>NC_134385.1:640833-960000 GCF_035582795.1 Mycteria americana
GAAATGTAAAGATGCTTAAAGACATTTACCCAGATTAGCTGCCTTTATGTAGTCAAGGATCTTTTATTCGATTACCTTAAAAGCTAAAGAGCTGCTGCAAAACATTTCTAGTAGAGAGACCCTGAAGCAAAGAGTACACATCTGACAGAAAAATTAAGCCATTATAAACAAATGCATAGCTCTGGTTGCTTTTATTTTCAGACATAGAAGGTAAAAGGAGTTAATACACGGAGTATTTTCCTTTTGCAGCCCACGGTGCAGGGCTGTGCAGCTTTGATCATGAGATTTATGGGGAAGCTTTACATTAACTTTTATTTTTGCTGTGATTTCTACCAGTTAGCAGCGAGGAGATGGTGCAGGGACGAGGCGGCGCTGTCGGCAGCAGGCTGTGAAAGCGCTGGCTGCGACGGAGCGTGGTCCTCCTGGGAAGCGGTGTCTGAGCCCCGGGCTCAGCCGGGGCGGCGGGCTGGCGAGGCGCCGATGGTACCCGGTGCGGATCGTTGGACTCGCACTAACTCTGCCGCTTTCCCGTGTGGGATATTTACTTAATGCCAGATACATTCGTGCCGTGTTGCCGCTGCCTGCTCTGGCTCCGGCATCGTCACAGCAGAAGCGGTAAAACTCGTCCTGGAGCATGTTTTTGTGACATGCCCAAAACAGCACGAAATTGCACAAATCCCTTGTTTTCTGTTGTAAGAAAATCCTTTCAAGTGTGGAAGAGAAAGGAGAGGTGCAAAAGCTTCCGTGAGGTTTCTGCCTGCTCCTTCTTTCTTCAAGGGCAGCTCTTACAGCCACATACCGAGGCCCACATCCTCCTGGCTCCTTTGTCCTTTAGCATAAAAAGTCGTTTGTCAGCAAAAGAAACAAAGTTTTGTTTTTCAGTCCAGCTCTGGCTGTCCTCCCACTGAGACTTTCAACTCTTTATCTCAGGAATTGATGGTCTCAGATTCTGATCCTCTTTCCTTGGTGTTTGTATTGATTTTTTTTTTCCAGGAGGGTTATTTTCACTGTGGTTTCAAAACTATCTTTCTGTCTCCACTTACAGCAGGTAATAGCTCACCTCGGCGAATTACACATTTTTCTGGGCCGTGCTGGCCCCAGCTCTTTGCAGAAGTTCCCCTGGCAATCTGGAGCCTGGATAACCACGCGTCTTTGTGTTCCCACTCTCGTCTCTCCAGGCTCACCCTGTGCCTGCGGCCGCACTCGGGAGTCGGGTGAGGGAAGCTGCCCGTGTGCTGGATGTGAGGGGTGACCAGACAGCCCGGGGGTATTCCTCTGCCTTTGCTTACAGACACTGGCCCCTCGTCACGCCGCTGGTGCTCGAGGAGATAGCTGGTCTGCCGTGCCGTCCCGGGCAGCATCCCCCTGCGCTGCTTGCTGACCTCGCGGGCCGTGTCCTTGCCGCTGGCTTGGCTGTGCCGCAGCCGGTCGTTGGGCTGAGAGGCCCGTCCCTGGTCATCAGCTGTGCTGATAATGAATAAATCCAATAGTCTCAACTTAAAAGGCTGCTCTGTTTCCTTCACCCCAGCAATGGCTTTTAGTCATCCAGTCTTGCCAAAGAAAAATTCATGAGATCACTTCCCCAAAACAACATGGTACTTCAAAATCGTAATTAAAATACCTCTGGCTGTTCTAATATTGAGCTTTCGTAGGTGCTTGGAATAATATTTCAGAAGAAGGGAAAAGCTTTGTACTCTATTAGCACGACATACCCTTCTTCTAGTGAAACATCTCTAACATCTCTAAACACCTCCATATACATTGAAAATACTCTTCCCGGTGTCACTCTTCCATGACGTGAATGCGTACACCTCCCGTGGGTCTCGCTGGTGAATGGAGCTCTCCCAGGGGTCTGTATCGATTTGCTTCGTGACATTAATACCTTCCAGTGTACCAGCAGCAAGATCCTGTGCATGAATACTAAATGGGAGGCTGTTGTGCCCCGGAGGCTGGTAAGCGAGATCCCGTATATTACACCATGTGAGTCGTGTGTCATAATAGAGCAATCTAGTCTTAAAGGGCATCTTTCAAGCACAAACTAGCTTTTTCCCACACTTGACTGATCACACAAATAACTGTGATTAAAGGTCAAGTGCCTGGGTTTTTCTATTTTACTCCTTAAAAATTTATATGCGAAAGAAAACCTAGAAGTTAACATAGCATGAAATTGTTATGCAGTTATGAGCCTTTAATGACAACTAAATGTCACTTTTCTTCCTGGGTGGCTTGAGAAATCTCCAGTAATAGCGGGTCACTTCTTCTGGTTTCCACTTGAGGAAGATTATAAATAAACCCAGTCTTTTGCTTCCCTGCCCTGTAATGGGATGGAGGGAGGGTTTTAACAGTATGAACTTGTGACCCCAGTCACCAGGGCTCTATCCCGGGTGCGCCGGGCGCTCCTGGGAGGCTCTGTCCCTGGGCTGCCGGCGCGGGGCGGGAGCATCGGCCGGGCTCGAAGCACCGGAGCGCTGCGGCAGCACCGCAGCAAAGCACCGGCCCAAGCTGAGCTCTCCCAGACAGAAAGAGCATTGATAAATGGACAGGGATTTTCCCGCTGGTCAAGTTAACACAGAGAAAAGGCAGGGGCCGCGCTTCCAGAGCGGCTGAGAAATGGAGGGAGAGCTGGAAACACCCTCTGGCTTCAGGCGTCCAGCTGGGCCGTCCGCCTCCCGTTACGGGTCTCTCCCCCGGATCTGCCAGACTACAACTAACGTGGTAGCTGAATAGCAGTTTTGGAGGCTGAGCTGGAATATGGGGGGCCAGTGCTTTGGGATGGGAGGGGAGTGCTGGAAGACATGGAGAGCAAGTAGAAATATTAGAGGTACATATTGTCAAATCCAATTGTGAATCCTCATCGTGCTTGAAAAAATGTTTCCTCCATTTCTGCAGAATGGCCACAGCAGCAGCATCTTCCCCTTAAGTGGCCAAGAGCCCCAGATTTCCAACAGATTTATACTCAGATGCAATGTCTCCCAAGCCTCTCGAAAGCAAACATGCCTTAGGTGTTAAAAAAACGCTTGGAAAGGCAAGATTCCTGTGGAATAGGTTAAAGAAACATCACGCTCGGGGTTTTCAGCTGGTACCTGGGTTGCTCAGGATTCCTGATCCTGCAGGGGCTTTCACATATGGCTAAAGGGATTCACATGGGTAGTCTCATTGACTTCAGGAAGAGAGTACTTAGAAGCTGGGGCAGGAGGCAAATGAACTGCAATCACCATATCTAATTAATCTTATTATGCAATGTGCAAATCTGAGTCTGACTGGCAGCAGGCTTCAATAGGAACCTGCTCCCGTAAACTTAGGCGTGTGTGAGGCACCGCAGAGCTCAGGCTTTAAGTGTCTGACGCTTCAAGGTGTTTAAGTGCAGAGCGTTTGTGCACACACGGCACTGCTCTTCCCCTGCAGCGCCGTGCCCTCGCCAGCTTTCGCATGGGCACATTCACTGGGCTGCTGCCCCCCAGCAGCCCTCGCCGCACCTCTCATTTCACGCGTGGGTTTTGGTTTAGCTGGGCGTGACCTGCTAAGGTCCTGCCTCTAGCGTGACCCAGCCCTCAGCTCTCCGTGTCCGGACACAGCCCTCCGCTCTGGGTGCTCCTCAGATGCCGAGCCAGCGTCTGAGTCCCGCACCGCCCTCACCGGGGGTTGCCAGCTGCGGCAGCGGGGACCCAGCAGCGACGGTGAGGGCTGGGGGTGCCCCTCCGCGGGGCTGCAGGGCTGCACGCAGGGCTTGGCCTGTGGTCTGAGCACCCACCCCCGTGAACAGGGGCCGTGCACGGGGTGCCGTAGCCCGGCCAGGCTGCGTTAGATGGAGACTCAGTATTTTTATTCCAGATTTGCCATGTTTTACATTTGACAGCGCATAATCACAGTGAAGGGAACATCCCACAGGAACAAGTGTTGCTACATAAGCAAGCTTTGGCGTCAGGGTATCAGCCATCAGGTGGGAAACTGCGGGGCGTTCAGCCTGACTAAATTTTGCAGGGACCTGCAACACCTACAAGGAGCGATAATCAAACCTCGTTGAGTTCCTCCCCCGGTGCAGGAGGCTGTGGGCCTGGCGGCACGCGCCTCACCTACAGCGAGCTGGGAATTGCCTCCCCCAGCCCAGCCGACCTCACCGCAGCCTCCCCGCGCTGTGCTTGCCGCCGCAGCGCTGCCCTTCGCGCGGGCCTGGCGGGACCCGCCCTGCCCGGGGCTGCCTTTTCCTGGGGTTTCTTGCTGGGCACTCTGACTTTTGTGGCAGCCGGTGGGCTTGGAGGACCTTGAGAGGAAGCTGGGAATCAAATTTCAACCCAGAAAGGCAGGACAGAGGGCTTGCCATAAAACTGGCGTTCCTGGGCACGGCATGCAGGCAAGGGCAGTAAGGAGACCTGCCCCGCTGCTCTCCCGGGCCCTGTGGTGCAGAAAGAAGGCCCTGACTCGCCACTGACTGCCTGTTAATGGCAGCAGGGAGCAAATGTCAACCGGTGGGGGGGCTCTCAGCACCGTTCATTATGGCCGTGACCACAAGGCCGCAGCGTCTCAGCATCAGCAAGGGCCGTCCGTGCCCCAGCAGTCCTTTGGCTTCCACGGGGAGGGCAGTCCCTGCCCTCAGCAGCGGTACTAGGCAGCGCAGAGCTCAGCCCCGCTGTGCTCAGCCCGTGCCGGCAGGCGCCTGCCCTACAGATCGTGCGAAGAGACACAGCTGGTCGGGGATTGGCCTGCAGCTGCCGTCAGTAGGCTTCAGCGTGAACGGCGCCCCCGAGCCCGAGCCCGAGCCCGCGCCCGCCCTCGCCCCGCCCCTTCTCGCCAAGCGCCCCGGCGGCCGCCGCGGATTGGCCGTGCCGGCCCGCGGCCACGCCCCGGCGGTGGCTGGCGGCGGCGGTTGGCGGCGCGGGGCGGGGGCGGGGCGCGGCGGCCGGAGCGCGGCGGCGGCGCGGGGCGCGCGGAGTCGGCGGCGCCATGGCGACGGCGCGCGGCGGCAGCGGCTTCCCCCGGGCGCTGCCGCCGCTGCTGCTGGTGCTGCTGCTGCCGGTGCTGGTGCTGCTGCCGGTGCTGCCCCGCGCCGCCGCCGAGCAGGGTGAGCCGCGGCGGGGCGCGCGGGGACCGGGCGGGTGGAGCGGCGTGGCCGTGTCCCCGGTGCTCCGGCGCTCCTTGGCCGTGCCGTGTCCCCGGTGCTCCGGCACCGCCGGCCGCGTCGTGCCCCCCGTGCCCGGCGGCCTCGGCGCTTGGTGCCGCCGCCCCGGCTCCGGCGTCGGCTGCCCGCGGCGGGTCGGGCAGCGCGTTGCGGTGCCCGGCGCCGCCGGGAGAGGCCGGCGCGGCTCGGTGGCAGGGCCGGCGGGTCCGCTCCAGTGCCGGCGGGTCGGGTTCGGGCGCGCTTCCCCTTCCTCCCCTCGGTGTCGCCGCCGGCCCCCGCGGGCGCGGCGCGGCGGTGGCTTCGTGGGGTGGATGTGCCGCCGCTCTCCGGGGGACCCGCGGGAGGAGCGGGACGGGGCGGGCGGGGGCTCGGCGGGTCCCCGCGGGGTGGCCGGGTCAGCCCGGAGGGTCCCGGAGCGAGGGCACTCGGGCGTCCCGGTCCCCGCCGTCCCCAGAGGCGCTGGGAGGAAACGAGCTCCTGCGGCGCCCGCTGCCCGCGCTGCGCTGCCGGTACCGGCACGCGGGAGCCTGGCCGGGGGCAGCGCTGAGCCCCGGGGCCGTGGCGCGGGGAGGCGGTTCAAGGCCCGAAGGTCTCCGTGCGCCCGGGCTGCGCTGACGTGGGCAGAGCTGTCCTGCCGCAGCGCCGGGACCGGTGTCCGGGAGCGCTCGGAGGGGAGGGACCGGCCCGGGATGCGCCCTCCGCCACGGGCATTATCTGGGGTCTTGAATCCGAGACGAGACCCAGCTTGCCGGGCGGGGATTGCTTCTGTCGGCTAGCTGGGGAAGGGTCGCGAAACTGTGACTTTGGGGGAAATGCCTCTTCCTGTCAAACAGAGAACTAGCAGGTGTGCGGGGAAAGGATGTAGTCTTTCAAGGAAATCCGTGTTTCAAAGCAGCGGCCGGTACCTTTCAGCTCCAGGAGGACGCACGCCACGGGCACAGTACAGTTGCAGCATTGGCTGGTGGTGTCGGAGGGATTGTCCTGCAGAGTGCCTTGGGAAGCTCTGCAGCCTTCCCTGGGACGTCGTCCTCTCGTTAGGTTAGGGTGCTAATCGCGTAACTGCGAGGTCTGCTCTGGACGCGCAGCCTAGAGCTCTGCAGCGCGCGATGACGCGATGGCTGGTGGAGTGGGGCGGGAGCTGCTCCCCGCACCCCGGGACCTGGCCCACCGCTCAGGCAGGCGGGTGTCCGGGAAGGGGCGCACGGCACCGAGCTTCCCAACGGGCGGGCCGGGTGGATGTTTACTGGCGTTTCCTGCGTTAGCGAGTTTGCTTTCTAACGTGTTGTCTTCCCTGCAGTTGTCCTGCTGGACTCCAAGGAGTCGCAAGCGGAGCTGGGCTGGACCTCGCACCCGTCAAACGGGGTAAGTGCGGAGGTGGGACCGTCCCTCTGCGCTGCTGGAGAGGGGCTGCCTTTTGGTGCTCAGCAGTGTTTAAAGTCCACGCGTGGAGCCAGTGGAGGGGGCTGGCAGCCACGGGGTCTCCTTGAGCTGCGGTAGGTGGGCAGCTCGGCACGAGCTGTCGTGTGATCAGCGCTGGGCACCCCGGGGAGCAGAGCGAGAATTGAAGTACTGGTTATGTGAGCGGTACAACCGGTGTGGAACAGCTCCTCAAAACGAATTTTACACTCCTGTAGTAAGCAAATAAACACCAGCCGGTTAAGGCTTTGTGTTGTAGTTTGCACGCCAGTGCGAGCTCCTGGGGATCAATTCCGGCTCTTGGAAGAGGGCTGTGGCTGGGGTGGGATCGTCGGGAGCTCTGCATCACGTAGGGTTTGTTTGATCAGGTCCTTGCTTTGCTGCCCGGGTCGGTCTGTAGCTGCTTTCAGGAGAGTGTGTCAGGAAACTGAGTTGTGTTCCTTGCTGCTTCGGGTTTGTTTTCCAGAATGGAAAAAAAACTGTTCAGAGGGAATAGTGATAGATCCTGGAGTCATCTGCGTTGCCCAGCTGTTAGTCTGCAGAAGAAACTCTGTTTTGGGTACATTTGGCAATCTTGCATAAATTTACCCCCAGAAAGAATTGCTTTGGGAAGTTGCCAGCTTGTCCTTAAGGCTGTGAGGGTTGAATCATCATTTCATTGATCAGAATCTCTGCTGGTAACTTTGGGGAAATACTGTTTCACTTGCAGTCAGAGGATTTGTCCTGTTCTAGCTAAAACTTCTCCTGACAGAGAAGCTGCTGCTTGCTGTTCATGAAGATATTTGTCCTTGTGTGATGGTGTGACTGGTGTCACATCTCCTTGGCCATCTTCTCAGGGTAGCCCAACCCCATCTGGCATTACCCTGTGTGGTAACGCTGTGCAGATGCACCTTCCCAGGGACAGAAAATCCGAGGAGCATGTGGGAGATAAAGGCTCTGGCTTTGCAGCAGATGATGTGTCCAGTTTCATATTGGACTGTCTTAGAAGGTCTGATGCCAGCGCCCTCTTTCTGGTTGTGTCTCTGCACCTCTGCAAAGAGCTCAGGTGGTCCAGCAGCACCGCTGTGTTACTACAGCTTGAGGTTTTGGTGGGCTGAGGACTTCTAGTGCCATGATATAAAGGCCTGTAGGTGGAGAGGCTTGTGGTGGTGGTGATATTTATAGCTATTGGTGTGTTTCTGCCAGGGCAGCTGGTTCTTGCTCACGGCAGCTCTCGAGCTGTTACAGCCCTTTCTCTGTGTTCTTTCTCCAGTGGGAAGAAATCAGCGGCGTGGATGAGAATTACAAGCCGATACGCACGTACCAGGTCTGCAACGTCATGGAGCCAAACCAGAACAACTGGCTGCAGACGGGCTGGATTGCCAGGCGTGATGGCCAGAGGATCTTCATTGAGCTGAAGTTCACCCTGCGGGACTGCAACAGCATCCCTGGCGTGACAGGCACCTGCAAGGAGACTTTCAATCTGTACTATGTCGAGTCTGACTCCGACCTTGGCCGTAGCGTCCATGAGAGCAAGCACACCAAGATCGACACCATTGCTGCTGACGAGAGCTTCACGCAGGGGGACCTGGGTGAGCGTAAGATGAAGCTGAACACCGAGCTGAGGGAGATTGGGCACCTGAGCAAGAGAGGCTTCCACCTGGGCTTCCAGGACGTGGGCGCCTGCGTGGCACTGGTCTCTGTGCGGGTCTATTACAAGAAGTGCCTCGCCACTGTGCAGAACCTGGCCGTGTTTCCGGACACGGTGGCGGAGACGGCCTTCGCGACTTTGGTGGAGGTTAAGGGCACTTGCGTCGCTCATGCCGAAGTGGACGTGGATAATCCCCCCAGGATGCACTGCAGCGCAGAGGGCGAGTGGCTGGTCCCCATCGGGAAGTGCACGTGTGGTCCCGGCTTCGAGGAGAAGGACGGGGGATGCAGAGGTAAAAGTGGCCGTTGGTGTCCTCTGGCAGTTTTTGTCTGTGTCAGTCCGTGTTGCTGCCAGACTGCTCCAGTCTGTCTGGTGCCTGAGCACAGCTCAGACAAGTGGAATTGCCTTTTGTCAGCAATATGATTCTTTTAGTTGATTGCAGCTCTCCAGCTAACAGCCAGGCCTTAATTTGAAGGGTGGCAATTGGGTAAATGGGGTGCGTTGCCGGTAGCTGCTCTGCAGCACAGTGTTGGCTGGGCAGAAGTGCCAAAGCTCTGAATACTGTCAGGCATTTCCCACAGCTTTATCTGTAACTATAAAATTACTCTAGAACATTAATATCCCCATTGTCATGCTTTAGACACAACTTAATAATTCGGTGACTTTACAGCTCGCAAGGTTACGTCTAATGGCAGCTGTAAAAATGGATATAACCTCTACCTTAACGTGTATCCCTCTAATGAACCTGGTGCTGTGACCACTTTGGTCTCGCTTTTAAAGGCAGGTGAGAGCCAGGCATGGGATCAGCCCTGAGAGTGCGGGCTGCCGTGCTCCTCCTCTCGGGGTGTGTGAGCTCTGAAAGGAAAGAGGTGCCGGGCTAATGCCTCCTCCCGGGCACCTTCCTGCTTCGGGCTGTGGTCAGGACCTAGTCCCAGCTCAGCGTGGTCTCAGCTGCCTCTGCGCCGAGTCAGGTGCCAGCGTGAGCCGGCAGTGGTCCCTGGCGAGTGGAGCGGGGCGGCGGGTGTGCATCTCTTGCCCCAGGAAGGGCTGTTCTCTGTCCGTCAGCACCCAGGGGCTTTTCTTCTCTGAAAAGTGTAATTGGCTATCAATTATTAACTGGCAGTGTGCATGGCTGCCCTGTTAGCAAAGCTCCTCTGGGGCAGAGGAGAGGTCAGACTGCCAGCTGGGACGTGTGAGAGGAGGTGCTTTCTTCAGTAAGGTACTCCTGAAAACACGCTTCACTGCCCATGCCTGGTGTCCAGGTGATACCTTGGACCTCTAGCTTTTCATCTGCTAGAAAATGGATGGAGAGGAAATTAGCTAGATAAGTCCCAAACGCGTACAGTTCCCTTGTGTTTAAGGTGTATGGTACGGTAGGAGAGCGAGCTTTTCCTGAGGAATCAGGTCTGTCCTTCAGGAGCTACTTGAGGCTTTTCAGATTTAAATTGTGCCAGCTGTGCCGCCTTCCTCCAGCATGTGGGAAGCCCTTCCCGGTGCTCCGGGTGGTGGCTATTTGCTTGGTGCCCTCCTTAAGAAGACCTTATTGAAACTACCGAATTGAAATCTCAGTGCTGTTCATTGCTTCAGTGGATGCGTGGCGGCTCGCCACGCTTTTCCCATCTGTTTGGAGTGGGAATTTACATAGCGAGTCCCAGAAGGCTTTTGCTAATGTTTCAGGTTTCTCTGTGTTGAGTTTAAATAATTCATATTCTCTAAGGAAAAATATCTGAAGTAATTTAATGGACGTAATTAAGTTTTTCCCCCCCTCTCACAGAAAGCAGGCCATTAGTCACTCTCTGTGGAGCAGCGTCTGATGTCTGGTCAAATATCCGAAAATACTTTTTAAGGGTAGAAAGTTTTGGGGTTTTTTTAGAGCCCTGCATTAGCACAGGACTAAGTGAATAATAGATTTCTGATGAAAGCATCTGGGGCTGTGGAAGTTCTTCAGCAAGGACAAAAGCCCTTGAGCTGGAGGCAGGTAAATATGGTGGGAGTTTGGGGATGTTAAAACAGCCAGGTGATGGCACAGCAAACCTGGCTCCGCTGCCGTGGCCCTGTGGCAGTGGCTTTGGAGGGCTCAGCGGGGGCGAGTCTGCTGGATCCTCCTTGCCTGTGAAACTTCGTGGCCGCAGTCTCTGTCGCAGCTCTTGTGGCCATGAGAGGTTGGACCCTGAGTTTGTTCGAGGACCGCTTTGGGAGCAGGGACAGCCCGGGGCTGACCCCCGTCCCGAGCCAGGGGCGGCTGGCGGTTCTCCAGGCTGTCTCAGGTGCCGCTTCGCAGCTCCTGGCTCTCCCTTATCCTTTGATCTTCTCCAAGGCCTTTCTGGCTGCGCCTGCAGCATGGGACGTGCTGGTGTCTGAAATCAGTCGCCTGTTCGCCCCACTGACTGCTGGGGTGGCTGCGTATCCGGTGCCCCCGCGGGGCCCGGCTGCCGGCCGGATCCGGGATGGATCTGGGGTGGTGCTTAGGGCCAAGTGCATGGCGCAGCTTCTCGGGTCTAAATCAAAAGGAAATCGGGCGGCAGAAGTGGAGGAGAAGTTTCCCCGGGCCATCTCATGGCTGGGCCCTGCCTTCCGTTGTGCTCTGAAGCCGGGGCACACGACGGTGTCCTCTGCGGGGACCGGCCGGTGCCCCGGGGCTGCGCTCGCCGGGCTGAGGGGCTGTGTGAGGCCCTCGGCCAGTCTGACCCCAGCCCGGCTGGCTGGGGGTGGTGGTGGGGTTTGGTGCTGCTGGCGCCCTTGGCACGGTGCCGGGGCCGGGATCGGTGCAACCGGGCAGGGCTGTGCCTGGTTGCAGCTCTGGCGGCAGCCGCGGAGCAGCCGCGAGGTGTGGGAGGTGTGGGCTTCTCTGCGGGAAGAACGAGCTTTATTTCCCACGACCTGGTGAAGCTGTTTGAACTAAATCATAAAGCTGGTATCCTTGTGACCGTGATTTAAGTGCTGAAATCATCCTGCTGCCGAGAGAACATTTGTAACCTCACACCGAAATTAGGAGAGATGAAAAAAGACTAATAGGATTTATGGCACTGCTAATTACTGCTGCGAGAAAGCCGAGCCTTTTTACTGTCCGTCTTTCTGTATCGCACCACTTCTCTGAAGAAACCCCAACGTACCTGACAGGCTTCCATGGGTTTGCGCGTTTCTGATGAATCACTTCGCTGATCGTTGAAATGCAGCCATCTCCAGGGTGGAACCGAGCAGCTTTAGCATCTGCTTAACATCTACTCTCAAATAAGAGGAGAGGTTCTGTCACTGTAAATACATTTAGCCTGCTTTTCTTGTCTAATGTATATCTATAGCCAGATGCTGGTCTGCGCTTACTCTGATCTTAAAGCCCATTTCCAGCAGATGCACGGCAGGCAAGTGAGAGCTCCTGTTGCACTGTGGATGATCACCTGTCTATCCCTATTTTCTTTTCGGTGGGCTTCTCAGCACTGATGTCTTTTTACCCTTAATTTTACCAGGTGTGAGCTGTGGCCCCTTCATGCCATTTACTTTGTGGTGTATTGCAGTAGCTTTCGTGTAAATGAAACTGTGATGTGGAGGATCTGCCTGACACTTGCTGTAAAGTTGTCTCTTTCTGCTTCATCTTTTCCATCTGATCCCTTGTAATAGCTGCAAGGAGAATTTCAACAAAGCCCAAGGTTAATATTTACCAGCCAGATTTGCTGCAAATGAGACAACTTCAACCAGACGTTGAATTAATATGATGGAGACCAGTTTCCAAAAATAGCTGACAGCCACTCTTCTTTGACAGAAACGTAAATTTGTGCTGTAGCTAAGTTTCCTTCTCAATTTATTTCCCTCCACTTCTGACAGCAGCGGCGGGAGCCGGCTCTGCGCTGCCGTTGTGCGGGGGAACGCCCCTGCGCTCTGCTTCCCTTCGCTGGCATCGCCCGCGCGGGACGGCCGGGCACCGCGCTTGTTCCCGTAGACGATGGTCTAATTAGCGGGCTGTATCCCTTGCCTATGCAGGGATGACATTACTGAAACCAGTTTTAGGGAGGAAATAGTTTCTAGTGCTTTGTCAGGATTTTTAAGTGACGTTTTAAAGTGTGTTTGGTGTGGGCGGCCGGGCCAGGTTTGGCACCTCCGGTGCTCTGGGCCTGCAGCGAGTGGGCAGCGAGGGAGGGCCTGGGCCTGGGCCTGGGCCTGGGCTGGGGCGCTCAGGCCGGTCCCTGGCCAGTGCCGCTTCGCTTCCATGGCCCAGCTGAACACGTGCAGGCATTTTTCTTCCCCTGCAATAAGCAGCGAGCATTGCTGCTTTGCAGGGAAGGAAAACCTCACACAAGAAGTCGCCTCAGCGACTTGCTGTTTGTGGCAGCCTGTGGGCATGAGGAGCAGCTGCTGATGTCCACAGTGGCTGTTTGAAAAGGGGAAGAAAAGAAGTTCCCCCCCTTTTCTGCATTACTGAATTGATTTTTGAGCAGCATGTCGGATTCAACATGCCACGGACGGGGCACAAGGAAGATTTACTGTATCTCACTTAGGGAGAAAGCTAGAGAAGATGATAGCCCTTAGACTCGCTCTTTTGCACCTTTGCTTATAAAGCCTGTTGGTCTTCTGGGCTCTCCTGAAAGGAAACTTCAAGGATAGAGAGGGGAAGGCGGTTTCTGTTGTGGGATTTTTCCTTTTCCTGCCCCCTTCCTGTGCGTTTGTGATAGACCAGCGCGAGTTACCAGGCTCGGCTTGGCGGATTTGCACGCTTCGTCCCACTGGGTCGGGTATCCCTGCACGTTTCTCCCGGGAGGGCGGGGGCGCGCGCTGGAGAAGGCTCCGGCACGCGAGGCCGTTGGCACAAGCCTGCGCGCCTGCCTCCGGGGGTTTTCCTCTGGCTGACGTGGACTGTCGTCGGTCTGTACTGGGTTCATCCCCGGCAACTTCTGCTTAAGGGACTTTGGGGGCCTTACAAGGCGAGCTGGCACAGCTGCTGGTCTCGAAACGTGGGGATAAGATGAAGGGCACAAGTCAATGCTAATTAGAAGAAAGCAGTCTTTGCTAATGGTAACTACTAGTGATACAAAATGTAATGCACGCTTGACGCTGTGCAGTAGGCAAGAAATAGCTTCTCTGATCTACTGTGGGATTCATCGGTGGCCTGCTGAAAAATGGAGGACGCCAGACTGCAAGTCCGCTCTGCTCATCAGGCTGGGGTGCATTATTAATGGCTGTAATTGCCTGATGAATCTACCACTGTGTGTAGTATAATTACACTTTATGTCAGCTTATAATTGTTGCTGTTAAAGAGGAGACAAGATTTGTGACAGCACAGTCTGGATTCTGATGTGGCCCTTCGTTGTTGCTGTTTTCCTAACCCGTTTTCAGCCCCCCCTGCCCCGCCAGTAATTCCTCACTGAAACGTGCCCGTGCAAAGGCAGCCGGCGGGGCTGCTCCGTCTCTCCTGCCTGCCGTGGCTGGGGCTCTCGGGTGCTGCAGGTTTCCCTGGGATTGGCTCTGGCAGGAGTTTATCCTCCTCGCAAAGCCTTGCAGCGATGCCTTTGCCGCCTGCCTGGGCAGTCTGTCCTGGCACCTTGCTCTCCTCCGCCCTTGCAGTCACTTAAGCTTGTAACTTCTAGTCCTAGCGCCAGTGAGCGGTGAGGACACCGCTCTCCTAGCAGATTGTGTCTTGCTACAGGTGTCTCAGGAAAGCCAGTATTATGTCTCCTGTGCTTGGCTTCTTGAATAGTAGGAGAACAAACGGATAAGCAAAGGCTTTGAGAAGATCATCCTGCCTGTTGTGAGTAGTAGGCTTGTGGGCAAAACCACGGCTGTAAATACTGTGAAGTAGAGTAGTTTCTTCATTGCTGCCAGGCATTACTTGGATGTAAACTCGGTCAATGTTTTGAGCAAATTTCAAAGGAAGTTTTTCTGTAAAAAAGAGGATTTGGATAAAGTCCTTGACTTTTATTTTCCAAAGGGAAGTGCTACAATAGAGAAAATGCTTGCTTTTTAAAAAAAACTGTCTTTCCATTTCTGTCCTGTTGTACCTCCCCTTTTAGTGCTTGCCCTTTTGCTGCTGAGCATCACAAGATGAATGTGGGGAGAGAGATCGCTCTGGTGCTGGACCCGTTTGTTTTACGCTCGTCCATTGAGACTTCCACGACGAGTGCCTTTGCCTGGCTGCTGGCATCAGACGGCAGCGTTTGTCTCTCCCTTCCTCGGGAGAGGGAAATGCAGTCGTTCAGCGCCCGTGTCTGCGGCGGGGAGGCAAGCAGAGATGCAGGTAGAGAGGGGGCTGTGCCAGGGGCAGGAGCCCCAGGCTGCTTCGGCAGAGGAGCGCATGCCTGTGCCTCCTGGGCCGAGATTTTGCTTCGGGAGCCGGCAGAGCGCAGGCTGGGGTCCCGCGGGGCCGTGGGCAGCTCCTGAGAGCAGCGGGCAGCTCCTGCCTGGGGAGCGGCAGTGCCCTGGCAGCACCCTCCTGCCCGCACCCTGCTGCCAGGCTGGGCTGGTGCCTCTGAGGTGACTGTGCCTTTCCTTCTGCCGATGAATTGCAGACATCGACTTTAAAAAAAGAAAAAAAAACCCGTCCAAAAGCAGTGGCCTGGCCCTGAGAGCTCCTGACACCATCTTTCTCTTAATGACAGCAAGCTGTGAGCGAGGCTTGTGTCCTTGTAAGTCTCAAGGGCTGCGTGGCTGCCGTGCGTGTCAGCAGCTCTCTGCTGCGAGGGGCCGGCGGGCAGCGATGCTCCTGCTGCGGCTGGCGGCTTGGCAGGGACGTGCAAGGGCTGTCTCTGGGCGCGGGCAAAGGCCGCGCTCCCTGCGGTCTGGGGAGAGCCGCTGGGGTGGGGGTGCGATGCCTTACACCAGCCCGAGTCCCTCCTGCTTCTCTGGGACTCGGCCATTTCACTTGCCTGGTAGCAGGGGAGGAGGAAGGAAAGCATCTGAAGACCGTGTGAGCTGGAGACTTCCTGAGCAGGCTGTCTCCTTCTGGAAGAGTTTCTGGAAATCGAGTGCATGTGTGCTGGGCATGGCCAGGGCTTGCTCTTGCTGAGCAAAAGTTTGGGGCGGGAGTGGGAAGTGGTATTGGTGAGGTGCTTTCCTGTACGTTGCCTGTGTCCTGTCAAGGCATTATGTCATACAGTGTCCTTAGATGGAAAATAAATAGTTCAATTGAAAGTTAAAGAAATTTAGAACAATAAGTTCCAGTATTTTGTCATTTAGTGCAAAGATACCTCCTGAAGCCTAAGGTCTGCTTTTCCATTTAAATACAAAAAAGATGGATCCAAATGTACAGTGCTTGGGGCTTTTGGTTTGTTTTCATCTTTTATACATTAGCTTACAAACCTGCATGTGCTTCTGGAGTTTATTTTATCTTCTGACTGATGCTTGAGTATTATGCATAATAAGTTTTTTTTTTTCTCCTGGGATTCTGTAAGTTGCACAGAGCACCAGGTTTTACTTTCATCACTGATGCAGCCACTGGCATCCCGCGCAGACAGACGCTGCACTCGCGGGGCCGGTGCTGATGCGCAGGTTTAGCAGCGCTTGTCAGGGCTGGAGCCAGGCACGCCGTGGCTGTGCTGGGTGGTAGTGGGGTGGGAAACAGGGGCTGCACATCAAGTGGGGGCTGTGGGAGTAAATCTGTGCCTGCTGCTGAAGGAATTATCGCTTAGGAAATTTATGCTTCAATTTCTGTTCTGAATTACGGTTTAGCTTTGTCCTCCTCGGTCTTGTGTTCCAGCAGAACATGGCTGGAGCACCTTCGTGACCTGGGCAAAGTGACAGTTTGAAGGTGTGGAGAGCTTTGCGCTGAATGAATTTGGAGTATCCACCTCCATCCACCCATTAGCAGCCCCCGTGGTAGCCGTAATGCCTTATGGTAGATGCTGCTTTCCATCAGTCATGCATATGAAACACCCATGTAAAATATGCTTTCTCTTCAGTCTTTTTTTGGAGTAATGATCAAGCTTGGAGATATTTATTATTCGGGATTGCATATTATATTGCTGTTTTACAGTGTGTCGGAAATAATTACGGCTATGGAAATTGTGGCAGAGCCAGACACAAATTACTCTGTGACGCTTAATTTTAGAGCAAACTACTCAGAAAATTACAAGCATCACAATACGTTTGCAGAATTCTTGTCAGGCTTAACGTTGTAGATCCCTGGCTGCTGGATGGACATGCTGGTTATTCTGTTGAAATACAGGGGGAAACATATCTTGCCTGTGGCTAAGGCAGTTTGTGCGGGATAAAGCCCTTGGCAGGAGGAGGGTGCATTGGAGATGCAGGTCAGTCAGTCCTTTGCAGGGAATCATGTGGTAGATACATTAGGGAACTGAAAGAGACAACAGTAAATTGCAGTTGGCTCAGTGGATGTGTCTACTTTAGTGTGTCCTTGAGGAAGATTCCTGCATAAATAGCAATGAGGTTCTGTTCAGTGCTGTCGTAGCGCTGAATTCAAGCAAATGCATTCTTTTAGATATTTCAAGACTGTCTTACTAATTCTTGGGTATTTAATTTTCTTCTGGACTAAATCACTGAATTTAATTTCAGCTATTAAGAGCTCATTGTTGGAGATGCGCGAAGATCTAGCCTCTGGACACAGGTTTTCATTTCAGTGCTCTTCAAATTATTTAACAAGGGCAAAAATTAGAGAGTAGCATTGTCCTAAAGGTTTCAGAGATGCTGGGAACGTGTTGGACTGTAGGCTGCTGAAAAGTATTATTGAAAACCAGTTATTAAAAAAAAAAAAAGTTTGCAGAAGACAAGCTGCCTTTGAATTCACAGCCTGAAATACCCATCCTGACAGGCAAGGTACCAAAGTAAGAGGAGCTGGAGACCCGATCCAGTGCTTGTATTGATCGCTCCCTCACGCTGACTTTGTCCCTCTCGCACAGGCGTGGAGATTGGACGTGATTTTTTTCCCTTCCTCGCAGTGGGGCTCTAACAGCATCGCGCTCTGCCTGCAAAGTATTGATTACAGTTTTTGCAATAAGACAAGGCAAGATTGCAAACCCAGCATGTAAGGGGAAGACAGGAGCCTCTCTGTTACCTGAGGATGTTTGTGGACAAGGCCCTTTCGCCAGGTCAATACACCACTGAACCTTTATTCTGTGCTCTGAGTCCGTCCTTCGCCGGGAGGGACTGTTGGTCTGTTGGCCTTGACCCCCAGGTGCTGTAAGGGTTCTCGCTGCGGCACCCCCTCGGCACCGGATGCTTGTTTCCCCTAGCTGCTGTCTTTCCTAAATGGCATTTTTATGAGAACCTACTTCAGCAGAGAAGATTAACACGTTAAAAGCAAATGAACTTTGTAGAATACAATTTCATGACAAAAAATGGAAAGGAATTGATTTTGGAAGACAACTGAATTGTAGTGTTAATTATAAATGACTCTACAGGCATTTTGGGTGAAACTGCAGGCGTTATTGATTCATGCTGGCACGCACGTGGTTCTTCCGCTATCTGCAGGAGTTCAGCAACATGAAGAAGTTCAATAGTACTAACACAGGCAGTGTCCTTCATGGTTTTTTCTTTCTTCGAAGATATCTGCAAGGTTTGTGGGTCAACAAGCTGACCTGAGACAGTTTGGGGAGGGGAAAAAAAAAAGGCAGAACCCATCAAAAGCATTAAGACTAAATCCTGGGGGTGTAAACAAACCAACAGACTCTGACATGAAGAAAACTATACCAGACAGCAAGGAGGGGTAAGCGTGGCTACGAGGTGTTGCTGGAGCTCGCCGCTGAGCCAGCGAACTGGTTCCGCAGCTGGCGAGGGGTTTATCCTGTGGTGCCAGAGGAGCGGACCCAAGGCCGTGGTCTTTGCCAGGCGCTGACACTAGCACGGGCGTGCTTGTGCAGAGCTGTGGCTGCGCTGCGTGCCCCTTCCCTTCCCCTCTGCCCAGCAGCGGGGTCGCTGCCGGACCCTTTGACCACCGCCTGGTGCCCCGGGCTGGGTGTGGTGCCTCAGCGTGGTCACTCTTAACAGAAACTGCGTTGATGCGTACAGAATTGCTAATAATATTTTCATTAGGAAGTGGCATCTCCGTTGCGTGGGGCGGGTCTGGAGCCCGGGTGTGAGAGTCGTGGCGGTCCATATCCACATCCCAGTCCGGGAGGGCACGGTCGTGACCGAAGGCGAGGGGAGGCCGTGCCGGCATCCGTCACTGGTTTTGTGCGGGTGGGCTGAGCAGCACCGCCCCAGTGCGGCATCCTGAAAAGGTCTTTAAAAGGGTCCTCTTGAACTGCTCCCCGGGCAGGATCTTCAGGCGAGTCCTTCTCTGTCCGTAGCATAGCACAGCATGACTGGAGAAGCGGAGAAGGGAACACATGTATGCACACATGATTTTTCCAGCTATGGAGACGGGCAGGAAGTATGTTGGATGGGTTTTGCCTGGTTTTTGTATTAACATTAACATGAAGTTATGTGGGTTAAGTAGCTTTATTCCTAAATCCATGTTATGAAGCAATTTCAGCCTAGTATTTAATCTTCCATCTGTGCTCATTCTCGTAATATTTTATGCTAAGCTTCAGTATTTACTTAGGTCTCGGCCCCTTCCTTTGCAAAATGATGAACACTTTTTAATTAGAAGAGACTCGTAAGCTGCAGGAAATGGATTTTGGCTTCACTGAACCCTGTGATGTGTCTGGGGCAGTGCGGTGAATGCTCCCATACTTCTGCTCACATTCATCTATTGAAACCCACTGCCTAATTTACAGAACATTTTGCAGCTGATGCAGCCACGTTGTGCAGAGCAGCCGGACACTCGCGCAGGCTTGGGGAAGGAGGGACGGCTTCACTGCCTCAGCTGGCAGCGGGCCCGGCGGATCAACACCACATATGGGTGCAGGAAAGTCACATCGGAGGAGGTGTGATGGCTGAACGGCTGAGGGTCGCGTAGCCAGGATGGAGCTGGGGAGCCTCTGCTCCGCCTTCCGCTGTGGAAGTAGAATTTGCTTCCGCAGTGTGTCCGTCGCAGGCTTCCCCCCCTGAGCCGGCACTGGGGGGGTCCTGCCTTCCTCCCTCTGCTGCTGGCATCTGCAGCGTCTCCCCCGGGGCACAGCCACAGCTAGTGGCCCCCTGGTCCCCAGGCGTGCAGTCCCCAGGGCGGGTGGCAGAGGGGAAATTTCCTTTAAACTTGCCAAGTTACAGGGTTGCACCTTCGCTCGCTCACCCAGGCTGTCTGCTCTTTTTAAGAAGATTGTCTTTTCCCTAGGAGGCGAGTTGCTGCCCATGCAATTACAGTCAGAGATGTGCTGCTTGGCCCTGCTCTCGATCAGATTGCACATGGAAGCCGTGGGTCTGTGGGAAGGGGGGATGCTCTCTGGACAGAAGCTTTGCATTGAGCTTAACCGGTCCATGGGAGAATGCTAACAGGAGCAGCGCCTGTCCGAGAGGCTGCTGGAAGAGGATTCAGTCTTTGCTCTCACTTGGTTAAAAGCCATTTTTTTTTCTTTGCATGTGCTTAAACCAATATGCCGAGCATTTGCAGAAGAAAGCTGTGAATCCTTAAGGGTCAACTTCTGTCTTTGGTTGTGCAGGCAGCGTGCTGGCTAGACCTCCAGAGACCAGAGTCCTGTTCTTGGTCCTATTTGTCTTGTATGACTTTGTGCAAATCATACGGTGGTTCTGTCCCAGTTTGCTGCTTGTCAGTGCAGTTAATGTTTCCATACTTCAAAACCAAAACAAACTTAATTGTTTGAGGTAGTCAACTGTTGCAGTGATGGGTATGATAAGTGCACAACGTAAAAGGCTGCTGACCAGCTGGTAAATACTGCCAGGGTGATTAATAACTTCATTTTACTGCTGCATGCAAAATCTTGGCGATGCTTCACTTGAACAGCAACTACGATCAACCCTGGAGCTTACAGAGCCTGTGTCCTGCAGTCAGGTTGTCCTACTTGATGCACATAGCGAGCCACTCTTAATCACTGTTCATTGATTTAACAAGATAAAGCTGCTCAAACTCTGATGCCCTTTTGCTGATTAATCAGGATTACAGCCGGGGATCTCTTCTGCCATTTTTTAAGCCAAAACTTGTACATTCAGCTAACTGCGGCTTAGAAAACATTGAGATCCTTGCTGGTGAAGGAGTAGCTTCAGCATCCTTGGAGCTGTGACTCCGAGCCCCTGGCTGGAGAGGAAGGTTATGCCTAGGAGCTGCTGGTGGAAAAACCTAGTTGGCAGGCTTCATGGTGCTGTGAGATGGAGATGTCTGAACGGCTGGGGAGGGAAAATTAAAGCTGTCCCATGCCAGTTGAGTAGGAAGCTGTGCATTTTTCAACTCTGCATCCTCAATTGCCCCTGCCTTCCCTATGGTACAGGCTGGGCGTGAGAGAGGACGTTGCCTTCTCCTCTCGACAGAGCCATCCGCTCTTGTCCAAGGAGTTGCGGCAGATGAGTCAGTAAGAGAAACCCTTCCCGTGTGTGCATCGTGCTGGGTAATCTGCCAAGCTGCAGCACAAATCGACGTTGCTTGTTCTGCTACTAGGTTGATCGTGTGTGCATACAGTGTTATATCAAGGAGGGAACATGTGCTCTCTCTGTCAGTGAAATGAAAAAGGCATGCCTGAGAACAGGGAGTAGCTTGTGTGGGCAGCGATGATGGAGCTGGAGAGAGGCCATTAATCTATCTGACCCATCCAGCTGCTTCTCTTTGGCTCCAGGAGAATGTAGTATTGAATTTTATTATTTAATAATTAAGTTGCGGTAGTACCAGAGGAGTCAAGGAATAGGATAGAAAGTAGTGTACAAAAAAGAAAATGTCTTTCTGTAAATTGATGGCCCGATCTCTTGAGAGCTGCCACATACCCACTGCAAAAACGAGCACTGCGCAATAACAGGGACACCTAAACCAGCTGGGGACCAAGAAAAACACTTGTAGGATGAGGTGGAAGAGGGTGGGAGTTTATCTGAGAAAAGAAACGGAGATGCACACATGATGCATCACATGCGTTGGGGCACTTTTTTTATTCTGAAGCGTAAGATTCAGACAACTGAGGAACAAAATTAACAAGTAAGGCCACCGGCTGAGCCGTGCCCAGGCTCCTCCTGGGATGTGCTCGTGCAGGGTCGGCGTGCCTGTGTTTCTGGGAAATGCAAATCGAGGCGTTTTGTACAGTTATTAACCGACATATCTTCTGACAGACACTTTTGTAAACTTACTTCTCCTAGTTATTAGAAAACAGGGAGGAACAGCCTGAAAGATGCTTCTAATTGAAAACGTTCAACTTGCTATGATGAGATGTCAAATCTCTGTGACTGTCAGGCTCACCTTTAAATCCGAGGTATGGCAGCAGTATGCTCTGGGTTTAGCGCTCAGGTCCCATCAAGTTTGTAAACAAGATTGATTTTTCTGTTCTGCGTGACAGAGGGTGCGAGCAGGCATCTCGCACCAGTGTTCAGACTTTGATGCCGTTGCGAGATAGGCTTCTCCCCGCGGGGAGGGATGAGCTTGAGCTGGGGCCGCAGCAGACAGAGGCTGCGGTCGATGTGCAGCAGCGAAGCCCACGGGCCCCTGCCCCATCCCGGTGCCGTCTGCCCGGAGGCACCAGGGGACCGGCCGTGCCCCGGCTCTGCTCTCGGGGCGCACGTCTCCCCGTGTCCTCCAGCCGCTGGGAAAGGGCCGGTTTTGTGGCGATTCGAGCCCTGGCTCTGGGCGTGCGCTCAGGTCAGCTCCCTGCAGAGCCGGGAGGAAACGCTCGAGCGTTCGGGGAGGTTCAAACGTCCCCAGCATGCGGGGACTGCTGCGGGATCTGGGGGTCTGCTGATTCTCTGCCTCTTCGCGATGGGTGCAGCACATGTTCGGCTCGCTGTTGGTGGCTCTTTCAGCAGAGACCTCCAAGTGCTCAATGCTTGTGCTGGGTTTCGCTGTTCAAATCTGGCTGCCTCCTCTGTTGTGGTAGGTTTTGCTCTCAGGCTTCTGCTCTCTGGAAGTGGCTGTGCCCTGGGTGTGCGGGGCATTGGGACCTTTAGCGGGCCACTGGTGATATTTCTGCCCTGTGTTGTGGTCAGTGCTTCCTAACTAAAGCAAAAGCAAGCTAACTACGTCTACGTTATATGAATGTAACGTTAGTTTTGGTTTGGTTTCTTGAATACAAAGAGGAAGCTGGAATTTTTGGGAGTAATTTAAACACTTGCTAGTGTTTCCTATTTCATCTAGCACCCTAGGTAGGGAATGACATTTACTATGCATTGTGGCTCACTGTCTTAATCTTACTTCTCTGTTGTTTGTCAAGCCCGTGCTTTTAAAGGTTAGCTTTATCTGGTATTGGAGGCGTGCAAACTGAGACGGGAGAGGTGAATTTAGAACCACAGGCTCTCCAGTGCCATCCTGGCAGCAGCTGTTGCCGAGGGCTTGCAGGATCAAGGAGCAAATGTTTATTCTTCTTCCTAGACACACATATTTTCCTAGAAATCCCACCTCCAGCACCGCTCAGGAGAGGATGCTCCAGCTGTCCAGCAGGCACTGCCAGCCAGTGAAGGTGTCTGGGCTCCCCTTGCAGCCAGCGAGAGCAATGAGGGCTCCTGGCACGTGGATCATCTCTCCAGTGCCAGCATCGCAGACAGGTCAGGCAGACAAGAAACGCCTGTGTGTCTCCGGTCACTGCTGTGGGGTCCTGACGTCCAGCTCGGTCACCAGCTCAGCTGGCCAGAGCCCACTGATGAGGCCGCCCTTCGCGTCTGGGCGACTGCGGCGTGCGCTGAAATGCTTTGTCTTGTCCAGTTCCGCTAGGAACCACGGCCAAGAGGGGCCCAGGAATAATCTGTTAATTGTAGTTCCCTCATTTTTTAAAAGGTTTGGGTTTTTTATTCTCCATTTTAACAATTTAACTCTTCAGTTTTGCTATAGAAATATAACATTGAGTCCACGTCAGTTGGAAAGTTGTAATTTCCATTCCAGATACAAGGAAGTCTCTCTTCATTTCTTGGGCATGACTGGAAAGTGCTTGAGGAGTCCAAAACTGCTGCTTTCCGCAGGCTTTGCTTGCATTGGGTGACATGACAGCAGAAGATCTTGTCTGGCAAGGAGCAAGGCTTTTAGGCAGCTGTTGAAAGGCTGTATCTGTTGTGTAAGAACAGCAAAAATATCTCATGTGCGTTGCTGCTCCCGGCTCTGCCAAGCTGCTGTCTGTCGTGTGCCAGCGGCTGGGGGATGAAGGGACTGCTGGGAGTACAAACCTCAGCCACGGTGCTGCGGTCCCTCCCTGTGTGGGACTGCAGGGCACTGAATTTCTAAAGACCTTGTGGTAGATGAAATAACTTCCCCTTAAATGTTCACCCATTTTCAGCATCCCAGGGAAAGATCTTCTCCGCCCTGTGCCATGTCTAGTGCTTTGTCCTCAGATCACAGCTGTAGCTGCCAGTTTTATATCATGCTAAAAATTAATGAACCAGAGTGCACTGGAATAATCTGCTTTAAAAGGAACGGTCTCAGCAGCCAACTCTTTAAAATGGTAAGAGGGGGGACGGCGTTAGTGGAGTTGTTCATCTAGGAACTTCACAAGTGATTGAGTTTAAATATTCAGGGAGCTGATGAAGGGATAGCAGACAGCAGCACCACACCAAGAAGATGAAGCCAAGCAAAACATGAGTGCTTCTGTTTGGCTTGAAATCCAGCTGAGACAAACTCCCGCCCCTCAGGCTGGCCCTGCTGGGGGTCAGCCCTCGGCGCGGAGGGGCTGCCGGCCGAGGGGACCCCTGTGCAGGCAGGCAGGAGGTGTGCGTGGGGCACGCCTGCCCCGTCCCCTGTGGGGCACCCAGCAGTGACGGGCACACATTTCGTTGCAGGCTGCTTCCTTTTCAGATGTTTTGGGGTCAAACTGAAGCTGTTGCAAACTGCTTTATGGAGTTTTGCAGCCTTTTTTGTTGTTTTTGTAAGGTAATAAGTCTTTCATGCAGAACTAGGTTCTGGGTGTCCTGCTAGGGGTATTGCTTGCAGGCTGCATGCTGCTTGTAGTAAAGATCAAGCACATCCTTGACCAGCATGTGAATTACTTCTTTCTTTGCGTATCAAAGTACTTTTAAAAGGATAAGGGAAGCCTGTGTATGACCTATAAAAGCAAATTTATACTACTGTTGTTTAACTTCAGCATGTACCTCACTGCTTGCAGCGACTGCTGTATAATCCACAGTGTTAAAGCCGTAGCTGCCAGTGACGTGGCCTTGTGGCTTGGGTTTGTATTTGAAGCTCTGGTGACTGATGAAGTCTCCAACTTCTCAATTTTCAATATTCCTCCCCTTCTGGGGTTGTTGCTGAGTCTTGCTGTGGCTCCCATGTCATTTCTGTTCCACTCACCTGACTCTAAACCCTAAGCCATGCGTTTTCCATATCCTGCATCTTTCCGCAGGCACCTTGTCCCCTATGTCCCTCCAGAACCTCCAGCTCCCTCCATGTGTTGCTCTAGCTGATGTCTGACCATTCCTCCAGCCCCTTGAAAAGGTCCCCCAGCCTGGAAGTCAGTGCAGAGCTGCAGCATCCAAACGTCCGTTCTGGGTCAAACCACAGGCACGTCTCTCTTGGTACGAGGATCACGCAGGCTCAGGGAAGGTAGCTTGGAGGGAGTTCCCTGCTGGCCAGTGGCAGGCAAAGGATGTCCCAGGAAATGGGGAACTGCAGTCATCAGACATATCCCCCATTCCTCTTGTGGTGTTCTTCCCATAACTCCCTCTGTCTGTCTTTTCAGCTTGCCTTCCTGGATTTTACAAGCTTTCCCTCCGTCTCCCTTTCTGCTCTCCTTGCCCTGAGCACAGCTTCACGCATGAGGAAGCCTCCACGTTCTGTTCATGCCAGAAGAACTACTCCAGGTCCCCGTCAGACCCGCCATCTGCCTCCTGCACACGTACGTCTCGCTGAAATGCTGGCTCTTTGTAAAGCGAGGGTATGGGGATCCAAACGCTGCGTCTGTCCTGCAGCGCAGAGCCGAGCGGGTGCCCGGGAGGCTGTCCGAGGCTGTCCCCCTGCTAGCCCACGGGAGCTGCGCCTGGGCACGCGTGTCCCTGGGCAGCCCTGTCTGCACTAGGGTACTGCCGCGGTGGGGAGGGGATGGAGGGGCTGTCCCTACGCCACGGAGCTCGCAGGCTGAGGCTGCAATCTGATGAGACAGACGTGCGGTCGGGCTTGCAGACTCCCCAGTAAAACTAGGGCACAGTCATTTAGTCAATATAGTTCACAGATTTTAATTAAATGGCCTCTAGTTAATTGCATTGGACCCCAGCTACTCCAGTGATGGATGCCATAGAGCTGCCTGCACAGTGATGGGAAACTCTCCCGCTTAGCCCAAGAGCGAGTGTGCCTGGGCAGCGTCAGACCAGTGGCAGGGCTCCTGGGCCCCTTGCAGCCGAACCCCGGGGAGGTGCCGGGTCCGGCTGGGCGCTCTTCGCGCGCTGTTTGAGCCGCAGCTCGCTGCGTATAACGTGTCCCTCCGGTGGGGATCCTCTGTCCGATGTCCCCACCGCACTGCGTGCATCAGTGCGTCCATGTCCCCTTGTTCTGCCACGTGCTGTGGCTGCCCGGGACTGCGCTCTCTTGCTCCGCCGCCGGTGCCCGTGCTGCTGCTGCCAGAGGACCCGTAGGTTCACCCTCCTTCCCAGGCAGAGCCCAGCTGTCCCGGCGCCCGTGCACAGACACTCTTCTGCTTCCAGGTCCACCCTCCGCCCCGAGGAACCTGGTCTACAGCCTGCGGCAGTCGTCACTAGTCCTGGAGTGGAGTGCCCCCGCTGACGCGGGCGGCCGGAGTGACCTGACCTACAGCCTGTGGTGTGGCCGGTGTCCGGTGGCTCTGCGGGGCCGCTGTGAGCAGTGCGGCAGCGGCGTGGGCTTTGTGCCGCAGCAGACAGGGCTCGTGGACCGGACTGTCACCCTGGTGAACCTGCTGCCTCATGTCAACTACACCATCCGCGTGGCGGCTGTCAACGGTGTCTCCGGCGTCAGCCCGCTGTCTGGGCAGCAGTACGCCGAGGTCAACGTCTCCACTGGCCTCGCAGGTATGGCTGCTGTGTAGTGCACGCAACCGTTGAAGGCAGGCGCTGCCTCGCCCCTGCAGGACCGAGAAAACGGTCACCCGCGCTGTCGTACACTTGCATGTCACCTCTGGGGTCTGTGGGTCTGCTCAGTGGCCGGTTCTGTGGCTTCATTGCTGGGAGGATGCGGTGTCTGGTGGTGGTGTGGGCATCGTCCTCGGGCTCTGCCCGCCCGACGCCATGGCAGCGCCCCGATTCCTCTTGGTTTGCTCCAGTGGCACAGACGTGGTGCTCAGTGATGGTGGGCAGCACAGGCAGGAGGGGGAGACGGAGACAGGCCTACGACACTCCCGAGGGGGTTTTGGTTGGTGCCACGGGGAGGCAGGGAGCTGGCTGTGCTGGAGGAGCCTGTGGCCACCTTGTCTCCCACTGCGCTGCGCTGGCTCGCAGCAGGGTGGCAGCGAATGTGGTGGCAGCGAATGTGGTGACAGCCCGGGCTCCTCCCAGGGGTGAGTCTGCTCTGTGATCCGGCTGCGGTTTGAATTTACGGATCACAAAAAAGCGCCTTCAAAGAAGCAACACTTTCAGCCCATTCACAAAACCCCCTCCTTAAAATAGATAACTCAAATACTGGCTATGCTTCGGAAACAAAAGGATTGGTTTCATCTCTCTTCTATTGCCAGTCTGTGGCGCAATTTCTTACTGTAATTGTGCCTTTCCACTTCATGTTTCATCTTTGTATTCCCTTACGTGAGGGGAAGCGAGCATCCAGCCTGCCTGCATGCACGGGGCCCCTGGCCGGCCGGAGGGGTTTGATCCCTGCTCAGTTGTTAGCTGTGCCTAAGGGAAATCAGCTCTGGCTTGTTGTGTCCTTGTCTATTCCTCTGCGTTATTAATTTGCATGAAAACCCTTTGCCAAGCCACAGTTAATGGAGACAGATGATCGTCACATACCTTGTGGCAGGAATTGGCTGACAATTTCATCTGAAGAGATTAAACTTTGATCTTGTTATAAATAATTTTCCCACCACTTGATCAAATGTTTTTCCGTGTGTTGTTGCTTTCTCTTCCCTCATATAATAATTTCTGTGAATCCGTTGGGTGGATGCTGTGCCGCAGACTGCTCTTCCACGGAGGTGTCATTCCTCATTAGGATCTTCGCTGTTCAAGGATGGATTTAGCTCTGGGAAGATCTTCTGTCTCCTGAGCTCAGGCTGTTCCTGAGCCAGAGTACAAGCTAGGGAGGGGTAAGCTTAACGAGGTCTAATAACGAGCTGCTCCTCCAGGGGCTCCTGCCTGGTGTCGGGCAGAGGGCAGGGGGACCGGTGCTCAGGAGCTGCCTCCTCGCCTGGAGCGTCGGGTCTGGGCTGGGGACAAGGGGCCGGGTAAGGGCAGCAAGCGCCCGTCCTCTGTAGGGAGTGAAGCACCAAGTCTGTGATGCCAACCCGTGCCGTAGCTGTTTGTTTAATACAGCTTTTCTCCTGGGTAAGTGGGAATCTCAGCACCTTACTCAACACTGCATACTGCTGAAGGAACTGAAATACGCATAAGGAATATGGCATAATTAATCCTGTAATCTGTTCAAAATCAATGTCTCTTGTTGAGCTGTCAAGTCTCCGGATGCAGATGGTGGCTCAGAATTCGCTGAGCAGTTGAGGCTCAGGAAGTTTCTTGAAACGCATTTTTTGCTGCTGGAGGTGTCCCCTCCTGGGGGCAGTGCCAGGACGGACCTGCTCCGTCCGTCTGCAGGTGCCCAGGTGGCCCAGTTCCTCTGGCTTTGGCACCGTGGGCAAGAAGTGACAGTGATAACTAACCTGCGCCTGTCGGCAAGGAGCGGGAGAAGGCCATCTCCTGGGGAGGCAGCTCCTCGGTCCGGTTTGCCTGTAAGGCCCCTCTCGGGCGAGAGCAGCCCGCTGCAAGGAGGGCCGTGCGCGGGAGGGGACCCTGTGCAGGCAGGACGCGGAGCCGCGGCTGGCACGGACGGCGTGCGGAGCCGCTCTGTGGAGCATGCCGTCTCCAGCGAGTCTGAGCTCTGGAGCCCCTCATCGTAAAAGCCCATCACAGAAGTGCTGGATGGGCCGGAGACCAGGAGAAAGGGAGACTTCAGGGATGCCTGAGGCAGTGGTGACTTCTTGGCGGCTGCGATGCGATGGTCTCGGAAGTCATTTGCAGCAGCAGGGAAGCTCTGGCTGCAGATATGCAGATTCAGAGGAAAAATTAAACAAAGAAACAAGACCCTATTTAGCTGTCAGATCCCTGCTCCTCTAAATATAGCCCTGAGTGCAGCTTTTGCGCTGCCCTTCCCCTTCAGCAGTCACGAGGGAATTAGCAGTTGTTCATTGTATTTGCAGGGGAAAAGAAAAGATGCTATTTAGTCTGCAGGAGGCAAAATTAATACTGTGTTTTTTCTAATCTGGCCCCAGCATGGGACTAAATAAAAGTGTTTGAGGAGCAAACGGAGCTGTTTACCTGCAGGAGTAGAGCTGCATTAGCTATGTAAATGTACACTCCGGGACGATGTCATTTATATTCCCGGCAGGGATCAGCTCCTATCTTAAAGGGCTTTTAAATCTGTTGCAGATTAATAATGCAGCCAGTGCCGAAATGCATTCTCCTTTCTCAGACTGTGGAGAAGTGGTTTGTGCTGAATTAGGTCCTCTGAAGTAGACTTCTCTGTGCCTGCTTGTTGCTGATGCAGCAACACCAGCCCGGCCCCAGCCAGGAGGGGCTGCAGGACGAGCTGACTCCGGGGCGAGGGCACACGCTTGCAGGGTCTTTGCCCTCCACGTGGTGAGAACCAGACCTGGAAGAGCTGCACGGTAACTGCTGAGGCCGCTTCTCTGGCTTGGAAAGAAGGACCCTGGGGCAGGAGTTGCCTGGGACGGTGCCCGGTGCGTTTTCTGTACTGGGGTGTAAATACCTGGTGACGGAGGGGAGAGGCTGCTCTCCCCAGCGCCAGCAGTGCCGTGGTGCAGGGTGGCAGAGGTGGTCGAGGGCAACGGCAAGTTCTGTCCGTCCGATTGCCGCTCACCCCATGTGGGGGGCAGCAGACGGCACGGTGGACGGGGTTTGTTCTGCTCTTACTTGCTGTGTGTCTGCTTGGCTGCCCCGGCTCTGAAAAGGTGTGGGGAGAGCGTTTCTGGGGACAGCCGAGCGCGGGAGCTGGGGCTGGGCACCCGAGGCCCTTCCTGCCGCATGGCCTGCAGGCTCTCTTGGTTCAACTCCACCTTTAAGTACTCGCTGTTGTCCCTCTCTAAGCCCTTTGGGTTTTGGATGCAGCGGGTCGTTCGGTGGCGCGACACGGTGCCCACACCTAGTTTTATGCCTTTTCTGCTGGTACGCTGGTTAATTAAGAGGAGTAAACCCACATACAATGGAATGGAGTTTATAAAATCAGGCAGAGTGGTGAATAATTTAATGTTTGCTTTTTCAGAATAGAGGCAATGTTAGGGGAGCTTAAAATATTGATGGGAAACACATTTTTTTCACAGTGTGAAATGCTTTATCGTCTGTGTGGTTTTCTTTAATCCCTTTTAAACATGTTTGAGGCTAGTGCCAGCTTTTCTGGCATGTACCACGGGTTCTGCTCTACAGCCCATCACTAAGCGAGTGTGATTTTTTCCTGATGACTTTGTTAACAGTCAGGACCACTTGTTCAGGTTTCTTCAGTCCGTTTGCTAGATTCAGAGATACAGGAGGGCATCTGTGTGATATTTTATTGATGGGAATCATATAAAACAGCAAGGAGCACTTAATTTAGTTCACAGGAGCAAACCCCAAGTTAAGCGTCAGGCTGGCCTCAGCCGCCTGTATCGCTTGTCGTTTCGTAAAACGTGCAGTGATGTGCTCTCATGCAGAGGCCGCAGGCTCATGGCGGGGATTACCCCGCTGTCCCAGCGACGAGAGCTGTGAGCGTGCGCATGTGCATTTCTGTTTGTGCACGTGGGTCAGTGTGTGTTTGCAAGACTGATGAAGGAAGTAGAGAATATTTTTTTTTATCTTATTGAAACACTTCTTGCATATGAAAACCATTCTCACCACTCCGCCCCAACAGTAAATGCCATATTACAGCCTGTGCCAGCCTAAACCTGGCTCTGATGAAGTGGGAATAAGGAGCAATTTGCAAGGTTTGGAGCAAAAGTGTGCCAAACTGGTGCAAATTTGGTCATACTCATTATTGGTGTTTGAAGTGCCACAAGAGGGCAGGGGGCCTCCTGCCGGTACCGGTGGGGTTGAAGGTCTCTGGCAGAGGAGGGGAACCTTTGCCGCACACGGGTGCTGCTGGTGCTGGCACTGCGCACGGCGGGATTGCTGTGCTGGAGGAGTCACAGACCTCCCCTCGCGTGAAAAACGTTGGCAAAAAATGCGGGAGGTCCGAAAGCTGTGAAGTGTTTGGCAGCCTGACACGGGCAGGAGAGGTTCGCTCCATGGGCGCCCATGAAGGTCTCTGCAGTCCTGCCTTTTATCGTGATCCCCGAGAAGGAGGCGGACCTTGGCACGCGCTTGTGCCGCGGGTTCGTGGCGCAGCTGCCCTGCGGGTCGTGTCCTGCTTGGCCTGGTGGTCCTTTCTGCCTTGCTCCCTGCTGCCGGGGTGAACTGTCTCCCCCTTCTTTACACATGGACAATTCATTATCCCCTTAAAGGTCAGCTCTGGGGCCAGTGTATTTACTCAGAGGATTATTTTTAGAAATGCCAAGTGGCACGCAGCCAGATTGCAGCAGAGGGAGCTGCGTGCAGGGGCTGTGAGCTTGCACGAGCGCGGGGGCTCCCGGCTGCCCTTCGGGTCCTCTCGCTCTTCCAGCAGAAGCCGGAGGGACTTGGACTCAAGGAGCAAATCATCATGAATAAAACATCAGGAGGACTTTTTTCTTCAGCAAAGATTAATGAGCTAAGTAATAAATACAAAATTTCACAGATACTTAAGTTTACTTTCCAGGGACTTGTTCCTCTCCACAGGAGTCTCTGTGGGATAGTCAGGGTCCAGCAAACGTCCTGATTTGATGGAAAAGCAGGACAAGTTAGAAACGACCGATTTCCTGTGCAGCTTTCCCTGTGCCTGCTGCAGGGCCGCTGGTGTAAACGGGTGTATCGGCCACTGCAGCCCCTTCACCCCGGTGTGTTCTGGCCCCTGGTGCTTACCGGGGTGATCCAGGGACCGTGCCTTGTGCCAGGACTGTGCCATCCAGCCATGGCCAGGCTGATGGCTGCTGAGGGCAGGCTGGGCAGCCCAGAGCCACAGTTATGGGAGGCTTTTCTGCCGTTCCCCATTCCCTCCTCATCCAGAGAGGAGGCTTCATGCCCCTCAACCAGGACAGCTCGTGGCACAGCCCCAGGAGAGCTGTGAAGACCTTACTTGATGTGTTCGGTGACCGGGGAGGTCAGTTTTTCTAATCAATCCTAATTTTCTCTAATCAGTCCAAAGCAGAAGGGGCCCCAATAGAAGCTTTTATTTTCCCTACTAAAATATTTGGTGTCTTTCTTGAATAGGAGCTTTGCAGCAAAGACACTGATGTCCTAGCGTGTCCCAAGCAGCCCCTTCCTCCCTGCTCTTGCTGGTGAATGCTCTGGCCGTGGGCAGATCATCGCGTCTGAGCTGCTGCCGCCTTGCTCTGGGCAGTCGGGGGGTGCGGTGTCCTTGGCTGGCTCCTGAGACGCTGCAGACAGTCTGACAGGTCCAGCTGGCTTTCTGCTGGTGCGGGAGGCAGAGGCTTTTGGAAGAGCTGCTGGGATGCTGCCTGCAGGCAGGGAGCCCGGTGCAGGCAGTGCTGCTGCTGTCAGCTGCAGGAGCTGTACAGGCACTGAGCGCAGCTCAGCGGCTTGAAGGCAGGAGAAAGTGGTCAGAGGAGGAGATGGCGTGGAGGAGGCTCTGGGAAAGCGGAGATGAGCACAGCAGGGCAAGGCAGGCAGACCCTCCTCTGCTGCCGCAAACAGCAAAGGCGTCAGCGTCAGGCAGAGAGCCTGCAGATAGCTGGGAACCGCAAGCTGCCTGCCACGTGCTGGAGCCAAACCTGGTTAAAATGGGAATAGTTGGCAAGCACATCTTGCATAGTGAGATGAACTAAACGGGAGCACACATGCCAGGGAGGAAGATTCAGCGTGGAGCTTGTGCTAACTAGAAATAAACAGCCAGCTCCTGGGCACAGGCTGCGTGCTCGGCAGCGGGTAGGGCAGGCAGCTCTCCCGTCTTCCCGGCCGTCTGGGGTGACGTGGGGCACAGCCTGTGCCGGGGTGGTTGGAGGCAGCTGGAGAAGCCTTGGTATGTCCCACAAGCCCTCCTGCTCAAAGATTGTATTTTGCGTTTCCCAGAAATGATTAGCAGCAGGTTCAGAGCACTGGACGTTAGCATTTTGTGCTTGGTTTTGGTCAGAGCGTTACTAGCTGCCCACAGATTACAAAGCCGTTGGTATTTTCCCATTGTCATCTCCCATTGGACGATCACCAGCTTGGGGCTTGCCCTGTTTCAGTCCTGATTCAGGCAGAGGGAACTGGCATCAGCAAAAGAAGCATGCTCTTCAGCTGTTTAAATTGTTAAAGCTTTTACTGTGGCATCACAGGGCAGAAGCAGAAATGAAGCAACCACAACTGAACACGTTCGTGCTGACATGGGGCTCGCAGCCGAGAGGAATACGAGGGTAGAGATAAAATTCCCTGTGACCTGTGATCTCCTGGTTGCGCTTACTTGGCTTTTGGAACCAAAGTAACCAAAGCGTGGTGGCATGCAGCGTCGCTGGCTGTGTCCCCGGGGCTCTGCCTCAGGCCTGGCCAGCTGTGCTGGGCCGGCGCGGGGGCTTTGGGTGCTGCTGGCTGTGGGGAGGGCGCGGGGCGTGCTGCCGGAGCAGGGGGATGCTCTGCCCCCAGCAGCACCCCCATCACCCGCTGCTTTCCTCTCCGCTTTTTCAGCGCCGACTCCGGTCACCGACATCCGCACGGATAAAGTCGAGCAGAAGAGCGTTTCCTTGTCGTGGCAGGAGCCCGGCTTCCCGACCGCCAACGGCACCGAGTACGAGGTCAAGTACTACGAGAAGGTAGGCTCTGGGGACTGCCTCTGTCTCTCACCGTGCCCCAGCCCTCCCTGGCCGACTCCCAGGTGCTCCCCTTGCCAGCCGGGTCTGTCCCGCGGGAGCACGGTGCGGGGGGTGCTGCGCGTGCCGCCGCTGCCGGTCGCAGTCGACCACCCACCGCGCGAAGATCGAGTGGTGGGAAAGGGAGGGAGCGTGTGTCTGCCGACGGTGCTGTTGTGAAGGTTTTACTGGCACCCGAAAGTAAGAGGCCAATAAGGTCTTTTCTTCTCTGACAGTTATGCAATCTGCTTATGCAAGTTTTAGGAAATTTGGATTATTTGTAGAGTTTATGTTAATTAGTGGGTGGTTTTTTTGTCCCCCATCTGTGCAGCAAGATTTCATCCAGTCCTAATGTTGATATCTCCCTGGAAGAAAGAGTAAAGCTAATAATTTTCATTCATTCTTTTTTTTTTTTTTTAATGCATTGGATGGCTTTTTTCAAGGACATTAGAAATCTGAGGTTTGGGTGCTTGCCATTAGCCAGCTAGACAGGGACTGCTAAACCATACTGGGTTTCTAAATCTTTGACGAGACGATACCTGTATTCGTAGCCTCCTCTCTGGGAAAGCGTTGGCCCTTGTGGTCTTCGCTGTTTTAGGACTGAGGGCCACCAAGCCTGTGACTGCTGAGCTGTGAGCTGAGGCCTTCCACACAGGAGGGGACACAAGCAAACGTGTTTATGACAGTCTCTTAATTTTAAAAATAGCTGACATTCGACAGGTGCAGTGGGTTGAGAATTTTAGAAGAAATACCCGTGGGTAGAGAGCGGGGACAATGCTCTAAATCAAAATAAATGCAGTTTATGACACAGTTCCGCAAATTACCTTATCTGCGTGTGCTCAGGCTCGTTACGAAACTGATTACATGTCAAGCAAACTGTGCAGGTGACATGTTGGCGTTCTGTATTTAGAAACAAGCTACCTTGAAGCTGATTCATATTAATGTGATTTTCAGCATCTGATAGATTTGAAAGGAGGAATCTGTGGGTGAGGGCGAACGCTGAAGCCTGAGACGGTAATTCCTGTGCAAATGGGCTGCAGCAACAAGATACTCGGGGTATGTGAAATGAGGAAACATCCTGCTTGGGTAGGGAATTCAAACTATAGTTTAGCAATTATTCATTGAAATGAGGCTCTTGATGCTGACATGGAAATCAACCTAGTTCCTAATCCTTGCTTTTAAAGCCGTACTTTAACTATGGAGATTCAAGGGGAAAAGCGTATCAAATGGAAAATACATTTCACGGCGATGTCCCCAGCCCTGGGAGCGGCTCAGCGAATGGCTGCTGCCTGGCCCGTGCCAGATCGCAGGGCTGGGACGCTCGTTGGGGCCGGTCCCCAGCGTAACGAGGGTGCGGCACGTGCGTGTGGGACCCGAGAGAGGCCGATGCTGAGGCAATGGGACGTGGCCCGGCCCTGCTCCCGGTGGAAAGTAGCCTCAGATAGCCCTGGCCCAGGACCACGGTGGCACCGGCCCCCTCTTCTCACCGGGGAACTTGTTCGGAAGTACCCAACAGGGCTGAGAAAAGGATCTCTGATGGCGGCTGCGTAGAAGCACAGGAAGCTTTGCAGGAGCTGGCGGGAGGGCTGGGGCTTGTTTTGCTTTGCAAACCGCAGGAAGCAGAGGCACGGGGATCTGCTGCTCTGGCGCATGAAAGCGGTGCGAGTTGCCCAGCGGTCCCGCCAGCTGCCTGGCCGGGCAGAGCCCACCCTGCCTTCGCTGCCTCCAGCAGCGGCTGCAGGAGGGGGGCTGCCTGTCGTGCTCTCCCTTAGTCGAAGCAGAGGGATCTATAGGTTGCTGGGCAAGTGAATAAGATCCCGGGGACCAGGACTGTTGGCAAACCCACCTGCCAGCTTTGATTATTCAGCGTGTGCCAATACACGTGTATTTACTCCAGGGCTTGAGCGGCCGTGGCAGGGGAGCGGGAAGGGGCCGGACGGTGCCAGCAGCCGAGCCCCAGCACGGGGGCAGGTGGGAGACCAGGAGCTGTGCGGGGTGGCACAGCCACTCCCCACCACCCCACCCTCCGCCTGTCTTCGTAGCGCATCATCTGGCTCTGTCTGCCATTTCATGTGACCTTTCCATGTAATTTCTATTAATGACACATCTAGTAAATGTATTCTTTCTGTTGAAGGTTTTATGTTGAGATAGACTGTCCTGATGGGACCCAGAGGCGAGGATATAGCTGTGCTGTGCCTGTTCCGTGGCACAGCTGTCAGCCCAGCTAGATCTTGGGTATCTCATTATTTTACAGGATCAGAGAGATCAAAGTTACTCAACTGTGAAAACCACATCAACGGCTGTGACGGTCAATAACCTGAAGCCTGGCACCCTCTATATTTTCCAAATTCGGACATCTTCCTCGCCGGACTATGGAAGCTACAGCCCTAGTATCGAAGTGGAGACACTGGCAGAGTGTAAGTGTTGGCAAGGCTTGTAGTCTCGTACGCACGCACCTGCAGACGTGAGGCTCTTTGAGCTGAGTCGTGGGGATGCTGCTGCTCCTGCCCCAGACGCCCTTGGTTTCGTGGAGCAGCATCTGTTCCTCTGGTTCTGCCGCTCTGGGTCTAAGAGCAGGTACTTCCCAGGACTTGCTTTTAATTGCTTTTTCCTGTTTGATTTTAACAAGGTTGCTACTGCTGGCCTGCCTGTCCGGAGGCGTCTGCCCTCACTCTTCTCAGTGCAGCACCAGTGAGGGCAGCCAGCCTCTGGCTCCTCGCTGGTGTGGAGCCTGGGGACAGAGTCTCTGCTCTTTGACTGAGCTTGCCCAAGAAAGCGCTTGCCAGAGCGACTGGGGGTTGTTTTGCCTTGGCGTGATGTCGGTGCTGGAACAGATCTCACCAGGTCCCTTTTGTGGGGTCACCAAACAGGTGCTGGAAGGGAGCGAGTGTTGGTCCCTGCTGGTGTAACCGCTGAGGGCACGATCCTGCCCGGGCCTGTGAAGCTGTGCGGCCCACAGCGGGTGCTGCAGAGATGGGGTGGCCAGCTGCACAGGCTGCAGCAGAGGAGGCAAGCCCATCCTGGAGATCCAGCTCACCTCGGATGCCTGCCCCAGATAGGAGATGACTGCTTACCCCACTGCCGTCCTGGCTCATGAGGCACTCGGCTGGTTAGCTGCTTGGCTGAATAAGGTCAGCCAGCATCAGAGTCATTTGTTGGGGCTTTTCCTTTTCACAGTTTCCGTTCATAACTATAGTCCAGAAGCATCTTATTTCACCGACTAAAAGAGGGCTTGGAGAGATGGTAGGGCTTCAGCTTAATAACCCACCCTGGCTAGAAATGAAAGCCCTGAGATGGCTGGCTCAGTATGAGTCTCACAGATTGTGTTTAACAGGGCTTTAAATTGCATCCATTTGCCACACAGAAGACATTTTCAGAATGAATTGAAGCCAATAAAAATTTTATATAGAATGTGGCTTTCTAATACCCCTGTTTGCAAAAGCAGGAAGGGAAGGGATTAATGTGATGAAGGAAAACTATTTGTAAGCCATAAATTTTGATATGTCCCTCCAATAAACAGCAGCCTTTTCTCGGCACAGATTAACGAAACCAGGAGCCCAGTGTGGCAGCGCTGGGGTTGCTCCATCTGTGCCTGCAGCGCTGCCCTGCACCTTGGTCTGATTGCACCAGCTCGAGCTTTTAAAACTGAACCAGAATGTGAATTGCTGTGGGGATGGTGAAAAGTAGCCTGGTGCTGTGGGTGAATTGTCCCACAGCCTTGCTGGAGGACGCAGGCTGGCGCTGGGAGGAGCAGCCGGGGCTGCCCCATGCCTTGGACCTGCCCCAGGGCACGTTGCCGACCGGCTCTACTTCCCTCCCACAGTGACGGTGGCCTCCAGCGAGCAGAATCCTGTCCTCATCATCGCGGTGGTGGCCATCGCGGGGCTGACGGTGCTGGTGTCCATGGTGATCGGCGTGATGGTCTGGAGGAGGTGAGCGGAGCCGTGGCTGAGCCGGGGCACGAACCGAGGAGTTTTGAGGCTGGGGCAGGGGAGGAGGACCAAAGTGAAGGCCCTGGGGCAGGGGCTCTCGGTAGCATGGGGCAGCACCGCTCTAAGCGTGGGAGCTGGGTCGAACTGCCTGCTGGCTCCTCGTGCTGTGGGGTTGGACTCTGTTCCTGAGCGCTGCGACTTGAGGCTTTTATACCCAGCGAGAGGCTGCTGCCCAGGTAATGGTGTGCATCTTCGTTCTCGTTGCAGACAGTGTGGGTACAGCAAAGCCAGCCAGGATGGGGACGAGGAGCTGTACTTCCATTGTAAGTGAAGCCTGGCCACCGTGGCCGGTACGACTGTGTGGGGATGCCTGTATGTATTGCTATTAATAACCAAGCTCCCGACAAAGCAGCCCTGAATCCTCGCTTTTGAAGTGTTGTCAACCCCGCATTATCCCAGAGCAGGGGCTCAGCACAGCGAGGCTCTCTGGGGATGGTGGGCTTGACAGCTTCATAAGGCAGCGTCCATCCTTCCCACACACAGGTCACTGCCGTGCCGAAGGAAGCGTGGATGCTTTCTGCTTTCCACGGGGTGTATGAATTATTCCGTCAGCTTTTCCACAAACGGCTACATGAGAATACAGCTTTGTTTTCTGGGGCTACTCTTGATTATTGAGCACTAATAACTTTAGACAACAGTTGTCAAAGGAAATTCAGATGTCAGGATTGATGAGTTTATTTGATTCCTGGCATATGCCCGTGAAGCGCACACATGCTGTTCTGCTCCCCGAAGCATTTCAGAAGCAGCAGAGCCTGTGTGCTTCTCGGATGCAGCCTGGCCACTTCACCTGGCTTTGAAGGGCTTCGTGCTGCTGAGCTGCCCTCGGGAGTTTGCCGAAGGTTTTCTGCGCAGGGTGAGGGGAGCGCAGCAGCTGCCTGGTCTCAGGAAGGCGAATGGAGCCGAGGTGGAAGGGAAGCCTTGCGTGGCACGACCCCTTCCCGGGGGCGGCAGGGCTCTGCCGTTTGCCCGTGCGCTGGTCCTGGACGGGCCAAGCAGCTTGTGCGAAACATCTGTCATCCTCCTTGCCTTGCCCAGGGAGAGGAGGAGACGCAGCAGTGCTCTAGCAGGGGCCTGGTGAGCGGCAGAGCTGATGTGCTTCGGCCGTTGTTTTGGCCGTTTGTTTTCAGGAAATGTGAATTAGGGTTTTGAGGAAGCCCCAGCAAGCAGGCGGCTGTTTCCCCTCCGGAGCTTCGCAGGGGCTGCTGTTAGCAGGTCAGCCTTGTTCCACGCAGTTCTCCTGGACGTGCTCCCGGGCAGGGTCCCTCGCTGCGCAGCAGATGGTAGGCGCCTGTGGGAGGTATTTTGCTGCCCATGCTGCTAATCGAGGGGACCTGGAACATGGCTGTTGTTCATTATTATAATTATCTCTCCTAGAGGTCTTGGGAACGGAGATGATTTGGATACTGGAAGATGAGCGTGGATGGCAGGCAGGCTCAGTCTGGGAGGGAGCTGCGCTAGAGTGAAGGAGCTGCTCTCCTTTAACCCAGGGGTTGTGGCGGTGGAGTAGAGCGATGAGGTTCATTTAATCCCACAAGAAATTTCCTACCAACCTTAAAGTTGAGTCTTTTGCTTATAAAAGGTAGGAAGTTAATCCTGCCGGCAGACCTGGAGATGGATAACCTGCGAGAGCGTTTCCTGGGACAGGCGGGCGGGAGCTCTGCCAAACCTTTCTCACGTGCCCTTTGTGCATTTCCTGCTTTCCTGCAGTTAAAATACCAACCAGGAGGATGTACATCGACCCTGACAATTGCGAAGACCCCATGCAGGCCGTGCACCTCTTTGCCAAAGAGCTGGATAACGCTAGTATTAAAATTGAGAGGATCATTGGGACAGGCAAGTTCCTCCTGGCCAGCCCCTCTGCGGTGGGCACGGGGGCGGTGGCTGTGCCGCGGGGCGGTGGCTGTGCCGCGGGCTGTGCTCGTGCCCAGTCGGAGCGCTCCCCTCTCGCTCCCGGCACGCAGGTAGTGTCATGACGTTGCTGCTGCGGTCCTGCCCAGCCCGCAGCGCCGTGGGCCCTCCCGCTGCTCCCCGCGGGCTCTGCCTGCCTTGCTGACATCTCCCAAGGCAGCTCCTCGTCGTCCGGCACTGTCAGCGCCATGGACCTTTGCTCTTGCTCTCGTCTCAGGGGGGTGCATGCTCGCAGCAGGGAGATGGGAGTGGGGCTGGTGAGTGTTTTGTTCGGGAGCTTGATTTTGCATTCCATCGGTTTTTCTGAGGCACTAAGTACAGCCAACCGAGTGAGGCACGGACCAGAAAGCATCAGCAATTGTCTGCATCTGGGCAGTTTGACAGCAGCATGGAAACTGTTTATAAATATGTGAACCTAATGATTTATTGATTTTCATCAACTTCACTGCCTAAAACTTAAAAGCAAATTAAAATCCCCTCGCTGGCCCCTAGAGCCTTAATCACTAATGTGTGCCAGAACATGGAAAACACGATTATTCTTTGTCGTTTCTTTTCCTAAAGATAAATTCAGCTGCAGAAGAAGAAGAGGTGGAGGAAGGGAAGAGGGAAGGGCTTGCTCATGAGCTTAAAGGGCAGTGTTGAAGGGAAGAGGACACTGAGGAGAAGAGGAGGTTATCTTTGTAGCTGCTGAGTGGAGCAGCTGAGACTAATCCCACATACCTTTCAGAAGCAAATTTGTGTTTGAAAAATCAAGAAAAATTAGTCAGGAAGACGTTTAAATATAAGGAATTTGGGAGTGCATTTGTCTCACTGCTGACCTAACAAGTACCTGGCTTTCAAATCAATAAAGCTTTTCATAGCTACACATTTCTTGCTGTAAAGCCAATATTGGCCTTTTATGTTATGAATTTGGTAGCTCTTGTTGTCAAGAGACAACAAGGTGGCTGTGCAGAGTGGGATGCTCTGCCTCAAAGACTGCAGAAACCTCCTGGCCCTGCTGTGCTCTTCCCGTGAGAAGCGGACCCTGCGTGTGCCGAGCTGGGAAGCAGAATGGGCCAGGCCCAGAGAGCATGAACTTGGTGGCTGGGGGTTAATCTTCTCATGGGGAAAAAAGCGCACTATGCACTTGAGCAGAGCGTGGAGAGAATGGCTTAGAGGTGTAGGAAGAGGAAGAAGAAATTGCATTGCCTCATCACACGTTTTTAGTATCACATGCTGATGCTAAACTTGTGTGAAGGGTTGTGTGTTCAGCAAAGGTGGGGGAAGATGGTAAAACAGACGCTCCGGGGGAAACTCGCAGCCACGCAGGGCTCCTCACTTCTGAGTTTATGGATTGGCAAGTCCTCTGATTAATGATGGGAAAGTCTTGCTTGTCTACGCAGCAAGACATGTCACTCGTGCTACAGAAATGCACTTTATGGTCCCAAAGCAAAGAAAATATCCCCTAAAGGGAAGCTGACTTCCCAGAAGAGGACTGCTGCCCTTTGCTTTGTAGGAGGTGTGTGTGCGTGTGTGTGTGTATATATATATACATATAACCTGTCTTTATAGTGCCTTGCAACAGCTCAGTAAACATTGCCCTTGCACAACGATACCGAAAGCTGTGAGAGCCGTGAGGTCAGCTGGCAGGTAGCTCATCCTTTCATGGTCTGGAAATGGCAGAGGGATCTGTGACGGCGCACAAAGGAGTGGCGTGAATGCCCTTGCAGGGGGTCCTCTGGGAAGGCACGGTGCGGAGCAGCGGGCTGCGAGGGACGTCGTGCCATGGACACTGTTTAACTCATCTCTCTGCTGCGCAGGAGAGTTTGGAGAAATCTGCCGGGGATGCCTGAAGCTGCCCAGCAAGCGAGAGCTGCCAGTGGCGATCCAGACCCTGCGGGCAGGGTGCTCGGAGAAGCAGCAGCGCTCCTTCCTGGCGGAGGCGTGCACCATGGGCCAGTTTGATCACTCCAACGTCATCCGCCTGGAGGGGGTCATCACCAGAGGTGAGGGGGGTCCCGGGCTCTACGACGCGGGGCAGCCTGAGCCATGCGCAGTGGAGGAGGGCTCCTGTGCAGGCAATGTGCTTGAGCTGTTGCTTTGGAGCGATGACCTGGTGCTGGAGGTGCAGTACTGTTGGCTGTCTGGCAATCAGGTGTTTCCTCAGGTATTAGCTATTTTAGCATTCTGATGATTGATAAAATGCTTACAGCTAGATTAATAAATCCAGGTAGTAGGACTGGCTTAGCAGCAAAACTGTACACTCTTAATAAAAGCAAATTGAAGTGAGGTTCTGTCAGTAAAACAGATGACTCTGACTGCTCTGGGCTCTCGTGGGAGTGTGTGCGCGGAACTAGTCTGCAGATGCTGTAGTTAAATGGATATTCATGTAAATCCAAAGAAACACGAGCATGTGTGCTGATTTTAACTAGGCTTTTTATTAGGTAAGGAAGTACTTCTGTCCTGAGTCTTGGGCTGAGCTGGTTGCTTTTGCTTTCACTGGGTAGTGCTGTCCTCCTTTGTGATGTGGTTCAGTGACCTGGTAAAAGGAGCATCTGATATTGGGATCCAGTGGGATCCCGGCTGGGAATGACAGGAGAGCCTCGGACCCACTGCTCATTGCAAACTGTCTGAGATAAAGTCCTTGTCTCCCTTAACAGCCAGGCAGGGCAGGCTGACCACACTGGAGGCTAGCACCTGGATTTCTAACACCTGCAGGGTTAGCACTGCCTGAGCAACGGGCAGGACTCACACAGTGCCCTTCTCTGTCCGTGCAGGGAGCACCATGATGATAGTGATGGAGTACATGGGGAACGGCATGCTGGACTCTTTTCTCAGGGTGAGTGCTGTGGGAGCTGGTGGTAACTGCTGGGGTCTGCCACCCGCTCGGGCTCTGCTGGCGGTGCCCCCTTGAACTACTTGAATTACTCACCTTTGGCTTTTCCTCCTCTTTTTTTACAGAAACATGAGGGACAGTTCACGGCCACCCAGCTCGTTTGCATGTTGCAGGGGATTGCCTCTGGTATGAAGTACCTGGCAGAGATGGGTTACATACATAAAAGCCTTGCTGCCCACAAAGTCCTTGTGAACAGCAGCCTGGCTTGCAAAATAACTGGTTTCAGACGGCCACAAGAAGATAAAATGGAGACCATCTTCTCCACCATGGTAAGCTGCATTTCCAAATTCTATTGTCAACATTCCCCAAAAGCAAAATGCTGACAGAATGGCCACAAAACCTCCGCAGAGGTGGATCTCCCTGGCTGCAATGCATGGCCATGGCCAGGAACACTTAGACTCGGGCCTAGCGTGACTGGAGAGGTTTGCAGCTTGCTCTGAATGCTAAATTAGGGTCAAATCCAAAGCCAGCCAGCTTCCAGAGGTTGAGTTAATAAGACATATAGCAATCCTACTGCAGAACCAGTATTTTTCCTAGGCTCCCGTTTCCTTCCTCATGTATGAATGCAGGCTCTGCATCTTAACAGCTTCTTTCTCAGCTAGAAATCAAACGCGTTTAGCCAGGGAGCTTCACAGCAGCTGCCTGGCACTGCTCTTCCTCTGGCTGCAGCCCTGTCGCACGTCCGCACAAACCGGCGGAGAGGCGGTGGGTGGCTGGAGGCAGCCCTGGCAGCCTCAGGGTTCCTTATGTCTGTTTTATCACTTGTAATGAAATTCATGGTTTTCAATTAAGAATTTAAGTCCTGCTTCATTCACACTTATGCCTCGTCAGCTCCGTTAGCCAGCGTGTCTCCCGAGTGCCTGCGTGCGCTTGGAGAAGCTGCCTGGGAGCCCTTGGGCTCGGGGCCGGGGGGCTGCCCCTGCCTGCTGGGCTGGGCAGGCACCCCGTGGGCCTCGAGGCCCTGCAGCCCCTTGCTGGAGCCGGCTCTCCCTCCGCTGCTTTCACACACCGCTTCGGTGCCTTTCACCTGAGGGTGCATCAATGCATTTTTAACTGCAGAGCAACAAGAGGTATTTCATTTGGTACCCCACAGCTGCCCGGTATCAGCTGGGGCTCTTAGCGCATCACATTCACCAGGCATTAATATTTTAAAGAGCATTGACTCCTCAATCAAACGAGCACTTACGGTTTGCAGGGAGCATTGGGCAGCGCCAAGGAGGCAGCAGCTGATGTGCGCTGCCTGCAGGGACCCGGTGCCTGTGTCCCAGTGCGGGGTACGGGCGTCCCAGGAGGAAGAGCCTGTTTGCAGCGTTTGGCCCGCGCTCTGCCAGGAGCTGCAGTCATCTGCCAGCTCTGAGCGGGCCAGTGGCAGAAAGAGTCTTGGAAAACTTTGAGCCGTTACCACTAGCTGCAGGGAGGCACGCTCGGTGTGCTCCATAGGGAGAGCACCCCCGTCCCGAAGACTCCTTGGCACGGTGCAACCCCCCCTGGCCGGACGTGGCGAGCCTTGCCTGCAGAGCTGTAGCTCAGCCGTGGCTGTCGTGCTGCAAAGCTCTCGAGCAGAGTTGCCTTGGTGCTGGCGTGCCGCTGGGTACGGAGCAGCGCGCTGAGCGAGGGGGATGGAGAGCCCAGCAGGAGCCCTGGCTTCTCCCACTGTGGTGCAGCGGGACTGTGGCTTAGGGGTCAAGGTCTCCCTGCTGTTAATTACAATTAGCTGTGGTGTCTGTCACCTGCTTCCCCTAGTGCATCCAGAGAGCTCTGCGGATGCTGAGGTGGGGATTGCTAATTACAGGAGAGCAAACCAGGGTGGAGGGACTGTGTGTTTGAGCAGCTCTGAAATGGTTTTCATTAAATATTAATGTATAAAATGCCATCAGCTCTTCCCAGAGACATTCTCCTCTCCCATTAATATTTCAGCACTCACACTCCCATGCAGCATATGGTTGCGTGGTCATTTTAAAACAAATTGAGGCCAAAGTTTTCTCTTAGTACTAAATCTGCACGTGGCACGCGGGCTTGCTCGGTCTCCCCCCTGCGATGCTGGGCAGGGCACGACGAACGGCCGCCCGGGAATCACGTGCATCGACTACGTCCTGCTGTGCGAGCATGTCATTTCTCCCCTTCTGCCCGTCCAGCGTGGGAAGAGCCTGGTGCTGTGGTCGGCCCCCGAAGCCATCCAGTATCACCACTTCAGTCCAGCCAGCGACGTGTGGAGCTTCGGCATTGTCATGTGGGAAGTCATGTCCTACGGCGAGAGACCCTACTGGGACATGTCCAACCAGGACGTGAGTCCCCGGCGGCTGTGCGGTAGATGACGATGCTGTCATTGCTAATGGTGTGCAGGTGGCTCCGCGGTGCGCAGAGGAGCTGCTGCTGCTCCCCAGGCGGGGTGTGAGGACGGAGGTTTGCACCAGGGGTTTGCCTGCGATCTGCATCGCAGCGCCTGACCCCATCCCCTCCGCCCTCCTCTGCCACTGCAGGTGATGAAGGCCGTGGAGGACGGGTTCCGCCTGCCCGCCCCAGTGAACTGCCAGCCGCCCCTCCACCAGCTCATGCTCGACTGCTGGCAGAAGGACCGCAGCCAGAGACCCAAGTTCTCGCACATCCACAACATCCTGAGCAAGATGGTGCAGAGCCCGGAGCCGGCGAAGTGCCCCAGCTCCACGTGCACCAGGTAACCACCCTCTTGCTTCGCTGCCTGTTGTTCTGCTTTGCCTGCCGGTTCCCACCTCAGGTGTACCATGCCCTGCTCCCTCCTCACCGCCCCGTTTTGTTGGCAGGTCCCACAGCACGTCCATCCCCCTCACCGAGCGTACCTTCTCGGCCTTCCCGACTTTCAGCTCCGTGGGCGAGTGGCTGGAAGCAATAGAAATGGGCAGGTACAAAGACAACTTCACCGCTGCGGGCTACTGCTACCTGGAATCGGTGGCCAGGATGACAGCCCAGTAAGTGAACTGGTTTCCTGGCTATAACCTCGTGTCGCTGGGTGCAGCGTGAGTGAGCTCTGCTTTGCAGTTACAGTCAGGTGTCACTAAACAAGAGGTCAGATCTTCCAAAACACGTCTGTAAGAGCTCGCTGGCGTGGGCTGGGCTGCGTGTGTTGCGCATCTCAGTTGCTGGTTTTTGAAGCTGAGATTTAAACCTGTAGTTTCTGACAAGAGTAGCGTTCCCTGTCCCTTCCAGAAAGCAGAGTCAAATCGAATGCAATTTACCGGTAACCTGTTATGGAGGCAGCACAGGGCGGCAGAGCCGGGAGCCATTTCATGCTTGGTGTGCAGCAGGCGTGTGTTACCCCTGGATTCCCACTCGGGGTCCGTATTGCTCTGGCTGGGACAACAAGTTGGGGATTTTTTACTCCAGCAGGTCCACAGTAGCCTGATAGCCTGAAACCTGCGCTGCGCTTGCCTGGGAGCAGTCGGTGTCGGGGCGCTTTACAGTTAGGGCTTGTTTTTCATGGCTGATGCGGGGCTCGTTTTGCAGAGATGTCCTCAGCCTGGGGATCACGCTGGCGGAGCACCAGAAGACCATCCTGAGTGGGATCCAGACTCTCCGGGCCCAGGTGATCCAAATGCATGGCCGAGGGGTGCAGGTGTGAAGCAGCACCCCGCAGAGGTGCAGAGCGCTGACCCGGCGCGCCGGGGGAGGAGACAGCAGCCGGCCCCAAACCGGACCAAATCTCTGAAACCTTGTGGTTTCGGGGGGGATGTAGGAACCGCTGGGCTGCTGCCAAACAAGTCATTCCACGTGGCAAGAGAGCAGGGCTTCCCGTCCCCTGTGCCAGGGAAGGCAAGGACTCCTGGTACGTGTGCGGTGTGCCTGGGTGGATGTGGCTCTCCCTAGCACTGTTTTGTAAGATGAGTCAAACTGTAATGATGCCATTTCATATGGTAATTAGGTTAACAGGGTGGATGGACATTTGTGCACTGTCTTAATCCAGAGCTGACAGCATTTTCGTATCTAGCATCCTACTGGTGGAATCCATGGGTATTTTTATGCAAGCTGACATGTTCTAGCTACCCCACAAGGAGCTTTTATTGCTTTTATTTTTAGAGACCAGAGCACAGCTCACGCCCAGCGCCCAACTTCTGGAAGGTGACTTTCCCCATCTGCTCTGCTGAAGGAAACTCTTTCCCAGCCACATCCCCCTTCCGCTCCAAGAATTACTTCACTGAGTCTTGACACCACAGTTGGTGAACAAAAACAAATATTCTCCACTAAAGTGCGGAGCAAATGGTGCTGAATGTTTTCTAAGGCTCTCTTGACAAGACAATTTCAGGGGAATAAATTAAAAGCTTTGATGAAGAGAGCCACAGCCAAGAGAGGGCAAGCAGTGGAGCCCTTCGGCTGCCCTGCCGATGCTCTCAGCCTTCGCTGCCTTTTGTGCAGGTCCCGGTCCCTTGTTTTACTGCTGGAGCCCAGCAGTGGGGTGGGAGCTTACAGACAGAGCAACAGCAGGCAGCGTTCTGCTGCCCACGCACAGACTGATCCCGCAGGCAGAGACCTGCCACCCGTGCAGGACTGGTGCTAAAGCATCTGTTGCTACTTTAGCCTCTCCTCCCTGCTCCCTGCCTTGCAGTTTTGTGGGCAGAGCGTCCTGCGTCTTGCCTTTGCTGGCTTCGTGGGCAGCTGTGGTGGGCTCCGACTGCTGTCCCCCAGGCTGCGGAGCAAAGCAGGCGGAGCGTCGCTGCGTGCCCATAGCCGTGGGCTGAGGCCAGAGCCTGGGTGCTCCCTGCTGTCAGCCGAGCTGGAGCGTCCTGCTCGGAGGTGTCCACGGTGCCTCAGAGCAGTAGATGGATGAGTGCTCTTCCCTCTCTAGGTCTGGAAGCTTTTGCAGGGGAAAAGGTTTTATGGACAGCACTAATTCAACCGCAGCGGCAGAAAGGAACCTCCCAATTCAGCCAGAGATGGGATGAAAACCTGGGAATTGGTTTGGAGTCAGAGAGACAGCGGGCACGGCTGTGCTTTGGGTGGATGCTTCCCATGTCTGCTCTGGCAACGTGGCCCTGGCCACCGGAAGGACCACCTCAGCTCTGGTGAGTGCCCTTCCCCTCCTCCGGCTCCCTGTGCCTGGCTGGAGCGGGGAAGGGAAAGGCAGCAGCCTGCCTGGAGCGTCCAGCTCGGCCGTGCCAGGGCGTCAGTTTGCCGCCGCAGGTTAACGGCTGGGCGGAGGCCCATGCCCGAGGGCTGCGGTGCCAGCGCGCCCCGCAGCACCCACAGCCTCTGCAGTGGGGTGCACCTGGGTCCGGGTGTTTGAAGTGGCTACAGAGGCTGTGCCGAAGGGACCGCGCACCCCAGCCAGATGCTGGGGCTTGGGCAGAACTGACCATTGCATCTGTGGGATCCCTGACATCCTGCCGTGCCATCCAGGCAAACCGGGGCACATCAGCACTTTATTTTGTTGCGGATGGTAGTGCAGTACTGCCTGCCTTGCATGCTGGCAGTTCCCACTGATGCGGGCCTGATCCCTGACGGAAGACATAAATAGCATCTGCTTAATAATACAAGTTTCCTTGAAGTTAGTTAATTAAATGGGTCTTTGCAGCCTTGTACAGAGTCTTGTAGGCCTTTTATTATCATCTGTAAGTATTGCAAGTGAATTATTAATGATGAAAGGCAAAGATTTACAAAGGGAATGATTGCTGTGGGAGATGTTCACAGTGTGGCTGGAAGTCTGTTCGAGTCAGATCCTCCTATTAGCCTGCTCCGAGGGGATGGGGATCTCAGTGACGACTGAGCGAAGGGCCCTAAGGCGGCCTCTCCGGGCTGGCGTGGCACCTGCCCTGCCCGGGCATCTTCCTTCTCTCCTGGTCATGTAGCCAAGCAGAGCGGCACGACCGTAGGTGCTGGTGGCTGTCCGGGGTCTGCCGGCCTTTGCAGAGCACGTTACCGTAGGGATCCAGCTTCTGTTTAGTAAAGCCTCATTTGCAGTGGCTTCCTTTTCACCGGCCCTTGGGCTCTTCTGGCTCGGCTGCGTGGCCAGGCTGGGTCCAGGAGCGCTCAAGACTGACAAGATTTCACTTTTTTCACATATTTTGGCTTGATTGCATCAGAGATCAGAACTCTCTGCCTGAGCTTCACTGACCAGTGGTCTCAAGAAGGTGCCAGCTAATGTTGGTTTATCAATGTTCTGCCTCGTGCCGGTGTTCCCAGGCAGTGCCGTGGTGAGCACCGCGCGCTCCCATCCACGCTCGGGTCCCGCAGCCGCCGCGTTGCAGGCTGGTGGGGAGAAGAGCACCTTCCCCCGCGCAGGTTTTGGGCTCCTGGTAGCGAACGCAAGAGAAGCGCGAGCCAGCACAGGCGAGCCTGCGCAGAGCTCGAGAGAGGAACCCTCGCCCGCGGGGCCGGGAGCTGCTGTCGGCCTGCGGGCGCAGACGGAGCCGCCCCGGCAGCGTGCGAGTGCTGGGCACGCTCCGGGGAGTTTGCTGCGCTCTGGGGTAAACAAGCTCTCTCCTTCCTGCCACCTCTGCAGTTTAAATAACGTTCCCCGATGTCACTCGGTTAGTTTTTTTAACGGAAATAATTTGTCTTTAAGTTTGGCCCGTGTCCGGTCTGGTTGGTCACTCGCCATCCTGCTGTTTCACACCCAGAAGAGTAATAATGGCGAACTGAAACCTTCATTTGGTAGAAATGCCAGATCCCAAGGATCAAGTGCAATTTGTATGCTCTTTATGTTTACATTTTATCTATAGAGAAAGTATATTATAGTTCTCTAGGCAGGGAGTTGAACCAACTTGATTCCAGATCCTCTTCCCCTCTCCCTGCTCTTGTCCTGTCCGCTGGGACTTCCAGCAGCCTCCTGCGCTGGGCTGCTGGGAGCCTCGCTGCGAGGTCGCTGCCGGAGGGGCTGGCTCCAGGTTGGTGCAGCTGCTTTCAGGGAGGTCTGGGGAAATCCAGGGCTTGGTGACGAGGTGACAGAGTGCTTCAGGGTCTGGGAGACGGACCTGGCCATGAGCACACAGCGACACGTTCCTCTTGAACTCCCAGAATCGACCCTGTCCCCAAAGTTAGGGATGCGAGGAGGGGCCAGCTCTGGGTGCCGTCCGCCTTCGGCTGCTCTCGGAGCTGCCAGGTTCTGCTACTTAGTCCCTCGGAGCATTGCCCAGCTGGAGAGAGAAAAGCCTCAGCACAGCTTATCTAGTACCGTGGCAATTTCTCCGGGGCTCCAGTGACCGGTGGCTTGCGGGGAGCCGTGGGTCCCTTGGGAAGCTGCGGTGGCTGCGCGGGCAGGGCTGCCGGCCCTCCCACAGCAGCTGAGCTCTGCTCGGGGCTGGCAGCCCCGCAGCCCCCGATGCCGTTTGCTTGTGTCACCGTGTGGTGCTCGCTCTGTGCTAAGTACTCCGAGTGAAAATGCAACCCTCTTTCAGTCATTCCTTTCGTGTTTCCCCCAGTGAGTTAGGTTCCCGTACTACATTCTCTAGCACAATCAGAACTGAAGGCGTAATTTCTCTGAGTCTCTCTAGCTGTTCCCAAAAGAAATTCAGTGTTTAATTACTTTTCTGACTTACTCTGGTGAGGGACTCAGATGTGGTGGTTCAGAAAGCTGTTTCTTCTAGACAGTATGGTTCTGTGGATGGGATCGTGCTCTAACTCAGCAGAAACCAGAGGTATTTGCTATCCTGGCCTCTCCTTTGAGAAAGAAAGAAAAAAAAAAAAGCATGTAATGGAAGTATGCTTTCTATCTTAGCTTGTTGCAACAATAAACACTTCTAATTGAGCTCCTCATCGGCACTGAAGATAATAAAATGAGCAGGTTAAGTTATAGATGGTTGTTATGATTTTAAAATTAGCTTACATCCTCTCAGCACCTCTCTTTGGGGAAGTATTCAATGCCTTATAATTAAGTTAATTAGCAACACTGTTTTGAAGCTGCTCGACCGAGGGAAATGCCTCAAAATGATTTCAGTCTCTTTGCCCATCCAGCCTCTGAGACGGCGCAAGGCTCCTTCCCCCTCCCTTGGCTGCGGGGAAGCCCTGATCACATCGGTGCTAATAAGGGCTCAGGGCTGGCCGAGCACGCTCGGCCTCGCCGCAGCAGCATTAGCATCAATTGGCTTGTTCGGGGAAGAAAAAAGAGCGAGTGTTTTGTAATCTGCAGGCTTTGCTGGAGCTGATAAATACAGTTACGAGATGATTAGATTTTAGATGTTCACGCAGAGCGGAGGCCAGTCGTGAATTCGAGGAGCAGAGCAAGCGCGTGTGCCTAAGCTCGCGCGCGGACGGGACCGTCAGCCGTTCTTGTGTGGAGAAGCACCTGGTCAGCCACACCGACCCCTCGGCGTCTCCCGTCGGCTGCCGGTGCCTCGCGCCTGTAAAGCAGGGCGCCGTGCCCGCTGCCTGTCCTCATGCGCTGGCGCAGCGGCCGTGCGTGTCAGCAGCCCAGGGCCGGTGCTTCTGGGGGGCAGCGGCATGGACCCGGCGTCCAGCCTTGCGTCTTCAGAGCCGGCGTTTGGGAGGCTGGACGGTGCGCTTTGCTGCCCCGATGCAGTAGCAGGGAACCTCCCGTTTCTGGGCTCTGCTCGATGTCTCTTGGGGGAACGTCTCCGCTCGATGTCCTCTCTGCGGTGAGAAAAGGCACGGCACAGCCTCCCCTGGGGTGGCTGGAGAGCGATTCTGCTGCTCGCTGCAGCTCCCCTCTGCGGGGGGACTCTGGCAGGAGAGGCCCTTTCCCCTGAGCTCCCTCGCCTGCGGTCCCCGAAGCCTCCTCTCCTGTGTTGTCTCTTGTTTTCCGTGAGCTCAGAAGGGCGGATTCCAACCGCACGGCCGGCCCGTGCGCCGCATCCTGCACCGCAAGGCCCAGCGCCTGCAGGATCAGGCCCTTGGGCGTGCCAGACCCCACGGCGCTATGGGGGTGTGAGCGAGCGGGGACACGGGCCGTGCCTGCCAGCCCCGGGGACGGCCGAAGGCCTGGGGCGGCTCCCGGGTAGGAGCGATGGGCTGGAGCCAGGACTGGGGAAGCTCCGGCTGCAGCCCCACGGGGTGCTGCTCGGTGCGGGCGGCGCACGCGGCTTCGCCATCGCCGGCACCCTGCAACGCCCCTCGCGTGAAACTAAAACTGGAATCACGTTGGTTCAGCTCCAGATGCTTTTTGATATTCATTAACCACGTGTTATATACTGTAAATACATACTTGAGAAGTCAATATATATTTTTATAAGCTTGAAACAAATGTAATATAATATCGTAAGGGACACTGTGTGCATTTCACGTTTGGACTGTAGTCAGACATCTCCAGGGAATCACTGTTGGTTTGGAATAATTAATAATAGTAATTAAAAATGGTAATAAAGATCTGTTAACATTTTTGTTAATTTTGTATTTATTGGATTATGTTTAAACATTGCAATAATGAGACCCCTAAATACCTAAGTAAAAACGACCACTCATTCTGCCCTGGCTTGTCTGTGTGGTCATTTCAGGTGTTCTGATGAAAAGTACCGCTTTAGCAAGGGTAGCAGGTGTCAGGTAAGGAATAGTTTCAGTAGCAGCGAGGTGTGAAAATATACGTTGTTTTATTAAATAGCATGTGTGCCAAGGTGAGAGCCTTTGCTCCTGCTGCAGAGGTGGCAGCAACGGTGGGGCTCGGGATGGCGGTTTCTCGCTATTGACGCTTTGCTAGGGGGAAAGAAAAACATTACTTAACTGGTACAGCGCGTGTGTGTTGTGGAGAGGAGGGTCCAGCGGTTGGCCTGTCGGGCCAGGCGCCGTTCGGGCGGGCAGGAACCTCTCCCATCGCCCGAGGACCAGGTACCCTTGGAAGTGCTCGCAGGGCGGAGCTGTCAGTACGAGTGCAATTGTCGGTCTAATGCACGCGTTGCTGCGTAAGCGTGGGGATGCTGCTGAGCGGAGGGAAAACACTGCAGAGTTACTGTGCTCAAGGCATGTAATTAATTGTTTAATTGAGTAAATGAAAGCAGTGTAGGGCCAGCATGTTAAATGCACACGCTGCACAAACAATAATATTTAGAAATAATTTGATGCGGCTCTTTCACTAGTTCACATTTCTTCTCTTTTTCTTAGGCTGCTTAATGCCAAAGAACGTGTGCAGAGGTCTTGTTTCAGTATGCTGACAACAGTGACAGCTGCTAGGGAAAAGGAACTGAATGGGTGCTTAAAATGGGTGAAGTCTATTTGCCTTCTGTCGATCAGTTAATTCAGCCAGTCTTCGCCAGGAGCCTGGCCAGGGCTATATTGGCACTATAAAGAAATAATTAGAGCTCTGAAGTGGGGTTATGAATAGCGGATTGCAAGTCGCAGCCAAGCAGATGTATTTTTTGCCTAGAGTTATCTGCGCTCGTGCCTCCTGCGGTCCACGGGTGATGGGTTTACCCCTCTTCTGTGACCTTCCCGGCATGGTCCTGGCTGGGGATCCCTGTGCCGCCGGGAGGCTGCTTACCCCCCGCAGAGACAACGGGGGTGCATGGGGGACAGGGGTGGTGCTGGGGGTGGGGGGGCCTCCAGCCCCAGACATCGCCCTCCCTCGGGGCCGGCGGGAGCCATGGCAAAGGTACGGCGCGTTCGGCCCCCCGGCGCTCCCGTGGGCAGGGGCGGCTCCCCCGGGGAACGCGCCAGGCGAAGGCTGCGGCGCGCCGTGTACATCGAGCCGTTAATAATTGAGATCACGTCATACGGAGACAAGTCTGCCGTAGGCCGTGTGCGGCAGCTCGCTGAGAAAGCAGCAGCACCACCGGGAAAGGTCAGCGTGAAAGGCGGTCAGAGCGGGCACCGGCCACGGCTGCCCGGCCCCGGGCCCGCGGCCGCCTACGTGAGAGCCAGCAGCTCTGGGCCCCCTCCCAGGCTGAAGCTTCAGTCGTGGCTTTCAGACCCAAGAGCCCTTCTCCTGTCTGCCCTGGCAAGTTTGAGATCACCTCACTTGAGGCTTTCTGTGAAGAGTGAAAAGAAAAAAAAAAGGAAGGTAATTGCCCAGAAATGAGTTGTTACACACCTGTATAATTAGCTGGCGTTAATTCATGGCACAAAAAGGGCTCCTTCCCTCTGCCACCCCGGGAGCAGAGTTCCCAGCCCTCCCACCGCAGGTCGGCACTCGAGCAGTTCACTGCATCGCCTACCATGGAGGCGGATTTTCCGGCTTATTGGGTCGAGCTGCTGCACTGAGCGGTGTCAGCGTCTCCCTGCCCCGTTTGAGTTGGAAGCTTTGTCCTTGTAACTTAGTGCTCGCAGTTTTACGACTGCCCTGTTGCGGTGATGGATTGCACAGGCTGACATTGAAGCTGCTGCTTCCTTCTTCCCCCACCCTCTGCTGATGGAGCTGACCAGACTGCAAATATTTTCTGCACAACGGACCAGAGAAAACCTCTCTCCATCTAATTCTACTTCCCTGATCCAGAGGTTTGAGGGGAAAATTACAGCCTGGTCTGCAACTGTGCATGTGTCTTGTATATCCAGCAATGGACTTACCAGCTTCTGACACATGCAGCATCTTTGAGGAAGAAAACTAGCTCTGGAAAACGTCTGGAAAATCACAGCACGCAGCATGGCTATCACTGTGCACAGCCGGCCCGCAAATGAGCGGTGCTGGTGTCAGCTCCTGCGCCCCGGAAAGCTTCCCACCGCCAGCGGCCCTGCACCCCGTGCGCCCAGCCCGGGCTCGCGCCCCCGGCTCACCCCCACCGCTGACGGAAAGCACGCTGTAATGGGGGACGCTGATCTCTGGTGACAAAGGGAGGGATCAATAAGCTGTTACGGCTGAGACACAGTAAACGCAAGATGCAGCAGCGATCAGTCAGGGAAGGGCTCAGCACTTGGCTGGTGCTGCCTCATATGGAGGATTTTTTAAATAAAGCATTTATTGCATGGTGCTCGTGAGAGCAGCTGGCTGCAGCATCCGGCCAGCCCCGCTGGCAGGTCCGTGTCTCGGGGAGAGCAAAGGAAGAGCTGGGTCTCCTCCTCTTGCCCCTCGCTCCCACTTAGCGGCCTCAGACGTGAAATCCATCACCTTCCCCATTCCTCTTTTGGACATTTACTGCAGAGAGGCTGCGTGGCCCCGTCTCTGCTGTGATGGCTGACGAGGCTGGGATGAGACACTGCTCCCATGACAGCAGCGCGGTGGGGTCAGACAAGCCCAGCCTCGCTGGCACATGTCCCCCCGTCCTCCCTGCGCTGCCTCTGGGATGAGCGCGGGAAGGAGACGGGCAGGAGGAGAGCGATGCCCAGGGAATATTAAAAAGAGCCTGGCTGTGGAGGAAGAGCAATGTTTAAATATGAACGACTGCTAATTATCAGGAAGAGCCAGTGCCATCTATCATCATAATCAGTGATCTGCCAGTTCAAGTGTCACCAGGACGGATGCATCTCTCCTCCTCGTATTAATCTCCCACCGTCTCTGTGCACGAGAAGAGCGCTGCACGCGCCGGGGCACGGCCAAAACCCTGCAGCTCCTCCTGCTCTCCCCGGCGCCCTCGTCCCCGCCAGGACTTCTCTGTGAAGGACGGGTCCCCTCCCTGCCACTGTGCCGGGCTGCCGGCGGTGCCGCGTGCTGCCCGCCGTGGGACGAGGCCTGCGTGGTGGCACGGAGGGACGGCTGTCCCACGGGCACGGCCATGCGGCGGCAGCAGCGGAGCTGCCCTACGGAGACCTGGCGTCCTGCAGAGCGAGGGACAAGGTGTCCGCCCCGTGCGCGTTCAGAGCCACGCTCTGATGCGCTTAACAGCTCTGCTCGCTAACCGTCAGCACGAGCCGGGGCTCCGGGGAAGGCTAAAAACCCACATGGGGCTCGTCAGCCTTTTCCTTAGCAAAATGACTGAAGAGGACGTGAAGCGGCGCTGCGGGCGATGCGCAGGTGGGGCGATACGCCGGGCACTGCAGCCAGCTGGCGGCTCCGGAGGGAGCGCGGGGCACGGCAGCGGCCAAGCGCATCAGTTGGGAAAAACAGAGGCTGCAGGGCCAAGGGGAGCGCATCCTACAGCTCTCGGGCTTTCCCTGAGGAGAGCGTGCGTTACCCGGGCTGGGAGGCAGGCAGCAGAGCCAGGTCTCCCTGCGCCTGCCTGCGTGCGGCAGCACTTCCAGCTCTCGCGCTCTTTTGCTAATTGCACGAGCTGAAAATGCACTGAAGGTAACGTATTAACTTGGCAGTCATCGAAGGCGTGATGAGCCAGGTTAAGAGGGAGAGTCGTTGGGGATGCGTTCAGCTACTCAGGACTTTGCCTGCCTTGCGTCGGCTCTGGCCTTCCTCCTTGCTCTGGCCCAATACCATCCGCTTGAACCAGTTCTAATTAAAGCCGAGGCCGCAGGCTCAGTTTCAGCCACCCAGCGCAGAGACGAGGCTGCAGGGCCCCGCTCCTTCTGCCCCCCCCCTCCCTTGCTGGGGTCAGACGCAGCCACCCGGCCCTGCCGCTGGTCACGCTGGTGGGGACGGAGGTGCCGGTCCCGGGCTCGCCCGGCGGGAGCAGCCGTGGAGCTCTGGCTTGGCTGAGCCCGCCGTGCAGCAGGGACCCGCCGATGGGCGCCGGGGCTGAAGCAAGTGGTGGGGCTTGCGGCACGTCCCGGTGGCCGTGGCGCAGGGCTGGGTGCCTGCCAGCGGCACCCGCCTGCGGGTAACCTTAGCTGCCTTTGCACTTACCATTGTCTGCTGACAAAAGAGCCATCTGCCCAGCGGCAAGAGATGCCTGGAAGGCACAGGAGCCGTTTAATTACACAATTATAAATGTCTTTGGCCTTTTTATCTTGCCGAGGCTGACAAGCACCTTCAGCATCAGACAAAGACGCTGTTATCGCTCCGTGCAGTGGCTGCCTTCCTGGGCAGCAGCCACAGCTGAAGGGGCACAAACAAAAGCGGAGGAACCGTACTGAGTCAGCGGGTCCGGATCAGTCCCTGAGCCACCGCCTCGGCACGGGCTCTGCCGCACGGCCGCATCTCGGGCGGCTTGAGCTGGCCCTTATCCTGCCTCGCTTTTGTTGCATTGCAACCCCCCGCCACATCCGGAGCCCCGACAGCAGGAGCCCAGGGGCTGGCGGGGGCTGTGCCCCTGCCCTGCCACCCCTTTTAGCTTGGTCTGCTCGGTGTTTGGAAGCAAAGCAGAGGGGGATGGGGATGGCGCTGGCGCTGCTGGCTGGGACGTGTCCTTACCCAGCTGCTTGCTGCAAGCTGGTGGCAGGTCGCTGGTGGCACAGGGGGAAAGAAGAGGGACGGGAAGTCGTTTAGAGGGTTTCCGCTGGTTCTGTTACAACGAAGAGCCCTTGTAAGGTGTCCTCCCCTTTTTTAGGGTGGCATCTGACTTAGAGGATGTAAGCAATTAAAAGGCCATTTTAATGAGTCCTGGTTTATTAGCAGACCAGACTTTCAGGAATCCGTTGTGCCAGGAGCGTTGCACAACTGTTCACAAAGCTCAGTGCAAACAGGCGCTTTTGAGGCGAGCTGGCGGGCCGCCAGAGCGGGCGAGCGGCCTTGGCTCCTCTCGGAGAAGCAGATGTCCTCAGCGCTCAGCGCAGCGGAGCAGGCTGAGTGACCAGCGGGCATCCTGAGACCACTCGGGCACCGCGACCGCCGCCAATGCCAGCACCTTCTCTCCCGCCGCTGCACGGCCCCTGGAGGCTCCTGTGCCCAGCGGGGCACCCTGAGCTGCAAAAGCCGGCGAGCCCGACTGGAGTGCTGCAGAGGCTGCGTGCGTGGGACTCTATCACACCTAATAAAACTTTCATTAGACGAGAGAAACTCCATGAAGTGCTGGGAATTGGCAGCAGCTGAGCTAACGCAGCTATTAGAGATGCAGCCGCATCAGGCTTGGGGGTGCCGCTGAACGTGGATGTTCATTAAGTCACGCTTTACAAATGGGCGATGAAATATTTACCCACAAACATTTAGCACAGATGAGCAGCAAAGCGCTGCCCGGCTGTGAATGCCATCTCCGCTGTGGCAGCTCCCGCGGCAGCGGGGTCGGGGACGTCCTCCTGCCCGCTCTGCCGCACACGGAGCCCCGTGCTCCGGAGAGCAGCCGCGAGCTCTTTGCGGAGGGGCAGGCGGCAGGAGCACCCCTGGGCGGGGGGGTCGCAGGCCGGGCACCTCCTGGGGTGCTGCGATGAACCCCCCCAGCACCCGCAGCGTGTGGAGAGCTGGTCTCGCTCTCTGCGCAGCGCGATGGCAGCACAGCTCGCTGCTTTATGTACGGTCATAAACATCTCCATTAACTTGCACAGTATTTAAATTCCGTAATGGAGCTGAAATAAAGCAGCAGCATCTTATCCCCGCTGGAGCCCTAGATCATCTGTTACAAAGAGGCACAGAGGCACTTTGGGGAAACCTTGCACGTTTGGATAAGAACTTAGAACTGGGCAATTCAGGTTTTTCTTGCAAGTCCCTTCTCTCTAATGAAGGCCGCTCTCGCTGGCACTTTCCCAGGGGAATACTGTGTCTCTGTTAGCTGCATGCGTAACAGAGTGCTCGGGCGTGATGGGGCAGCAATGGATGGGGCAGTGGTGGGGCTTTTGCATTTTTCTGACAAAAGAAGCAAAGGTCTGGACGGGCCCTCAAGTGCCAGACGAGCACCAGAGGAAGGACGTGACAAAACCAGCCCAGTGCAGCAGCGCAGGGCAAGGTGCTCGCGTGCTGTGCGTCCCGCTGAGCCCTCCGCACCCCGTGGTGGGCGAGCTGGCCTCGTCACAGCTGCGCAGGGTGGGCAGAGGCAGCAGGGACAGCCCAGGGGACCACAGGCCTGGAACGGGTCTTCTGCTTTTTAAAGCGAAAGCATGAAGCCAGGAGTCAGGGCAGAGACAGGCACGGTCCCATGCCGGGGCACAGCAGCACGGGGCCTGCTGCGGGCTGCGTTTATTAGCAATGACTAAAACACACTGCAATGTTTAGGTAGCTCAGATTAATTTGTTTCCTGCAAGTGGCCATGTCCCACCATGTCACGAGTGCCACGATGGACCGGGGCAGCAGCACGCAGGCAGTTATCTCCCGCCGATCCCTTCTGCAGCTCATTTTGGGCTGTGCCAGGGCTCTGGCAGTGCCGCTCCCCGTCCTGCTCAGGTGCCGTCTTCTCCAGGCGAACCACAAGAACTTCAGCATTCAGTCCGATCCCAAGGCTCCCGTCCCGATGCAGCTTGGAAACCAGAAGCTGTTGGCCTGATCCTGGTGCCAGCCCGCAGCCTCAGCGCAATCGCCGCGTCTGAGGGACAGATGGACCCTGTAGGGACGCTGGTACCCGGCGCATCCCTGCCGGTGCCGCTGCCAGCGCTGCTGCCGCGGCCGGCCAGGGGCTGTCTGGCCACGGCTCTGGGGCTGGGGCTCTGCCAGCCCGCGCTGGCTCATAAAGCCCCGTGGCTGCAGGGCCGGGGACGAGAGCACAGCGGAGCAACGCGCTCCCGGTGCCCCGGCCGTGGAGTCGGTGGGGCAATCTCTCCAGGTAGTCATAGGGATGGCACTCAGCCATGGGGGTTTTATGCTGTTAAATATTTTTAAGTGAATTCTATTAAATGCCAGGAGGCAAAGAGATTAATAGGGCAATGAAAATGCTTTTTGTGAGATTTAGGTGCTCTGGGGTGATGGCAATTGGTGTGCTGGATAAATAGCGGTTTGTGACTGTAAATACAAGCTGCCGGGGTAAGTGGTATGTAAATCGGTAATGCTGTACGTCTCTGGAGAAAAACAGGCTCAGGGACCCAGACTGCTGTCACTGTGGCTGTTTCTGGGAAAGTTAAATTACGTGAAGATATAATGCAGCCTTGCAGGAGAAGCAGAATTCATTACAGCGGTTCACGTGAGGAACAGCAACAGAGTCATTCCCTCTCCACCATTTCATCACCAGGAATCCCGAAGGAACTGGTTTATCCTCGTGCTGTCTGTACGTGCGTGTGCGTGACCCAAGGGGTTTTCCCGTGGCGGTGGCCTTGCGTGCTGCCACGCTCCCGCTGCACGGCGGGTGCTCCCGCACAGCCAGCCTCCCGCCCAGCCAGCACCTGCGGGTCAGGCTCACACATTTCCTTGCAAGTCTCCCCCTCATGCATTTGCTTGTTCCCACCCAAAAAAAAAGGTCTCTTGTGTTAGTAAAGATGCTGCCAAATCCTTGCTGGCTGAAGACTAAAACCATCGCACCAAACACCGGTTTGGCAGACACCCCGCTTAGTTTGCAGCGTGTTGGAGGCTGCGGTGGCTCTGAGGAGCCCTTGCACGCTCGCGTGCGGTGGGTGCCCAGACGGGAGCTGACCTAGCAGCAGGCACACGGAAGCGCCCGGCTTGGTCGTCTCACAGATGTGCCCGAGTCCTTTCCTCTAAAGCACCGGCAATCAAAGTGCTTGTGTTAGCGGGGCAGCCGGTTGTGCTGAGCTGGGCAGAAAGGCGTTTGCAGTCAGCTCGGCAACATCTTTGATTTCCTAATCATGGTTAAGTGCATATGAGGGTCTACAGTGCCTGCAGCTGGGGCAGGTTCTGGTTTCCACTTAAATTATTTTATAAGGAAGCTCTGTTATGACTGTAACATTTGCCCACAAAAGGATAAGAGTTTCCCTGAGTCTGTTAAAATTATTGTTAACAGAGTATTGTCTCGCCTAATAAGAGCAGGGTGGCTCTCAGACGCCGGCGTGCTGTCTCACAGCACAAAGCAGAGCAATATATAAATCTCTGCTTTGACTTGCGGGGAAATGCAATGTGTCAGGTATCACATCACGCTGCATCAAAATGTGATATGGCATAATGAATCAAACATCCAAAAATAAAACTTTCTTCTAGAAATAAACTTGTCACTGTCAATTTAAACTCTTGCCAAAGAATCGTGATTTGATGTGAGCTACTTTTGCCAGCAATTTACAGAAGTGGGTGGCTTTAATGACTATTTATAACAGGAGTAGGAGTCTAAACACAGAGAGGAAGGTGTCTCTATCCGGGCACGCATTAGCTGTGCAACAGAAAGCCCAGATCCCAACCGTGGCTCCAGTACAGCAGAGCTTGCGAGAGCGAGCGAAACACAATCCACTTGGAGCAATCAAGGAAAAGGAACATTTCCTCCGTTCCCACTCACCCAAACACCCACGGAGGCGACAGCGGCTGCCGCCAGCGGGGAGGCTCTGCCCGGGCCTGCTGCCTGCACCCGGCCGGAGCATCACCCCCTGCCCGGGGCGGGCTCCCCGGCTACCGGACGCGGACCAGCAGCGGCCGCACGTCCCCCGCAGCGAGCGGTGCGGGAGCTGGGGAGGCGCCGGGTGCCCTGCGGCAGGAGGGTGCCCGGGAGCGGGCAGGGAGCGGGCAGGGAGCGGGCAGGGAGCCGGATGGCGGGATTAGGAGGCGGGAGCAGATGGCCCTTCCCGGCCCCGCTCCTGCGGGTGCCGGCTGCTGCTGGGAGCCAGCCTGGCCCGCGGAGCCGGGGGGGCCTGGCAGCGGCAGCACCCGAGGACCCGCCCCGGCAGCCAGCCTTGCCCCAGCACCGGGCTGGGCGCTGCGCAGGCGGGGGGGGCGGGCAGAGGCGGCCCTGCCTGGCACGGGCGGCCCGGGCTGCGGGGGGGGGGGGGGGGGGGGGGGGGGGGGGCCTGGGAACCGGCCCGTGGGAAGGGCCTGCAGCTCACCTGGGTGAACTGAAACGGCGTTTTGTGTTTTATAAGAACTGTATTGGCCTAGAGCTTTGAATTATTCAGCTGTTTACCCTGGCCACGCTGCAACGGGAAGACGCATTTCCCCAGATTACAGCCCTCGTTCACACGGCCGCGATCACGCGTAAGTGCGGAGAGGCTCAGCGACGCGCTGCCCGTCCCGCACGGAGCTCCACGGAAAAACCAGCAGGCGGGCGAGGGAACGGGCCGACAGCCGCCGGGCAGAGCGTACCCTGAGGCAGGGCGGCAGCGGCGCTGTGCTGCCTTCTAAACCAGCGCCGGGAGATGAAAAAAGATAGCAAGATGTATGGGCTCAGATCAAAATTTCGTCAGACTTCCCGTGTCAGCGAGGAGCTGGGAATAAAAGGAAATCTGCCAGAGAGAGTCTGAGAACCTAAAGTACGAGACACAGCAAGGAGCCGGGGTTATTGATGATGAAAGCTCTGAAATTTGGCTCCTATGCATCAACGTCTAACTGCACTGAAAGATTCCGAGTGCTCCTCTGATTTAGCCCTTAAGGAAGAGCTGATTAAAATTCAGCAGCCTGAGGTATTTTAAATGGTTCTTCAGAGACAAAAACTTACAAAATTCTGCAGGGAGAGACGGGATCCTGTCTCGTCAACAGGCTGTGAGAAGGATTTCAGTCTCCCAGCCCCAGGAAGGGCTTTCGTCTGGGAAAAGCCCTGCTCTGTTGGCGATGCTGATCAGCGCAGTCACTAATCACGGCCGCTCCCTCGTTCCTACACCAGCCCTGTAATCACGGGGGAATGACGAGGCGGTGACAAAACCGCGAAGACAAAACTCTTGCCGTGACCACGGTGCCGCGCAGGCAGGGCCCTGCCCGGGTAACCACCCGTGGGAAGCGCTTGCACCAGCTTGTGGCCGGTGGAACCCACCGGGCCACCCAGCCCGGCTTTAAATTTGCCAGCGGGACCCACCGAGCCGGAGCCCCGGCGGGTGTTGGAGCAGCGGAGCTCCCAGCCAGCCTCCAGCCCTGACCCAGCTCCTGCCCTTCCGACCGCAGCACGCAGACCTCGCGCAAAGCTGCTCCCCGGTCGGCAGCCACCGACGCAGGCTGGGTGCCGCAGCGGGTCCGGTGGCTTGTGCCCCCCGCGCTCTGCCAAGGGCCGGGGACCGGGCTGGGCTGAAATGGGTTTTCTGGTGGAAGTGTCGGAAGAGAGGGCAGCGCCTGCCTGTCCTTGCAGCCGAGCTCGCCCCTGCGCTGGCCCAGAGCTGCCGTCCTGCCCGGAGCCTGGCCTGTCCCAGAGCTGTCCCAGCCTCCGCCGGACGTGGCGAAATGCAGGGGAGGAAGGAGCGAGGTGGCAGCCACTGAGGGCCGGGGGGGGAGCGGTGGTGGCTTTGACTCTGTTATTGATTTGAGGAATGTTTCGAACAGATCATTTATTTTCATTAGACTTCTGCCGACGTCTTCATATCAGTGTCCCCTACGTAGGTCGACATCTGTCCTCAGGAATGCTTTAATTGCATTTTCTTTGCTTTACGCAGCTCTTAGCTAATGCATTCTGGCTTCATTAGATTAGACACCTATTGTCCTGAGGATGTTGTCATGTTTTCAAATGGCTTCAATCAGCACCTCCCAGGCACCGGCTATTTCAGGAGATAATAAAACCGAAACCTCATTCAGGCTGGTTGAGTAATGGAGGTGCATTTCCCACCCCCAGCCAGCCTGGCTTTAAATTTGACTCGCTGACATCCCCCTGGATGCCGGCAGAACACAATTAAGCCTCTTGTCTTGCAGGCATTGTCCGCGTGGTTATACACTGCTCAGGAGAAGAGCTCTGCAACAGGAACTGGGTTTCTAATGATCTTGTCATCGTCAACAGCACAGAGAGATTAAATGAAAGGCTGAGGGAACAGTCGAGATCAAAACTCAGATTTGCAGGTGTCGGGAGCACGGCAGGCTCGCGGTGCTCCGTCTCCGTGGGCCCACCGGGCACAGCAGCGCTGGGTGCCCCTGCGTGTGCACGTGCCCCTAATGAAAGAGAACAAAACCAGCCCGGCAGAACCAGAGCCCACCCGCTCCCAGCAGCGCCGGGGCTTGCTTTCCTTGGCAGCTCCGGGCAAAGGCCGTTCCTAGACCTCCTTCTGCAGACGTCTTGCCATTTATCAGTGCAAAAGCCTTTATCAGTGCTTACAGCAGCTCGTGTCCCCCTGCACAGCTGCAAATGGGCTCGATTCAGGGAATGGACCGAGGCGGGAAGGGACCGGCCGGACCCGGGGCTGGGGCAGAGACGCGCGGGGACGGCAGAAGTGCCGTGCTCCGCTCCCCGGCGAGGGCTGGCGGCTCCTGGACGGTCCCCGCGCTGCGGGAGGGGCCCAGCTCACGGGTCCCAGCCAAGGGCTCTCCTTCCCCGACACGCTCGTCCGGCAGAAGGATCGCCTCAGCCCTGTCTTCTTATCACGAGCTACCACAATGTCCGCATCTATCCTTTTCACCCCACAGGCGGTATTTTGACTTCTGGAATTCATCTTACCTACCAAGGGACTCGAAATATATCCCAGACAATTTCCTCTCCTCATTTTTACTAATCTCTTTCGGCCTTAAATTAGTTTTTGAAAATATGTATTAGGATGATAGGCTTTTTATCACAGCTGATAGACAATATTCATCACCCCCATGCCCTAATCCTCACAACACACGCACATTCATTACGGGAGCCCTGCATCTATTTTAACAGCACTTAATTCATTACCACTCCATTACTGCCTGTGCACGCTCCCCACAACAACTTTACCGGCCATTTGTCACCCGGTCCCAGCGGGTGCTGATGGCGGCTCCGGTCCCCACCCCGCGTAGCCGCGGCTGCTCCTCGAGCCGCGGGACGGGATGGAACAGCCCCGCTCAGAGCGCGGCGGGTGGAGGATGCCGCCCTGTCCCCGCACAGGAGCAGGGCTTGCTCCAGAAGCCTCGGGGAGGTGACAGGGGACGAGCAGAAGTTAAAAAGCCCTTTTCCTGCCCAGGATCCATTTCTCCGCTCGCTGGGCTGCGAGCGTGGGGGGCGGCCGCAGCCCCCGTGGGCACAGCGAGGCCGAGGCGATGCGCTGGGGCTGTGCAGGCGCGTCCTCCCGTCCCCGAGCCCTGGCGAGACCGAACCGAAGCGATGAGACAGCCCCGTGCAGGAGACGGACGGTGCTCGGTCAGGGACCCCAGGGCCCAGGGGATGAACCTGCTGGCAGAGCCCGCTGCAGCAGCGGCTCCTCTAGAACAACTGCTACAGCAAATCCCAGCTTTGCAAGAAAGCTCGCTGTAAGCAGAGGCCTAAGCATCAGGTCAGACGAGGAGCCACGATGCCCGCCTTGGGCCAGGGCCGAGAGCAAGAGGAGGAAGCGGCGCGATCTGGGGAGCAGTGACAAAGAGGAAAATCACCGAAGCCTGAGAAACTCGGCAAGCTGCATTACAACGAGCGTTGCAGAGATGGTGAAGCTGCAACATCTGCGGTGTCCTGGGAGCGCCGAGTTGTCCACTCAGCAAAAAATAAATCTCGTCGGGCTAGCTGTGCGAGACCAAGGACATGGCAACACAGCGCCCCGGTCCCCATGTCAGCTCGTCTCAGTCTGCACTGTGCCCCTGCCATTAGCCAGAGCGTAGAAGAGTAAGCACAGGATTTACACTCCTCAGCCCACGTGCCAGGAGGTTTATGGCACCGTAAAATGGCTGGGCTCTGAAAAAACCCAGCTGAGCAATTCTGCACGGCCCCGTGGCTTCCAAAGCTGCTTTACGATTCCCCTTTAACGTGACTGATCCCCTGTCACCGTACTGGCTGATGAAGAGTATCGCCGGGATGGTGACAGTTCCCTCCTGCCTGGGGCACGGCGGTGCCGGTGCTCCCACCCGCAGCAGGGGAGGTGGGACGAGGGCCGGGCCCCCCACGCTGCCCTTCGGGCGGTGGCCAGGAGCGCTCTCCCCCGCCAGTCCCGCGGGCAGGAATTAGCCAGGAAAGGGAATACCCTGCAACGCTGCTGACGCCGCACGTGTGGCCAGCACAGCGCTGCCATGGAATACCCGCAGAGAAAGAGGCATCAGTAATCTTTGGAGCCAAAAGGCAATTATAACTGTAGCAAATAATTTCAGCCTCTGAACGGGACGAGAATACTGTCTGTGCAGGGAGATCTTGGGAAGCAGGAAAAGCAACGTGGTGGTTCTGTATTTAAAATAGTGTTTCTACTTCTAACCAAAAGCAAATTGTTGGTTTTTTTTAATACAATACTAGACAAAAGAGAAGTGGTCTGACTGCAGCATTAAGGTCTAGCCAGAAAAAGGGGTGAGCGGGTAATGCCAGGCCATTAGCAGATGCAGTTAGAGAAGAAGAGCTTAGCAGAGCCCTTCCTTGCAGCCTGCAAGTCCCTGCCTGGATCAATTAGTTAATGAGTCCTCAGCCCACCCTGGCCACAGCCCTGCCTGTACGCTGCCGAGCCCCTGGGCTGCCCGCGCCCGCCCGCACACCCAGCACCCGGGGCCAGGTTTGTCCGGAGCAAAGCTCAGCGAGAGGAGCCCAGCAGAGCTGCCGCAGGCAGGATTCGGCCCGAGAGCCCGCGGGCTCTGCCCTCCAGCACCGGCACCAGACCCGGGGAGCACATCCCTCGGCTGCGGGATGCGTTTTTGGAAGTGCCGGGTCCCACTGGTGCTGCTCTCGCCTGGCACCGCCGGCACAGCCGCAGCCCCTGTCCCGGCACGTCCCCTCCGGACCAGGCAGACGTGCTCCAGACCACCCGTGCCAGCGGAGGCTTTGGGCTCCCCGAGGTGCACTGTCCCGCGTCCCAGCCCCTTCCTCCTCGCGGAGGGGAGGCTGCCCTTGGCTGGGGCGCCGCGGGCAGCGCAGGCAGCGGGGCAGGAGCAGAGGTCTCCAGCAGAGACGTTAACAGCTTTGTCAGGACGGGAGGCGTCTGGGGTGTTTCGACAGAATGAATTGGTAGGGGGTGAGGGCAGAGGTGCTCCGCTCGGGGCGCGAGGGCCCACCGGGAGTACCCAGCCTCCGAAAACAATTGTGCCGTGCTGCCTGTGCACTCCTGCCTGCGCTGCCTGCTGCCGCCCGCGGCCGGGGCTCGCCTCCCCCAGGGCAGCGGGCAGGGCCCTTCTCGAGGCTCCAGCTCTCTGCACGGAGAAACTTCCTACATCAGACCTTCGATAAGGCAGGAGTGCTGCGGGGAACAGATGGCAAGTGCCAGATGGATAAGGTGTCTGAGGAGGGAGATGTTATTACGTGGAGCGAGCCATAGGCTCCAACGATCCTGCTCCAAACAATCAGCAATTAACTCAGGCTATTAGCATCAAACTTCCTCTCCAAAGTTTCCTCTCTCCTCCCTTTGCCATTGGGCCTCCTCATTTCTAGGTGAGCTGGATATTTGATGAGAAAATGAACCTGTAATTCATTCACAGCAAGATGCCTGGTTCCTCAAACCAGCGAAAAACCACCAGAGGGGTTATTTGCCAAAAATAATGGGATTACTATCGGTCGGCACTGTCCCAAAGGGAAAGGGAAATTGGTTCTCTCTCGCAAGGGCTTTTATTTATAGTGAGCGGGAGGAGCCTCGTCGCTGTTTCACCTTGCGCTGGCACAGGCTTGGGACGCGTCCTTCCAGGGGACGCCCGCGGGCAGCACCCTGGGTGCTCCTCACTTCTGCAGGGGTGACCTGGTGCCTCCTCGGCGCAGAGCGGTGGCAGCGGCCCCTTCCCTGCCGCGGGCTCGGACCCCCGGCTCAACCCTGCCCCGCAGCAGCTTTCCTGGGAGCTCGGAGGGAACACCTCCGAGGCTCCAGCCACTCGTCTCCTCCTGCCTCCTCCCTGTGGCCACCCGCTCTTAAATCCGCCTGCCTCGGGGCGCTGCCGGCTCCTCGGCAGGGCCGGCATTTTGGTGTGCGATGGGGGTTACACCGATGCCAGAGGGGTCCCCGGCCGCCACCGCCCCACCATGCGTGCCCAACGCGGGGCTCGGGCATCTTCTAAAGCAGCGCTCGGGCGGGAACTATTTGGGTGCTTACGTCTGAACTAGCTGGGCATTCACATATGAACTAATTGGGCACTTACGCGGAAATTAATCTGGCGCTCACGTGTGAGCACTGAGGATCCTGTAATTTATGCTCAGCACCACCCGACCTCCCCCCCGTCGCCCGCACTGCCTTAGAGGGCTGAGCCGTGCTGGCCCCGGAGGGGACGTGCTTCCGTCATCCTGGAGCTTCACGTTCGGTCAAGGCGCTGCTGCAATATACCGCGCAGAAGGGCCTTGCTGCTGTCCCGGGCCCTCGGGACGCGTCCCACGTCCAGCAGCTCCGAGGCAGCCTCTGAGCAGCTCTGCTCCCCGCCGCTCGCTGCGTGCCTGCACGGTGCTCTCACCGCTACAAGGGTGACTTTGCTCTGCGCGTTTGCTGTAAAGCACAAAGCTCTTGCTTTTCAGGTCTCTGCCCCTTTCTGTCGGGTGGGATAACAGCATCTCTTTTTTTATCTGCAAGAGCTGCTTGCAGCTGGCAGGACGTGGAGCTGGCAGCTCTTGGCAAGTGGTTTCCTTGTCCGGCAGGTTCCTATGGAGCTGCATCTCCCGTCATCTTTGTGTGCAATAATCGAACAGCAGAAAGAGAAAGCGGGAGTGTTCGTGAGCGTGCACAAGCCGAGTGCTCGGCCCTGCCCTGGCCAAGCTTCCCTCCCGGGCCGCGTGCTCCACCCAGAAGCATTTTCAATTGCACTTTCCATCTGGCATTGATTACTGTCCAATTTCTTGTACCTTCATTTGAGCCAGCAGAGGCAGGCTGACTGACATTGAGGGGGAACGACTCCTCAGATCCCATCAATCAATTGTCATCAGGATCCAGCTTCCCAGGCTCCCGGGCCACAAGGTCACCCTCGGTGGGAAATCAGCTTTCCGTCTGAAGCAGAGCCCTCCTCACGCCCCTCTCCTCCCGCACCCCCGACTCTGCTGCACAGCGGGCGGGGAGGAACCGACCTGCGAGCTGCCCCTACTCGCTGCCCCCCTCCATCCCGCCTCCGGACTCTCGGACAGACCATTTCGGGGATAAGCGGGAAGAAAATTCACAACTTTTTTTCAGGAAATAGCGAGACAACACACAGGAACGTCCGACAGCGCCAGCTTATGCCCAGGGCACCGTGCTCGGGTCCCCGCTCCTCAGAGGTGCGCCGGCCGGTGGGGAGGCACCTCTCCCGGCGCGTGCCAGGGCGGGGGCCGAGCCCTCTCCCCGCAGCGCCGGGCAGGCACACGCATCCCCGCCGTCCCCCCGCCGGGGACGGGCTGCCGGTCGGGATCAGCGAAAGCCGTCAGCCCTGCGCGAGGCAGGGAGGGGGGCAGCGAGGGCTCAAGCGGCCTCGCTGGCCTGGCACCGAGCGGGGAGCATGAGCCTTTCCCTCGGGCTCCTGGCACGCGGCCATTCGGCAGCAGCTTTTCCTTAGGGAAAGCCACAAGCGGTTAAAGGAAGGGGCTGCTCTGCTCGGCGGCGCAGCACTGGCTCAGCCTCTCGGCAGAGAGCTTTCCACCGCTGCAGCTGAGCAAGGAGAACAGCCGGAACTGCAACCCGCCACGAGGCACGAACTCAGCCCATCGCTTCTCTAGCTGGGATTTAAAGCCTGACTGTTCCCTGCTGCGTTAATTTCTCTGTTGCGGGCGTACGCTGAGCTCCCACACAGCCCAGGCAGCGAGGAGCCAAACCCGCCGGGGCTGGGAGCAGGAGCTCGGGGTCTGTCCAGCCCCATCTGCTGAGCTTCACTCACCGCCCTCCTCCAGGGAAAACCACCTTTCCTGGTTACGGCCCTTCCTGCGAACCGCCTGTCTGCTCAGAGCCCCGGCACCAGGAAACATGGACTGGCCGGGGGTCTGGATCCGTCCTTCGCTGTTTGCGTGGATGAGCCAAAGCCACGCGACAGCGGGGAGAGGCACAAACAGGGTCGCCCAAGCCAGCTCTTCCTTCCTCGTTTGCACACTCGGGACGGCTGAACTGAGCGAGATATGCCTCCATTGCTAATGCACGCTGCGGCAATGGAACGAAATCCACTTACTGCTCACAGAAGGCATCATTTGCAGATGCCCATCGCATCAAATTACTCTGCAATTAGTGTTCTTCATGAAGGTGAACTGAGGCCCTTTACAGAAGGGAAGGCCTGGAAAGATAGAGCACAGCGGTTCCTAGAGGAAACCAAAGAAACAATCTCCCAAGCTGGATTTAATTGCCGTAACGGCAACCGCACAGAGCCCTCGGCAGGGCAGTGGACAGGCTCTGCCGTCACCACTCGCCGCCAGCCAGCCCTGCCACGGGGACCAGCCCTGGCTGAGCACCGCCAGAGCTGGGCGTCAGGGCGAGGGCTGGCCGGGGCGGCAGCAGGACGGCGGGTGCGAGAGGTGCGGGGCTCCGGCGACGCAAGCAGGGACAAGCAAAAGGAGGGACACCCGACACGCGCTGCCTGCTCGCCCCCAGGACCCGCCGGGCTGGCGGCAGGTCTCTGCCCTGCCTGCTCTGCAACTCGCTCCTGCCTCTCGCCCTTCCACCGGCGTTTGCCGGCCCGTCCTCCTCCCCGGCCGAGCAGTGCTTAGCGATGGGCCGGCTCTTCTTAAACCCAGCGACTCTCCCCGCTGATGAGGCCCTGCCAGGAGCTCCCTGCCCGCCCGTCGCAGCCCCAGAGCCGCGCTGCCAGATGCTGCCTGTATTCTGCAACGTTGGCTGGGAGAGGCTGCAATTAGTGCTCAACCCCCTGATGCTATTTTTATGAGCGATGCAGGACGAGGATAAATTGTCCTTTTCCACTGGCTTTGTGCTTGACGCTAAGGATCGACAGTCACTTCCCCCACCCCATGCCCTCGATTCGGGGGCTGCAGCCGGGTCCCAGCACTGCTCGGGGCTCCTGAGCTGGCGCCCAGGGAAGGGGTTGCAACAGCAGCTGAGATCTTATTAACATTTCCAGTTACTACCTCACAGCAAAGGAATTAATTTCAAATTGTGTACGAAACATGTCAGCTTCCCTGATCAGCGTAGCCCTGTGCAAAATCAGCACGGTTTGTACTTTATAAGGAAGATTGACCCATAACTAGTAAATATTGATTTTTCCCTTGAAAGCTGCTCTCAGCCAGTTGCTGCAGGGCTGCGTGACACCAGCAGAAGCGCAGACGACAGACGCCGTTAGAGCATATCTTGCAAGAGCATATTTTCCCTTCATGAAAATAATCGTGGCTGCAGCTCAAGGTCCTCTCTCGGGGAGCACTTCGGCAGCGATGGCTCCTGCTCCAGAGCTGCTGGGAGCAGAGCCTGCACGCTCTCATGCCCTAAACACCTCGCACCCTCCTGTTTCCCCAAGTACCCTCTTCCACGGCGGTGCGCGAGTGTGACTCCACCTGTAGCGACTCAGGGAGCACCCTGGGGCCGCGTCCCTCGCTGGGACCCCGGGCAGGAGCAGCCCGAGCCCAACGCGGGAGCATCCTCCCGTGGGAGGGGGTGTCGGGCACAGGGAATCGCTCCCTTCCCTTTGCTCTCTCCCACAGTGATTTCTGGCTCTAGAGGGGCCCTTGCCAGTTCCTTGGGGGGCAGAGGCAGCACCCGCTCCCCCTGGGCAGGGCCCGGCGCTGGGGTGAGGGGCTGGGCTGGTGGGACAGGCGCTGCCCTGGCCACGCTCCTCGGTACGGCCGGGCTGAGGGGTGGCAACCAAATGTGGGGACACGACTTCCCTATTAACTGTCTCACCCTTACTACGGGAAATTAGTTTAATTACATTGTAGCAGGCAATAAATATTTCCCTGGAGAGACAGGGATGGTGCCTGGGATTTTGGTCTCTGTGTGCAATGTTAAAATTAGCGATTCTGTCCCATCCCATTTTTCAGTGTAATAATGCTTCTGGCCGAGAGGAGTGTAAAGCTCTGTGGCTTACGGGCACTAATTTTCCGAGATAAATAGAGAATTTCATCCCCACTCTCATCAGAGCTAGGGATGAAATTGCTCTGAAGTCCGCACCCTGTTAGCTCTGTTCCCCACTGCTGTATTTTAAGAGGACATTTATGCTTTCCCCAGCTCCGATGTGACAGCCAAGCAGTGGCACCCTGCAATTCCACAGCAAGGTCCAGCCACATCAGTTTTCATATTATCTTGCTGTAAACGAGAGTCACTGGACGATATGGATCCGATTTGCAGCACAGCTGTGAAAGAAATCCTGCCTTTAAGAAAGCTACCATCTACGAATAAATTGGATATACTTATTTTGGTCTCTTGACAGGCTCAAACTTTCAGTTGTGAGGCTGTGAAAGCCAAGACCCAGCCTGCCTCATGGGCACCTCTCAGGGAAGGAAATATTTGCTGTACACCTCAGGAAAGGGCTCACAAGGGCGTCCTTGCCAGAGGGCACTCGGCACACCCGGCTTTCTCACCCTGCAGGGATGGCACCGCAGCCGAAGGGGAGCTGGGCTCACAGTTCCCCTTCCAGAGGGCTGGACTATTTGGGCGATCAGCTTCCCCCTCCGTCCTCGCAGGCACCAGACCCTCACTCAGACCCAGGCAGCAAAGGCTGGCGCTGCCGCAGGGAGGGCAAAGCCCTCCTCGTTTTGCCAGTCGGCTGCGGGCAGGACCCGGAGGGATGGGCTGTGACCAGATGCCATCCTCCTTACCCCTGCGCTCGCGGCCACGCAGGAGTAACAGCGGTGGAGCAGAGGACAGCAGGTACCGCACACGGGACAACCCCTTCCTCTAAGGACCTCACCGCAGAGCAGCACAGCTTCCCCGGAACTTGTCTGTATCATCAACAAATTTCCTACCCAGAAGCCAAGCTACAGCCCCTCTGGCTCCTTATACAACTTCCCCAAGACTGAATCTTGCCAACCAACATATCCCTCCCTCCTAAGCCATCAGGTACTTGCCAAGAGACCACTCATCCCATCTCTGAGCACAGACGCACGCGGGAGGGCAAGCAGGCATTGCAGCAAGGCTCTTCTCCCACCACACACCTCCAGGATTCACCCGGAGTCCTGCAGCACAATCAATTAGAGGAACACGAGCTGCGGCTCAGTCCATGGCAAACAGCAGCGTGTGATTTGTTTCCCGGAATCCCCGTCGCACACAGTGACACGCGATACGGGATCAGCTGAAAGGCTGTAAGGTCCCACAGGGAACATCACGTTACGGCAGACGGTGATGGGCAGAGCCCGGCTGACTGAAGCAGCGCGGACATCGTTAAACACTGCACAGCACGGCTTCCCTGCGGCGAGACGCCAGCCTGGAAAACCCACCGCTCACGTCTTCTAATTAATACATTTTACCTAATTGAGTGCCCAACTGTTAAATGATGTCAGTCAGGTTAATTAAATGTTAAATCTTTCTCAGTTAGCAAAAAACCAACCAAACAAAAAACCACCCACCAAACCCTCCCACCAAAAAAGCCCACAAAGAAAGGAGATTAAAAAAGCAAGTTAAAGAAGCTTAAGCAGCGTTGCCAGGCTGTGCCCCCTGCTGATGAGGGGTAATTCAAGCCTTGTAACTCTGCTCTCCGAGGATCCATTCCATCAGCAACCACAGAGGGAGAGGTTTGAGGAGCCACAGGAGGCAGCTACAGAGCTGAATCCCTGTGCTCACCTCTGCTCCATCCATTTCTTCTCTTTCCACAGGTGGACTCGCAGTTCTTCAGTGCGGAGACCACTTACCTCTCTGTGACGGGAGTCCGACACCGTGCCAAGGAACACCACCGGCTGGGCCTCCTCATCGCCGTGTTGCAATCTGCCAACGGCCATCAGCATCGCTGACTGTGGTTCCAACCAGCGCATTTCCCTTCGGCAGAAGGGGGCGAAGAGCAAGGTGAGGAACCAGCCGGCCACGTCTTGCGATTTGTGGACCAGGCAGGAAGGCAGCTGGCAGCAGACCTGGGATCCATGGACTCGTCTCCCTGATGGAGATTATCTTTTTGCATCATTAAAAACTGCACATTGCTCAGCTGTGACCTGCTGGAAGGAGGACTCCAGTTAGAGCAGAGCCACTGTAGCGTCCCAGCTGCAGGCAGGTGGCATGGAAACACACGCTGGGATGGGAGCGGAGAGAGCACCCGTCCCCACTGAGAAAGGCCACCGAAAGCTGAGCCCTTATCGAAGGGAACGGTATCACGAATCACGGACTTGACATTAGGAGCTTGAACTTCTCACCGGTCCCAGGCTGCCCTCTCCGATTCACTGAGATACGGGAACTGCTGAAAAGTCAGTTTGTGCACACTCTAGGACAATTTGTCCTATTCATTAAGCAAATAATGTCTTTTTTGAAAATGCCATTTTCTTGTTATTTCCCTGGCCCCTGAAGACTTATCTGTGTTTTCAAAATGACTCACAAATACCACAAATGGATGAATTTTTGGTGTGCAGAATATCTTTCCTGCTAGCTGCAGACACTGCAACTGAACATAAAATTTGGAGATGCAGCCTGTTCAACCAAACTCACCAAAATGGCAGGAGTTTCCAGATATGCATTTCACCTTTGAATTTGCAGTTCTCCCAATCACTTCTGTAGAGAAGAGAAACGACTTATGAACTCCTCCATGCCTCTTTCAGTGATGCTAAGGAATACCTCCCCTTCTTATGCCTTCAGCTGACCCAGGAAACATGGATTTCTGCTGGAATTATACAGGTCAGCTGGAGGAGTTGCATGTGCAGTCCTGCACCTTCAAATCAAAAACTCCCGCATGAAAAAAATTGCCTAGAGAGGCAGCTCTAATTTCTAAACTATCATCCCTTCTATCAGCAAGCAGGGAATTGTTATCTATTTATTTCTTACAATGTCACCGAATCAGTGACCACCTGCAAGGTGTCCATGATGATAAACGCTTGCTTTGTATACGGAGCTATTTCTGACAATGCTTGATAGTGCACATCTATCAAATTGCCTGGCAGAGCCACCTATTAGGATCATTATCTAACACAGTCCCTGTGTGGGAGTTCAATGTCAGCACATCCTGGGGAAGGTACCTCACCGGGTACCTATTCTGCTCATTATTTCTCTAGATTAATAGTTTCACATTCCCATTATGAATTTGGGCTGAACTTTGGAGTTCTCGCACGCAGAGCAAAGCTGTAGCACAAGCACCGAGACTCCCGAGCGTCCTCCCAGCGCAGAGCGCGCTGCTGCACCGGCTTGGTGCGAGCGGGAGCTCCTGCCTGCAGGGTCGGCTGGCTGAGCCCCGTGCCAGCCGGCCGGGGGAAGGCAGGAATGCTCTTCTCCCCGCAAGACTGTAGTTACCCAGCACTATAAAAGCCCTGGTGAAACATGGACACACCCTGCTACTTGCTTGCTCCCTGCCGGGTCTGCGCTGCTGAAACCACCAGCTCTCCTTCTGCGGCTTGCTCTGTCCCAAGGGAAACATCTTTTGAAAGAGCTCTGGTTCAGGCAGGAGTTTTGATCTTAAGAAGTCAGTGCTCAGCAATCCTTTAGCAAACCGTGGCCATTACTCCCCAAACCACCCTTCCTACAAGAAAGCCACAGCTCTCAGCCCTGGGCAATATTCATCATGACTGAAATTACAACCAGGAAAACCACTTTTTCTCATGGAACCAGCCGCAAAACATGGGGGCCTTAATTCCTTCTGCAGAGCCTCACCTATTAACACAAAACACAGGCCCTTGGAGGTCACGTAGTTCAGTTCTTGGGAAGAACACACGCAAAAGCGATATTCTGAGAAGGCATCTCAGTGTCCTCTAGCCTTTCCCCTCAAGACTGGCTCTGTTGAGAGGGCGGTCCCTGAAGCCATGCCCACAGCGTCTCAGACCTAGCTCAGATGACACAAGCTAACGTCAGTCTCTTTCTGTAGGCTGAACTGCTCCAGCCAGTGATGGATTCAGCCTCTTCCAACCTGACAGAACAGTTATTCTCCTGTGTTGCTTTTTATTTCCCATCACCCAGTTTAAAGAGCAGTTCAGACTATAGCCAGGCTAGCATACAAATAGTATACAAACAAAACCTCCCCCAAATCCACAAAAAAGTCAGCTAGCTTCCCTGTGTTGCCCCGGTAATCCCTGAACTGAATAGAAGAGAGAGGTTCTAGCTTTGTTAAACAAAATGCAACTGCCGTGTAATGTGCAAAAGGGCCAGAAGCGATGCCAACAATTTACGCGAGCAATAAAACTGCAGAAAAATGAACTACTGCTTACCCATGCTGCAGGCAGCATGCAAAATGGATTTAGGTGACGAATCTGTTTCACTATTAGCTGCCAGATGGCTTTAATTCATGTCAGATACAATTAACTCGCTCTGACAATTGGAAAAGGAAGCTTGAATATTAACAGCATTGTTGGTTGCACTGCGCTGGGAACGCCATGCTTCGGCAGTACCACCTCTGCAGAGAGGGAACTTGAGCTACGCAGCCTCCACACTCTACAGAGCAAATTCAGCACACAGACAACCCAAACGGGTACAAACCGAAATGCAGCCATAACCCCTGCCAGGTTCTACAGATTCTGCTTCTTCCAGTCATCCAGGCGCTCAACATTACTTTCCAAGCATTTTTTTTGCTGTAGGCATAAATAATGTGTTAACCCCAATAATAGCACTAATACGGTCTTTCATCCTCCAGAAGAACCAGGAATGTATAGTGCATACGTGTAGAGTTAGAAACAAAGGTGTGCCTCTGCTGTTGGAGAGCTGGGTAGGCAGGCACGCAGGGACACAAGGCTTTCACGTCTGTGTTGGAAAAGTCTGTGGAAGCAGTCAGGTCATATCTGCATCTCCTTAGCGCTCAAGACTCATTAATCTAGAGGAACAATAGTACTGTCTAGTACTAGCAAAAACATTAATTCCTGGATTTACTAAGTAATAATACCATACCTCAGCATTAAACAGGCCAAAATGGCTGATAGCGTAACAAGCATGTCAACGCAGGGCCTTAAAATTGTAACTAGAGCTTTTAAAAGCAGACAGTATTAACAGAAGAATTCTCCAGGCTAGCTAAGCATTTTAGCTCATTTTTTTCCTGGTAAAGACATGTTTAAAGCAGAATCTAGACTTACACATCTGTATCCAAGCAAGTGTGTTACAGTTTTATTTACAGCTTAACTAATTCTTTTTCATTAATATGTTACAGAATTCATCAACGACAGCAAGGCAAGTGTACTCGTAGCTTAGGAGTTTACAATATTGCCACCTACAGTTAGGACTGAGAAGCTGCCAAAACCTCTTAAATGGTGATTTCCAAATACATGGTATATTTGAGGTTTGTGTTACAGTGACATGCTTGTTTTTTAAAGGAAATTCATGTCTGAATGCTGTTCTACAAACTTCCTCCCATACCATAGGCTGCAAAGATTTACGCCAAAGCATGTTACCTCTGATAGCAGCTTTTCCCAGTCTTCCTTCTTAATCATGCTGTAGGCTCTGCTTTTGCCAAAAGCAGAACTTTTCCAAACCTAGAAAAATTCCCAAAGTCTCAACATCCTTGTTTATAGCCCCTTCAAAGAGGCTTAAATCAAGGACAAAAAAATATTTTTGGAAAGGACAGTGCACCAGCTAACAAAGAACCAGGCTTATTTTTAGAAAAAAATTCTTAGACAAAGTTAGAGAAGCAAAGTTCTTTACTCTGAATGCTCTCTTAACATGCCAGTGAAAATGTTCTCATGTTAGCTTCCCTGATGAAACAGAGGAAGAATTATCAGGTTGTCTATCGCAGATGCTATTTTACATGTTTGACTTTGTACGATCCATAGAGAATAATGCTTCAGGAATCGAAGCGAACCACACTTTTAAGGGATTCCATATCTTAGTTCAACAGACAAGAGAAGTGTCCTCTCCCATCCTGTACCAGCCACAAAGATTCACAATAAAAATGAAACCCTAGGTTTTGAGTGAGAGGAGTCTTTTACATTTTAAGACTTTATGCCATCTTCCCCCAGAAAGTTTGTGCTTCATAGAGAGCTCTGCTTTTCCAAGCTGTTGAAAAATAAGACAGTGGTTGTAGGAAAGCAAATACAAGACTCCTTCCCTGCTTCATTTTGCAAGGAAGTGTTAAGCCAGATGAGTGCTCCTGCTTACATTTTAAAATATAAATCCATTAACCCTTTCCCAAGAGGCTACATTTAAAACTGAATTTTTCTGAATTTGAAATGGAGCAAGGTTTCTCTGTATTTTCTATAAGCAATGGGGAAAGAAACCCAAAACATCAATGACTGAGGAAGTTATTTTGTTCTGTTCAAACAGCATTTATTGGATGTGGCTCTGTCAAAGAAATGCACCGAATCAACTCAATTTAGATGAGAAGAAAGGGCAAAACAATGTTTTGACTAGTCCAAGCCTTCTTCTTCCCCGTCTATACTCAGTTCCAGGAGCACTGCTTCTCCTAAAGATTTTGAAGGGGGTGTAGGAAAAGCAAAGTTCTCTCGCATTAGAGATACTCCAGCAGCTCTAAGGTTACTTTCAGCAATCTAGTTGAGCAGCGGTCTAGCTGACTGATTCTGTTAAGTTAAACTGCCTGTGATCTTTTATTTCTTTAAAAACAATAAAATGCATAAGTTCACAATAAAAAACCTCAAAGCCAGGTACAAATACAATGGCTGCTATAAGAACAAAAGGATTGCTATTCATGGCAGCATCATGAACTACAAGAAGCTTTCCATTTAGTCCCAGGCACCAGTAACTTGTCTTTAGGTATCTCAGGCACTATACTGATAGTCACCACCTTTTAAGCACATTTGCAGAGAAAGGACATGCCTGGAAGGAGGTGCAACAAGTCTGACCTGTTGCTTTCTTTGCCCAGGCAGATACGAACTCTGGTCACTTGTTGTGTCCACTGCTTATGTCTTCTGCAAGATACCAGAATAGCCTTTCTACCCAGCTTGCTGGCCTGCGAGCCCAAGATAACTGTATCTTGGTCTCAACCTTAAGGGAAATAGGAAATAAAGTATTTTTTTTCCTGAATAAAAAAAAAAATGCAATCTATTCTAATCCCATTATATATTATAGGTAGAAAAATTAGTTCTTAACTTCCATTCTGTAAATTAATGGAAGGAAGACACAAATTAGAACAAGAACTAAAGGTAGCAGTCCTAAATGTAACATTCTGTATTTACAGAGGGATGCCAACATTCATTGAGTTTCATCTGTGGGTTTTTGCACCACTGCAAGCTTGTGCAAGACGAACCTAGAAAGAAAGAGAAATTAATCAGTACTCTCAGAGACACTCTAATATCCCACAACCACTTACAACTTCTGCCTGAAGCAGAAGACACTTTCAGTTTTGATTCAGTTTTTCAAAACGTTGACAATAGTTCATTTTCAGTAAGTGCATGGTTCATCCACAGTTGGTATTAAGCTAGATGCGATGTAAAGCTACTCCCCCTCCTTCCCTTCTCAGTTCATGCTTCTTGACCAGTAATGCGAGCCAAAATACACGACGGGGGGGGGGGGGGGGGGGGGGAGTTTCTATTACAACTCAACAGTCCAGTGACTAATGACAGAGTGACAACACTGCCTTACAGCTGCAGGTCATGGCTGATAAAAATACACAGACTTACTGATAACTTCTTCATAATTCCTTGGGCCTCCGGATTCAGGTGAAGAAGATTCTTCTTGGTCAAATCACTTGCTGTTAAACGAATGCTCTGGGAAAAAAAAACAAACACCCAAACCAAACCTAAATCTTTGGTTTTCTGTTTGGTCAGCTGCAGTAGCCAGAAGCAGGAAAAAAAAAGTAAATAAACCCCAAGCGTACTAGGAGACCACGTACAGGCAGAGAACTACATTCAGCTTGACCAGAAGCTCATCTCATACCTTTCTTGCAGTGCATTAACACATTACTGCCAGCAGAAGCTACTTCAAATGTTACTTAAATGCACAGCAAAACATTATTGCACATTCTGCTTTGACCAGCTTGAACAGCTCCCATTTCTGACTAAAAATCTTTCAAGGTTCTTTTCAAGCTAGATCAATCCCGATAAACCGCAGTGGCACAACTAAAGAGACAGGAGTGGATGACTTTAAACTGGTAAGGCCCCCAAGAACTTACAAGCTATTCCTTCAGCATAGATTTTACAGATTAAAGTTTCTGATTTACCTCCCCTCCTCCAACAGGGACTGAAATGAAGATATCGTTGCTGTCGGCAAGGGGGCTGCCGTTGGCAGAGATGGTGTAAACACGTTCGTTTACTGCGGGTGTGCGCAAACCCGGTGTCTTGAAAATTCTGAAACAAAAAGTTATAGGTAAGTTATTTCACTGCAATTGCTCACAGCACTTTGACTATAAATCTTTCATGTCAGGTTCAAAGAGCCACTAAGGCTTATGTTGCAAACAGATGACAGATACATACATAAAGCAAATGGCAAGGCATTCCCCTATATAAGAGATGAACAGAGAAATTTAACAGAATACAAACCTGGAATCAAATTTGGGTGTGATCATGGAGGTACCTCCCCGAGCACAGAGATCAACCATTCTACCAGTAGCTGGAGTGATCAAGCTGGTTTTGCTTGATCTGTTAAAGGGAAATAAACAAACATCTGCTCATAAGAATACTTTTAACAAACATACAAGCACTATCTTATCAAAGACTTGAACAAGGTTATCACCACAGAAAACCAAAGGTTCTTACTAATCAAAAGTAAGCCTCAAAGCTAGGGATAGCTGGTCATCACAGGAGAGGAAGTTGCCCATTGTTCATTCACTGTCAGATCACCGATTTTTTCCTATAGCATGGCACAACTACCTCAACCAGCCTACTAAACCATACTCCGTTCCATTTAAGAGTTATATTAGCACTATAGACTTATTCTCCATTTCTGAAATCCAGTGAAAAAGATATCCCCTATTACCTTTTACTCAAGCGCTTCACTCTTGCTGAAGGAGCTCTCCTGCTCCTGGACACTGGCACTTTTTTCATGGATGCCTTCACCTGAAACACACATTACTCACCAAATGAGTTACTTTGCTCTCGTACGACAGCCGAGTCCACCACGAACATGCTTCCATGCAAAACGCTGGGCTCAACAGGCTCCTTTTTATGGCACTAGAGTCCACAAACAAACACCATACAAGCTTCTGTGACCTCCTATCGCTAGACGTCTCAGGAAGCGATACCTGTTTTGAAGTCCCCCTCAAGGTATCCTGGACAGCTCTATTATCATGGGCATCATCTCAGTGAGTAGTTTCTGCCTTGGGAATAAAGTCCTCACAAAGAATAGCTATTTACCTTTCCAGTTCTCGGATTAACGTTTTCAGCTTCTAGCTCTGGAAGACACTGGCTATCATGTTTTGCTTTCTTTGCTAGAGGAAGCAAAGGAGGCTCTGCTTCTTCTTCAATAGCTTCAATATCCTGTTTAGATTTTTCCACTAGAAAGAGAAAGTGTTATCCAAGTTGGAAATAAACAATAACTTTCCGTTATTACTTAGCAGCAGAGGTAAACAGTAAACAACCACAAGCATTTTTGGCAACAATTTGCTTCTGAAACCCAAATTCCAATGTAATCCAAATGGTTGACAGAGCATATTTTGAATGTTTTAATAAAATTAAGTGAGCTACTGCAGATAGTAAGGATAAAAGTGGGATTCTTTTCCTGTCTTTAAATATATTGAGGGATGTAAGTAAGAACTGAATTATTATTCACAGTATGTAAACCACGACAATGCTTTCATCTCACTGAACTCTTCATAATGCTAAAAACAAACTGACCTTTCTTGATGATTTTTAAAGGAGTCTGGATAACTTCTGCTGTTAACTTGTTTATTTCTGTTATTTCCAAGTCTGCCTAAAATTAAAAACAGTCACAACACCATTAGCATTATCAGTAGCATATAGTTCTGAGAAATCCAAGTTATAGAGCAAATCCCTAATTATTTCATAGCAAGAATACCTCCATGTTTTGTTGTGCTCAAACTGGGACCTTCCATGTTATTCTGGAGGTGACACCACCACCTGAGGTCTGTGTGCCATTCAGGACGAACGTGCCTTATTTGGCAGCTGCGAGTCTGCTTCACCTACGCCCTGCTGCTCAACCAGTTCAGAACTGCTTTAATTTACTGAAAAGTGCACGTGCTCTCAGGGATGCGGGAGTGCAATCAAGCAGGGAAGGAAAGACTGCCAAGGAGCAGCATGAGCACGCAAATCCTGTATTGGATACAACAGGCATCCCTTACGGTTAAGTCTTAAAGCCGTGCTTGTGAAAGTATTTATACAACCTCTGCTACTGCAACGCTCCTGGGGACTCAAGAAACCCTTCATTTCCTACAGAGGTACACAACGCCATCAGGAAAGTTTAATATTTATGCTAGAAACCTACCGTTGCTGCCTCTTCCAACACCTTTTTGCTTCCTCCTTTAGCTAAAAAGAAAATAGTTTTAAAAAGTCAATACATGTCTAAGACAGCCGACACAGCATACGTAGACATACTCTAGTACGTCACCACTAGGGTGCAAAAAACCAGCACAAACCAGTTTTCTCGGCGGCGAGTGAGCAGCCTGAGACAAAGAGAGCAGCGCTCCCCCACAGCCCCCGGGCCCTGCTCGGGGGATTCCAGGCAGGGGAGGCTCCGGCTGCCCTTTGTTGCCATCGCTCGTTATTATCTGAGGGAGCCGGTGCCCCCGCCAGCCCGGTCCCGTCCCGCCCCGCCCCGCCCCGTACCGAAGTAGTCGAGCCAGTTCATCTCGCGGAGTGCCACCGGCAGCCGCAGGATCTCGATGTTGTACAGGTTCTCCACCTCCTTGACGAGGCGCTGCCCGTTCGTCCGCAGCTGCTCGAGCCGGCTCCTCACTGCGGGGACGCACACGGCTCAGTCGCGGCTCCGGGGCCCGCTCCCCGCCGCCGCCCGCCCCGCTCCCGCCGGCCGCGGCCTACCCTCGCGGTCGAAGTCCTTCAGGAAGGCCGCCAGCTTCCTGCCGCGCGCGCTCGCGCCAGCCTTCTTTCGCGCGGGAGCCATGGCGACGGGGCCGGGCGCCGGTACCGAGAGCGGGTCAGGGTCGGTACCGGGAGTGAGTGAGTCAGTCAGTCGGTCAGTCAGTCGGTCGGTCGGTCGGTCGGTCGGTCGGTCGGTCGGTCGGTCGGGGCCAGTGTCGGGAGCGCCGCCGCCCGCCGCGCGTTCAAACCCAACCGCCGCCGCCGCCCAGCCAATCAGAGCGCGGCGCGGCGCGGCCAATCGGGGCGCGGCGCAATGACGCGCGGGCCGGGGAGCGCTTCCGGGTCGGCGGGTCGCCATGGCGGCGGCGGCGGCGATGGCGGCGGCGCTGCGGGAGTGGGCGGCGGCGGCGGCGGGGCAGGACGCGGCCTGGCGGGCGGCTCTGGCCGCCTGGGCGCCGCTGCTGGGCTCGCTGGCCGGGCTGGCGGCGCAGATGCGGGCGGTGCGGCGGCTGGCGTGGGGCGGGTCGCCGCTGGGCTCCTTCGGCGGCTTGCGGGCGCGGCTGTGGCGGAAGCAGCGCGGCGCGGCCGAGGCGCTGCTGGAGGAGCTCGGCAGCCGGCGGTGAGGCGGCGGCGGCGGCGGGGCCGGGGCGGGGCGGGGCGGGGCGGCGGGCGCCGCAGCTGAGCGCCCCCGCTTTGCCGTGCAGGGCGGAGCTGCGGGCCGTGCGGGACGCGGTGGGGGCCGGCGTGGCCGCCGTGCTGCGGCTGTACGAGGAGCGGGCGGCAGAGCTGGGCCTGGCGGCGGCCCTGCGGCGCGGGCCGCGCTGCCCCTCGCTGGCTGACGCGCTGGAGGGGCTGCAGGACGTGGAGCGCTACTACCGGCACCTGTATCCTTCTGCGGTGGGGCTCTCCGGGCAGCGCTGGCGGGCGCCTTTTTCTCTTTGTCGTCCTTACCGGGCACGAAGGTACCTGGAGAGCAAGCTCCTCCTGCGCCGCGCCAGCTGCGACAGCCTGGCAGAGATGGAAGCCCTCCCACAGTCTTGGGAGAGGATTTTGGAGCGCTACAAGGAAGACGTCGTCCAAGGTAGTTCTGCGTGCAGCAGAGCCAGAGGGTCTTTTGTTGCGCTCCGTGCTGACGTCTCGGCCCTGGAGACAGCACGAAGGCCCGGTCTTGCTTGCTGCCTTGGTCTCAGTAGCAGTGGGTGACCTTGCTCAGTTCGCGCTTGTTCTTTGCGACCTGCTCTGCGATCTCGTGAATGACTTCAGTTGTAAATGCTTGCCGTCACACCCTGGGCACAGCTGGAAGCGACATCCTTCCTCGCGGTATAACAAGGGGCTTAGTCATCCTTTTCACTTGGTCTGCTAAGTTAGCTTTACTTACGTTTTTCTTTATTGCTTTTAGAAACGAGCGAAACTTTTGTGGGTGCAGAATACAGATAAAATGCATTAAGCTAATGGGGTTGGTTTTTTTCCTTCCAACTCAGATACACTTCTTAAGATCTCTCTGTTTGTGGACAACCAGCGAGAGCTGTGCTGCTCACCAGGCTCCTGACAGAACGGGAGGGACTGATGTTGACCATCTTCTACAAGAGTCTGGTACATTCTGAGATGACCACAAGGAGGATGATGAGTTGAGGAAGCTTTGCTGGTGCTTTTTGGAAGCTGAATGAGTTGGGTATGTGGCCTCAGCGGGAAACACTTGGACTGTTTCATTTTCAAGGGGAAATGGACGTGGTGTCTGACGAAAAGGCTGAGCTGAGCAAGCCATGAAGATAGAAGGGAGTCATCTTCAGCCACAGAAGTCGTCCTTTTGCCTGACATGCGTACTTGGTATACTGAAAAATGTTGAAACGCACTAACTTACAAAGAAATGGTGAGGTGCACTGCAAGTAAGTGAGCGTAACGTAAGGTCCAGCAGACTGATGCCATGTAGGAAAGATGTTTGGGTACCATCCTTACAAATAAATAAAAGATGTAAAAACACTTTGCACCTCGTGCCTCTGAGCAATGTGTTTGCTTTCATTCCACCTGTATATTAAGGAGGAAGGAGCAAATTTGGCTTGAAAATGTAATTATGGAGGTGCACGGACACCTGAGCTCTGACACAGGCAGTCTTCAAGTGTGGTAGCGTATGCTTCTCTGATACCTCTGCTAGGGCGTGTTTAAATCACAGTCTTAAAACTTCATGCTCTGTGGCAGCAGCAGCTGCTGACGCTTCTAGGGACGTCTTTTGTTGGCCATGACACCGATCCTCTGCAACGTTCCCGCAAAGTGGCAGGATGCCTGTCTCCAAATAACGTGTTTGGGAAGAACTGTAGCTTCCCAGAGAAGGCCAAATAAAGGATTGTGCTTGGGCAGATAGTAGATGTGCTTGTGCTCCCTGTTTTTGTGGCGAGGCAGGTCTCAAACCCGGGGAGTCCGTCTGACCACCTGAGGGCACTGCTCGACCTGTGGAGAGCGGCGCTGGGGGGGCCTGGGAGACTGCTGGCTCTGCAGGGCTGGGGCTGCCGGTGCTCCCCATCAGCTGGCAGGTCTTCACGGCATGGGGCTTTATATGCAGTTTTAATTCAAAGAAAGGTAACGTCACTCTCTTGGCGCTGGTATGGCTTCCGGGCGTCACGGCTGATGAAATCAGCGTTTGCCAAGGGAAGGGTGTTACGCCCGGGGAAGTGAGGCGGGTTCTGCTCCCAGCACGTACGGGGCAAGGGCTCCGGGGGCTGGTGGGGGGCTCAGCGGGCTTGGCGCTACTCCTCCGCTGCTGAAGGTAGTTCCTCTTTGTGCCTGCGTGCTCCGCATCGCTTCAGGACCCTGGCGTGCCCGCTGGTGCTGATCCTGTCCTGCAGCCGGCTGCGAGGGGCTCTCCTGGCTGGACAAGTGCCCTCTGCTCTGTGCATCCCCTACAGACCCTGTGCGAGAGCGCGGCGTAACTGTGTGCTGCGAGTCACCGTACCGCCGTTCTGAGCTTTTCACTTGGCCATCTCCTTCCCAGGGAAATGAGGAATGGAGTCCTGCTCCTGCTGCTTCAGCTTAAGATAAAGCAGATGATGCAGTGAAGATACTGGTTTGGCAGATCAGCCAAGAATGCAGTTTATTTAGCAAATGGCTGCACAGCAGACTCGATGCAGACGCTTCTGCATGCAAAGCGCTTCCCAGCCTTGAGTGGCTCTGTCTCACCATGACCTGTCACTGACTCATTTTGTCAGCGTGCTGCTGATGTTGTGGGTTGCATCACAGCATCAGTTCAGTAGAAGGCATTTATTTTCCTGTCCACAGCAGAGTGAGCAATTTCATCTAGTTTTCTTTTCCAGAGCTTTGATTCCAGCCGCAAACTCCTCCCAACTCTAGAAGTTCACCTCTCGTGTGTAGGTTCCAGTCAGTGAAGCAGCGTAGGTAAGCTTTATTAGCTGTTGCCTGCTGCTGGTGTTCAACCCATGCATCTTCCCTAGGGACATCGCTGACTTCTGATCTTAACAAAAGGGCGAGTGTGTGCTGTGGGATGACACAGATTGCAGTAAATTTATGCAGACGCCCTCCTAGCTGTCTCTGACAGCTGAGCGCTGGTGTCTGCCGAGGCCGGCGGTCTGAAATCCACCTGACAAACAGAGGTTGAATGTTGCGGTACAGCAAAGAGCAAAGGTAACAGCAGTATCTTTCATCCATCTCCTGTTCCTTTTCTGGTACAGTTTTGAACCTGTTGCCTGTGTTGGGAACGTGCTGCCAAGCTACGCGGCTAATGCAGCGTGCACGCACCTCCACCAGCGCCAATGGCTGTCACTGCAACGAGTGACCTGCACAGTTCTGATTTTGGGGTGGGGGATGAGGGAGAGCAGGCAAATGAACAGAGAGCAGCTGTACAGCCTTGTGGTCGTTACACGTGGCTTGAAGGGCATGAAGACGGCAGGGTGAATCCCAGGGCGTCATCCCCGCTCAGGCCTTGAGGTATCATCATCATAAAACAATAAATCGTGGTGTTCGTGGATGCAGAATCGTGTTTACATGTGCACACACCATACAGCCCTTCAACACCCCTCTTCTCTGGCAGTCTCTAGTACAGCTGCATAAAGAACACATGGATTTAAATTTTGGAAGGTCTTCAGAGCAGTTCAGTTCGGTGGTGGCCCTTCTGCTTCTCCCAGACATTTGGCCCTCTGATACCTGTCTTTGGGTTAACGACAGCCCTGCTAGAAGTGCTGAGAGAGCTTTCTGAAACAAAGGGGCCACGACCTGACTCTGACTGAAATGGGGTGAAGGAGGTGCTCATTGAAGTTTTGGTGTGATTAATTACTCTGTACTGTTTCTGGCTGATGGGCCGTGTCATCGCTTGCGTTTGTCTGCAGTGTTCTGGAAGGGCACGACTGAACCTCCGCATAGGAGAGCTCTAATTGGATACAACTGTACGTTTGCTCCATTTCAAGATCTGGATGTTACAGCTCAGGACAGCTGCCAAGGTCCCCAGTTGCTAACAAGAATATGGTTGCTTGTGTGTGCGAGGCTCCCTTTAGCTGGCATTCGCCGGGGAATCTCTGCAGGTTCAAAGGTTCCCACCACGAAGGCAGCCAGCGTGGGCATTCAGTCTTCAAGCATTTAATTTAAGAGCACTCGAGTGAGAAGGCCACCCCTCCTCTTCCGATGCCTGGGAGCCTGCACGGCTGAGTTCGATACCTGTGCTCCGACAGCAGGGATATTGGTGGGTGGTGCCGGCCCAGCCTGCGGCTCCAAGAAGCCGGGGCAGGCTGTCTGCAGTAGGCACTGCTCTTCCTCCCCACGTCTCTTCCTCATCCTGAAGGTCCCTGGCTCACTCTGCGTTTGTTGCTGTGCCTGAGCTTTCCAAGATTGAGCTGTGACGTGGCCCACTGTTAGCAAGCCACGTCTGCTGTCATCAGCGAAGGATTTCAGCATCTGTCTGCGTACTGGGACGGGAGGGAGGCGAATGAAAAAGCAGCAGCATCCACCTGGCAGGCAGCGGGGTCCTCGCCAGCTGCCGGGGGAAGCCGAACGCGGGGACGGGGGGCTCCAGCCTGTGCGATACCTGAGTGAGGCCAGCGGGCAAGGGCAGTATCAAGGGCTCTGAGACTAACTGGTAAAATATACCTAACCATAAAAATAAATCTGAGTGCCTTTATTTTTGGAACAGAGCTCTTAAAGTATTCTTGCATGGAGATCTGTCTTTCAGGAATGCAATAAAACCAAGTTAGCAGCTGGAGCTACCTTGTTAAAGTAAAATTTTCAGGAAACACAAAGCTCGTGCTTTGATTTTCAGCTTTACCTCCTGCTAACTTAATTTGAAAATAGTTATTCTTCACTTATAGGGAAAGAATAAACTAAAATCAGTTACTAAATTTGAATACCCACGAACATTTATAGAGAGCATCTGACTTCTATCTAGTTAGTTTGTTTTTTCACGTAGGGTGAAGCTTAGCTTCTGATGCAGTGGTGTCTGCACAGTTCTGCTTCAGAAATGAGGACCCGCTGTGGGCAACTCCAGGCTTTTAAAAGAAACCTGAAAGCTTTGCTTCAGCATAAACTCATGGATTTCAAACAGATTTCAAAACTGAATTTCCTACAAGGGTCCATAGTTAGGAAAAATACAGAGAATTTGGCACCTGAATTTAAGTGTAATGTGAGTTAGAGGCAGAAATATGTGATAAAAAGCTTCGTGAGTCATTTAATAAACCGAGCATGGGTTTCACAAGCCCCTGTGGTTTTCATGCTTATTCTTTGAGACTTTCATCTTGGCCTGAAGCAGAACTCCTTTGTGCTTTTGCAGGGCCCAAGAGGCTGCATGAGTGCTTATCCGCTCAGAAATAAAACAAACGTTCTCCCATCTACATTAATTGGCTGTGTAGCTCTGTTCCTCGCGTTCGGCTGTCTACGCTTTAGTGCTTCTCTAGTGCTCTTGGCTTTATCACAGCATTTGCCCTGTTGAGCTGTTGGTGAGCTCCAAGGGGGGAAAATCTGCTAATCCTATAGGTGTGCGTTGAGTGGGGACACATCTGGCTGAGAAGCAGGGATGTGCTTTCCCTCAGTGCGGACGTGCTCGGTGCAGGGTCCGTTGTCTGCCTTTGCAAGGGTGGGCACAAGCAGTTATTTGGCCAGCTCTTTGCCACCGTGGTTTATCCCTTGTTGCTACACCCAGCCCCCTCTATTCCAGCAGACCCTCTAGGGCCGCCTGTTCTGCACTTCACGCTTCCGCAGAACGCAGGCAGTTCTCATCGCTCGCTTTATCTGCCGGTCCCGCGGAGGTCTTATTTCAATCCTCCCTTCCTGCTTTTCCCCTCAACCCTTTTACTCCTCCTCCCTCCTTCTGTGGAAACAAATCTACAGTAGGTGTCTCTTGAACTTGCCTGAACTCCTTGTCCCAAGCACCTTCCTGACTAATCCTTTCCAGATGTCCAGGAACTTTTATGTTTAGCAGTTCTGCTCAAGTTCCTCATTCATTCTCAGATGGAGCAAACATTATACTTCCTAGTATTACTTGAAAAATAAGACTGATCGTGGCCTTCTGAGAAGTCGTTGCCACCTCAAAACGCAATGAGTGCAATGAAGCACCACTGCAGCCTTTTACCCCCAAACTGGAGCACAACAGATATTCATGAACAGCACGGGAGTTTCATTTTCCGCAGCTGACTGTGCTCTGTGGCTGGCTATGAAGTTTTGAAAGCACTCAGTACTGCACTTGCACCCAGCCAAGTGATAGGGGTGTTGGCTTGCGATTTCCCACCTACAGCAGCATGGAGAAATTAGGAGATCTGTCCGATGTTTCTCCAGTGGTGACCCAACAACAGAAAGCAAGTTTTCCTGCCCATCCTCTCATCTAGTTTCCAGCAGAACTTTGGTTTTGGGGAGATGACTGTTACTTCAGGCAGAGGATATGGTCAGTGGCTTCTTTCACTCACGATCTCCGGTGACTGGTGCATCCCGTCTTTGGTGTTGAGTACGTCAAGCTGCACGCAGCCTCACGGTTTGTCCATAAAGGCTGCATTTGGCATGGGCCTCTGGGGAAAAGGGCTGTCTGCCGTCCCAAAGTCCAGTGGGATGGTGAGACCTGTAAGATTGGAAGCAATGCCTGAGCCAGTTTGCAATCCTGGAGGCTGCCTCTCCAGCACAGCTGCTAGCTTGTCCTGCAGTCACGTCCTGTGGTTCCCCATGTGCTTCCAGTGGCTTTTCATCCTTCCCCACTGCACTCTGTGTGCAGCGAGGCTTGCGGTGGTTTTTGGCTGTTGGAAAGCTTTGGGCTGTTCAGTGGGACTTGGGCAATTCCTGTCTTTTTCCTTCCATTTTTCCTTGCTTCGGGATTCACCTGGCATGTTACATGTTGATTGCAAAATGCCGGTGGTAGGAGAGAGACCTTCCCTAAGTTCAGGCTCTCGTTACGGAACGGCTTTGTGCCATCAGCGGTCTGGGGTCCAGGAATGGTGAGTGCCGGTAGGACGAACCCGCTTTGTCGTCCTGTGCTCCCGCCAGCTCCGCAGTCGCCATTGCCTTCCACACAAGCAGCGCTTGCAGAAATATTACGTAGCTCTTTAATTTCACAGCAAAGCGAGCCTCTGGGAGACTCGGTGCTCCTCCGTCCCCAGCGTCCCCCAGCTGCTCCCTCACTGGGGGCTGCTGCGGGATGGCTCCCTGTCCCTTTTTCTCCAGGGTCCAGACAGTTGCTAGGCCACCTGGGGAAGGCAGAATGAAGAACATCAAGCCGGTAAGTCTCCTAACCATTCTGCTATGTGAAGAATGAATCCAAGAGCCTTTGCACACTATTAATCTTTTCTAATTCCTAAGAAAGCAAACGATCTCCCCCTGCTCCCATAAATTCAACCTCTCTCTCCCGCTCCCCCCCCAGCGTTTGAACTGTTCGCCAAGAGCTTTATTAAAAACTACAAGATGCAGTTTTGTTCCTAACTGAATCCCAAACAACTGTGTTAGGTGGAGAAGAAACATTTGGTGCAGTCAGCTTTAGAGCATTTTTGTGTGTAGTCCATAGCCACTTGTCAGCCAGAGACCAGACTCAGCTCTGCGCTGAGCGTAACAGGACCTTTTCTCTTTTCTCCCGAGGTTAGGAGATGAATTCAAGCTGGGCAAACCTTACGGCGTCATTTCCAAGAGCACCTGGCAGTGACTCCTACAACTGCCCCCTGAGACGGCAGCGCGGTCCGGTAGTGCCTCGCCCTCCCCGGCTCTGCGTGACCTGGCCTGCCGCTGCGCTTCGGAGCGGTGCTGCTGGCTGCAACGTGCCGGCGGCCCGGGAACAGACTGTGCTGTGCGGCTGCCAGGTCCAGACGGCTTTCCTGCCGTCCCCCTTTCCCGCCCTTGACAGGGGGGTTTCTGCAGATGCCGCGGGCCCTGCCACTTGTCCCCTTGGCGCGGCCCCGGCCGGTGCCACCTCCGTGGGAGGCGCGGAGCGGCAGGCGATCGTCCCCAGCTTCTGGTGTGAGCAGAGAAGCTGCGGCCCGTGCTGGGAGGCGGCGACCGAGGGCCGGGCGTGCTGGGGCGGCGGGGGCGAGGAGGGCAGGGTCCCGCGGAGGGCGGCTCTGCGCAGCGGCGCTGGCGGGGTGCGCACCGGGGTCCCCGCCAGCTGCCGTGCGTCACCACCGTTCCTTGGCACCACGTGCAATGTGTCACAGCCTTCTCCCTTTCATTTCCTAATGTTCCCTCAGTCTGAAACCCATCAACCAGTGCTGAGAAAAAACATTTGCAGAGGCAGCCAAAGCAGAAGTAAGCAAAGCTGTTCCGTTGGCTGAATTCCTCCAGCTCGTTGTGTCCCGCTACTTCGTTTGAGCAAGAAGAGCCTGCTCCTGCCGTGTGCACCTGAGCTGCGGGGAGAGGACAGCAGCGACAGCGGTCTTATTTCTTGCCTTCCCTGGCAGAGAATATCACATCCCTGTTTTGGAAATGAAAGGGTGGCTCCATTGTAACGCAGGAGGAGTTGTGATTCTGGAATAAATCCTATGATTTTTTATCGCTTTGGGTGTCTGAGAAATAAAATACCATCATTCATTTCCCTCCTTCACATGTGACTCTCAAAAGTGGGTTCCACCATCTCCCTCTCCTTATGGAGAAACTGAAATGACGAAGAAGTTTAAACAGAGCTGATCCTGAAAGCAAAATAGAAAATCAGGGGCCGGCCCATCGGGAATTGTAAAGGAAATACCTGCTGGTGCCGCCAAGCCCAGGACAGGGGCAAGTGTTGAAAGAGGCCTCCTGAGGTGTCCAGGCCAGTTCTCTACACAGAGCTTTCCTCCCTCGAGAAACCTCCGCGTTGTTGTGCAAAGCGAGGGAGAGCTTGGTTCCATGGTCCGGTTTTGGTACATCTCTGCCCAAACCCTGGGAAAGAGGGCGAGAGCGGGCTGTGCAAGTGGGGAGGCAGATGGGGCTGTGGAGTGTGGCTGCACAGGGAGTGCTTTTGAACTTAATAAATCTACCCGTGAGTCAGATGTCAGGAGCAGGGGAGGGGAGAAGTAAGGGATGGAAAAGTCCAGATAATTGTGCACAAAGGAAAAGCAATCGGGAGCAGTTCTGGTGCCGGGGAGCCTGCGGCTGATCTGTGTGGAGCAGGGAGCTGGGAGGGCATCCGAGGCAGCGACAGAACCGTTCTGCTCATGAGGAACCTGGAAAGGAGCTGCCGTGCGTGTTAGTCACGTCTGCAGGAGCAGGACTTCAGGTGGGCTGAGCCCCCGGGCGCGGCGGGGTTTGGGCAGACGTTCCCGTTCCTGTGCCCATCACGCCGGGCAGCTGGGGGTCCTGCAGCCCCCTGCCCGGTGCACGGGGAGACGGGGAGCCAGCGATGTGGAGAAACCCCAGAGGCACCAAGGGAATAATCCAGACCAGCTTTTGCTGGACACGGCTCCCCCAACTCTAAAAAGCTTTTTGGTTGAGTTTAATAAGATTAATCTGTAAGCTCTGGAGATGTCAGCTTGCTGGCAGGTCTGTGTTCAGTAGTTCCTCGCGCGCCAGGGAATGCTGTTGCTCATTTCATTGGCCTTGACTTCACTGGATCAGGCTGTTGCTTTGCTTCTCAATTAGCCGCATCTGCACAGCAGTGACAAGCTGGAGATTAGAAAGCCCGAAGAGGGGTGCAGGAAAGTTCACCCGTGTGGAAGGGAGCTCCCTGCACCCCCCCGCCCTGGGAACGCCGGGGCTCGGCACCTAACCTGAGCCCTGTCCCCACCAGGGCCCCGCCGGGATCCAGGCCCCCCTTATCGCTGCGGCAGTGACACCGTGCAGCTCGTTCTGTTGCTGGGGAGCCTGTGCTCTCTAAAGCTCCAGTTTAGGTCTGTGCTGACATTATTGAAGCTACCGGTAATAAAGCATGTCACTACAGGGGCCAGGGCCACATCTGATCCTGTTGAAGGGAAAGCAGAAAAATAAACAAAACCCCAACCCCCCAAAACACGTATTGACAGGAGGGCTGGACTGCCAGGGGTGTGGAGCGCGTGGTCCCGCTGCCCAGCCCCGTCGAGAGGCACCTCCCAGGCCTGCTGCGTTGGCCACGCAGAAGGGACAAGTGGCGCACAGGAGGCACAGCTTCCCGGTGCCACATCATCGTGCAAGTGTTGAACGCTCCCAGTGCTATGAACTACAAATAAATGCTGTTGAAGCCTCTGCCATCCCGTCAGGGATTAGTACATGCTGGAGCAATTTGCATGGGGATGAAACTTGGAAGAAAGGGCAATGCTGAGAGACTACGGTATTATTTATTATTGCCAGTTGCAAGGGAACAGCAGCAGCCTCCAAGCTTGTATAACTCTGGAACATGACTATTATTAGAACGGAAAGTTAGCAAGCAATTAGCTAATTGCAATTCACATTGTCTGTTGGCAATTATAAGGAGAACAGTTATAAACTCCAACAGATGGAGCTCAAATGGGTCAGTCTCTTTTTTTTTTTCCCCATCCCCAAAGGGCATTTGCTATGAACTAAACGACAGGTTCCGACCAGGGATTTGTGAAAGAAGCTGGTCCCGTGAGCAAACACGCTGAAGGGTCCCTGCAGACAGCTTTCCCCGGCCGAGGCGATGCTAAACTGCCACCTTCCTGCGTCTGCGCTCGCCAGCAGCAGACCTGCCCCGTGCTCGCAGGCGGTGGTTTGGTGGAGCTTGTCCGGACTTTCCTAAACGGGACATCTTCAAGGCTGGAGAGTTCAACTAATTGCTCTGCGGTTTCACTCATTTACTCTGCTGTGATGGTATTTGTTTAGTAGCCCTGGAAAAGGGGGGAGCAGAGCAATCCAGCTAAAATATGTATTTCTCCTCACCCATTCGTTTATGACTCTATACAACTTCAGATAATAGCTTCTCTTCCTTCTCCAGCAGGGGCACAAATCAACGGTGCCTCCCTGAACGAGATCTCTAAACCTCCTGAGGTGATTTGAGGGGTCTTCAGTCCCCAGTGAGATGGAGTCAGAAAAGGGATCTCTGCAAAGGTTAGCAGGAGACGAGGCAGCGCTCTGCTTCCCCTTTCAAGCCACAGGAGATACCAGCAGGGCAGTTCTCATGGGACAGAGATTATCTCATCGCTTTTGTTAGGAATAGCTGAGTGATGCAGCACTGCAACATGATTGATGGTGTGAAACACGAGGCTTGGGTTCAAGGGATAGCTCAGTGCGTGTTTCACGTTTGTTTAAGCCAAAGAAAGATGCGGATATGCTCACTACCTGTGCTGCTTTATTATCCTCAGGATGAGTTTTGTGCTTGATGAGCAATACTTTGAAGTGATGCCATCCATGTCTACCGAATGGCTGAGAAATTGTAATTTACCTGTGAAGCTTTTCTCTGCTGAAGTATTTGGAGATCCAAGTGGCATGCATACAGAATGGTGTGTTTAAGGCTAGAGGTGTATGAGTGGCATATAGGGAAGCATGGAGACCCCGAGTATTGCAGACTGCAACGCAGTGGTCTGTTTATCAGATTTACAGCACATGCATGCATGTGGCACGCAGCACTACCTCGGCAAGTCGTACGAAAACTGTTCTCAGATGCATTTCTCAGAAAATGCATCTCGGATTCCTTTTAGAGTATGGACAAGAACAGACAGATTTGGCCTTAAAAATAAAGCATCCCAGAAGGTAATCTGAGGCAAACACTTGGCTGAAGAACCTCCAATCTAGAGTCAGACTTTCTGTGGCCGTGGAAGGAGCTTTGCTCCTTATCTCCTCTGAATGTTGGTGATGCCGTTGACTCTGGCAAAAGAAGAACATCCCTGTTTCAGCTCAAGCTGATACAGGTACAGAGACAGCTGTGGGATCTGAAACAGATTAAGCCCAGCTATATGAATTTCATAAATAGTAATACAAACCCACTGCACACCTTAGGCTGATATTAAACAGAGGATGAGTTGGTATTCATCTTAGAGCGAATGCATTATAATGAAATGGAAACATCAGGTTTTACTTATAAACCCCAGGTTTCCCATAGGAGGCAGTTTATGGAGTGACCATTTATTAAAGACAAATGCTATCATTTGAAACATATCTCATGTAGAGCAGGGGACTGGCTGATGCGGAGGAGCAGTAACTGGAGATGGAGCTTTGCATTTACAAGCCATTGATTTAAAGAGGCTCCGCATGTACAGGAACGTGTGATGATAGCTGCCGGGTGCCCGAGTGTCCACCGAGAGCCCCAGCCCGTGCCTCCCACGGCGAGCGCACACCCGCAAGGTGCTGAATGCCACGACCCAGGCCAAACATGCTTAACTTTAATATATATTTAACAGCAGGCAGAAAGATAATCCAGTTATCTTGAGCCAGACCGGTCACGTGCTTAAAATAAGCAGGTACTGGATGGGGCCCCTAGCCCCGGCAGGGCTGGAGGGCTGCTCAGCCGGGGTGCTGAGCTCTGCTCTCCGCTCCGGAAATCCCCCAAAATGAGCGCTGGCTCCTGCAGAGCATCTGCCGGGGCTGGAGAGCACCTCGTCCACAGAAGAGCAGGGTAAGAGGATTCCTGCCTCTGCCCACGGACGGAGGGCAGTCTGTGACCTGCTACCTGCTCCCGGTCCCCGAGACTCCGGGGTCTCTGATTTGGGGTCCTCACTCAAAAAGCCTCAAAGGGGTCTGCCTTTCGGAGGGGAGATCCTCCCCTTTTTAGTCTGTTCCTTCTGAGGCATGCCGACGTCAGCACCCACTAGTCACCAGCCTGATTTTCCTTTCATTTCATGAGTTAGTGATTTTGAGCTGCAGGGCAAATGTTAAATGTTAACGACTGCTGTTGAAGTCACATCTGCAGGTAATTTTGCTATTCACCTGGAAAGAAACAGTGTTCCTTCAACTAATTGAAAAAGTATATGCTGCTTTTCTGAAATCTTTCTGGATAGATCCTGGCACCCCGACAAGATGGTGCCGTTTGTTCTTTATTTTTGAAATCAGAAGTCTAGGACAAGAATGTCCTTCATAGGCAGTAGCAGGTAAAATTGCATGCTTTCTAGAAGCATAAATTCCATTTGCTGCATGTAGGAGAACTTTCTGGCTCAATGTAGCCAGACATTTGCAACCATTTAATTTGAATAAATTCCATTTTTATGCTCCATCCGGCTTTTAGTGTATCAGCCAAACCATTCGTAAGGGACAGAATGTAAATCCTGCCTGTGTTTCCCCTCCTGTGCTATCATCAGGGATCTGTCATGCTAACTCCGCTGTTCCTTTTGCTTTCGGAGCTCCCAAGGTCAGCAGTTCAGTTCCTGACGACCTGGATGAAACCAGAGATTCCTTGTGGGTGGAGGGTGGCTCTGGAGCCGGAGGGGTTTGGGATCTCTCCCCGTTCCCTGTGCTGGGTGCTGGGTGGGGAGGCAGACCCTGCTGAGTCGCACGGCTGCGGGCTGCGAAGGAGGAGACGTGGCCTGGAGCAGGTGAGGTTGCTGCTCTCGGCGAAGGTGCATGAGGAGGGACAGCCCGGAGCGGGGACAGCCCAGAGCAGGACAGCCGGGAGCGGGGACAGCCCGGAGCGGGGACGATCTCAGCCGGCAGAAACGGCCCCTGGAGAAGCAGAGGAAGCTTTTCTCGTAGGAAACAACCAACAGAAATGTCTCATCCCTGCCAGCCCTGGGGCAGGCAGCTGTGCCAGCAGCAGGGTGCTTCCTATGCCTCTGTCTTGGGCACAGCTGTGACACCGGGACCCGGGTGCCGGCTGGCAAGAGCAGGCTGCTGGCATGGCCGGCTGCTGCGGCACTGCCGGCTGAGCCAGGCATTGCCACGAGCGACTGCGAACAGCCCAAAGGTGAGGAGCCCTGCTGCAGAGCTGGACAGCTAAAATTAGACATCCAGTTATGGCCAGCCTAGAAAAATGATCAGTTTTTCATCGGCCGAAAGAGGTGTCACACACCCGTGTCTGGGAGCGCGGCCCCGGGAGGGTTCCCTGGCTCCATCGGCTGGTGCCGGAGGGGACGGGAGAGCGGGTCCCTCATCGGGGAGCGAGGGCGGAGGGGCTGCCCGCGAAGGCGGGGAGGCCACTGGCCTTGGTCGCTTCTTAGCTCTCCGAAGAGGGTTTCGAGAGCCTCGTGTCCCTCCCACCCCCATCCTCCGCTCTTTTTCATTATGTGTTAGATGCCGCCCTTGGTTTTGCAAGCGCCCTCTCTAATGACTTGGAACTTCTGTAACTCCCGTAATGCAGGAAAGCATACTTAAATTGCGTGCAGATGCGAGCTATCTCATGGACACTGTCGGCATCAGGGGATCTTCAGTAAGGATGCAGACAGAGGCAAGCTTTTGCTGGGCTCAAGAGCCATCTCTCGGCATCCATGAACGAGAAAATTGGATTCTCTCCTGCAGAACTGCGTGTTACAGGTGACTTGTTCCTGGGAACGTAGCTGGAGGAAGATGTCCGTCCGTGCCGAGCCTGCCTGGGCCTGCATGGAGGGAATAAGCAGCAACCCCCAAAAAGGCGAATTGTATCTATCGAGGGATCTCCTAGCTGCTTCATCCTCACAGCTCCACATCTGGCAGGGAGAGCAATGGGGCAAGGGAATTGCATTGCCTGCCTGCCTATAGAGCTCAGACAGGCTGGTGACAGCTCGGCAATGTAAATGATGCGTATTAAGCCCTAAATAAAGTGTGAGGAACATGTTTGGGATCAGTAAATCCATCCTGACAAAAAGAAGCAAAGGAATGAAATCCCTTTTCCCAAACAGACTGGTAAGTCTGTGGACTAAATGGAATCTAGTCCCACTGAGAAATGGCTGCTGAAGATTTATGGTTACGGACTCCGCTCTCATCAGCGGGGATGCAAGCGAGCGTGTACCAGGCAGTAGGGGCAGGGAGCCCTTGGGGAGGGTGAGGCTCCGCGCAGGGGTGGGGGTCACATTCCCCTCCTCGAAATGCTCAGGTTTCATCAAACCCACTTCATCCGCACACTTTTACAGCCGAGTTCATCACATTTCCCGTTGCGTTCCCCCATCAGCCATTTATCAGAGCCAAGGGGTGGCTGCAGCCAAATGTCCCCCTGACTTTCAACAGCCTTGTGGGCCTTTCTTCTCTGCATAAGTGGTAGACTTCAGATAAGCCCAGGGTCTCTTAAACATGCCTGCCTCCGAATAAACAAAGCGGGTGTGATGTGTTACAGGCTGTGTTACCGAGAATCGCCCAGCTGAGGAGAAGGGGACTCTCTTTGCATTTTTGTTGGTGCCGGAGAGTCACCCGTCCTCAGAGGATGCCGGGCAGCCTAGAGAGCCTGCTGGGCAGCTCAAGCACACTCACATCACGACGTTTGGAGGCAATAATCGAAGGCAAATAGCACCTGCGCAGTCACACTGCAGGCAGCGGCGTAGGGAGGAGCCCAGGGGATGCGTGTGCTGCTGCTGCCCGGGTCTGGGAATGCACAGCTCTGGGCCTGCTCCCAGGGAATAAAGACAGCCCCGTGCTTAATGCAAAGCAGGATCCAATCCAGCTTGCTTCAGCTTTGCGCTGTTAATTTTCCAGCAGGTTTCTGTGCCCGCTCCCTCTGCCGAACCACCTGTTCCAGCAGATTCCTATTTTGCAGGGAAAGCTTTTCCAAAAAGACGAGCACCTGGACAAAGCCTGCAGGCAGCTGCTGCCTGGCGGCTCTGGGGAGACCCGGCAGTCGTCCTCCCACGCGTGAAGGCAAGCACGGGTGAGGGCGAGCATCACGCCCCAGATCAGCACATCCCTCCCTCCACTAAAAGCTGTCGGATGGTCCTGGCTCCCCTGGGAGCAAAGAGCAAGCTCTCTGTTCCTGCAGACCATTTGGGTGAGAAATCAGTAATGCTGCTAAGGCAGAAACGCCCGCGGAGGAGGCGCGCAGAGCTCCGTGCGCCCTGGACGAGGTCAGCCCTGCGCTGCCAGCCTCACGGCTCCCTGCCTGCGCCGGGAGGTGCCTGGGGCTGCGGTCGGCAGGGGACTGGATGAGCTGCGGGGAATGGTCCTTTCTGGACTTCATTAAGACTGTGAGTTTTTAACCAGTTTCTTGTATGTTCTTTGTTGCCCTTTCATTTGAACGGGGGCCAAAAAGGTGGGATCCAGATTGCAGGCGTTTTCCTCGTGCCTCTTTCTGCTCGGGGGCTGCTGTTCTTGGTCTCTGTGCGCTGCAGCGAGGTTATCTCGCACTGCCCGGGCCTTGGAGACCAAGGTCTCCCTCAGGCTCTGCCGTTTGGGGTGCTGTGGGTCAGGCAGTTATTGTCCCAGGACACGGGGCCACGCTGCCAGCGCAAGATGCAGGCTCGGAGCACAGGAGGCTGCCAGGACACCTCACCAGATGCACATTGTCTCTTTGTTCCTCTGAAAACCACAAAAAAGGTTCTCCCTTCACAGTTCAGCGATGCCCAGACAAAGATGACGTGAAATCTGTGGGAAGACTTATTTTATTACAATATAGGAATTCACAGAACCAGATGTTTAAACTTAGCTCTTGCTCCTCCATACGAGCACCGCTGCCCCTGCTCAGCGGAGCTGTTTGCAAGATTATTTACAGTGCTCTGAACGTGTCCGATGCTGCTTGGGTCTCCAAAAGCTGCTGGGAGTCAGGGCCGATGCCACCGCGGGTCCCCTCTGTTCCCCTGTGCCACAGGACCCGGCGGAGAGGCGGCGGCGATGCTGGGGCCGTGGAAGGGCAGGGCGGCGCGGTGCCCCTGGGTGACCCCACCACGTCTGGCAGGAGCGGGGGCACAAGGCACAGCCCGCGCACGGTCCCCAGCCAGGAAATCGTCCTGCCTTGCGGGAAGAATTTGATAAACCGTGTTCCCCGGGGAAGTGCCCTCCCTCTGTGCCAGAATGCAGTCGGCACTGCCCGCCGAGGGCGCTTGCAAAGCAGCCCTCAGTCTCTGCCCGGCCGCTGCCTGCGGAGCCCACGGGGCGTCTCTGCTCCCGTGGGGACCCCGGGGTGGGCAGCCTCTCCCTAGGCCCTTAAGAGTCAAACCCCGTGCCTGGTTTTCGGGTTTCCTCAGCTGTTTCTCACCCGGGCTCCTGCAGCTGGGTTCAAAGGAGCCCGAGTCCCCCGCTGGAGATGTGGCCCTGGTGGGAGCCACGCAGCCGGCAGCTGTTTTGCAACAGCCCGGGATGGCCTTTCCAAAACCAGCCAGCGTCTGTTAGTCGACCCGAGCAGAGCATCTTAGGGTCCTTAGGCTGGAACAGGGAAGCGAGGCTTACACGCACGTCCAGGCTGGCAGCGTTGTTTGTTTCCCCAGCATCCAGAATTTCATCTTTTCCACCTCCACGCTGCCAGCACAGTCCTTATCCGCTGCCCTGACACCTCCAGGGTTTATTTCAAGCTGAACCACGCTGCCTCCATATGTGTTCCTGCCACTGGTTGCTGGTTACTAAAAGTCGATGCTGTTGCTGGTCCTCCTTGCGTCCATTCAGAAGTTGGCAGTCCTTAAAAGCTCATTCATCTTAGACAAGCCTAGTGGCAGTTACAGCCCTCATCCCGCAGGATCAGTTAACTCCTTCCTTCCCGTTAGCTCGAGGCGCACGGATCAGCAGTCACGCCTGGTTCTAATTAAAGTGATGCAGAAAATCCAGCACGTTCCCCGCACCGCTCACAAGAGACATAGAGGTGGCTACGGAAAGGGGAAAACAGCGCAGCTGCCCCGAGGCAGGAGACACGCCAGCTTATTGCGACCGAAGCTCTGACCCCGCACGTAGCTGCCGGCGCCGAGTCAGGAGGACTCGCTGGGGAGGACGCAGCTCCTAGGGACAAGAAACGGAGGAGTGATGGGAAAAGGGAAGAGCTGCTGGGGAGCCCTCTGCAGTGATCCAAAACATCGGCGTGGGGCAGAGCGTGAAAATGGTTCTTCCCCAGCAGACCTGGTAAAATGAAATTGTAAAATTATAAATGTGATCATCACTTATTGCTTTCCCGCCCCATATTCCTGGCTGTTGGAGGAAGAATTAGCAAACTTTTGCAGAGAATTTCAGAGTCCGTTCACCAGCTCGCAGGAAGTTTAGGCTGTGAATATGAAATAACAATGAACTACTTGGAGAAGTGCAATGCCTACACCAGATTCCCCTGTTCCCAGTGCACAGGAAGGGCTGCTCCCTTAGACGTGGACATTGTTTAACAAAAAACTCCAGCAAATCAAAAGCTCTGAATTAGCCCTGGGTACAAAAAACCCCAAAGCACGGAGATTTTAATGACCAGGAAAGAGTGAGCCGAGGGTTTGTGGCCCTCAGAGCAGACCATTTGCAAATCCTTCTGCTCCAGAGGTTTCCTCAGGTCTGCAAGTCATAGCAAACGCTAAAAAAATATTTTTTATGCAAGATCAACTCTGGAGTGAAATACAGAAACGTACAAAGAAATCTCAATTGACCATCTGGCTCTAACGTTCCCAAAGCTCGTAGCCATTTATCTCTGTCCAAAAGTGTGCTTTAAAGATGCCATAGGAATCTTCCTTTGTAGACAGAATTTGTGAGTGTATGTTTGGCCTTCAAACATGTTAAACTGAACACCAAAGCCTATGGGAAGTCCATAAACACCAGAGAACAAACAAGCTTGCTTCATACCTGAAATGAAGCTTGATTTTGGATGCAGAAATGTGTTTATTTTCTTGGAAAGAAACAGGCCCTGGCCTTTCAGCTGTTACAGATTTTCTCAAGGGAATAATTTTTCTAGCAAACCTTGTCCCTTCTGTAATCCTTTGTAACAACTCACCGACTCATGCTGCCCTAGCTTTAAAAATACATTTTCAAAGCCCATTAGCAAATTCACAGGTTTTTTTTATACACTGAGAATTAAAGTGGAAACATAAGACCTAGCAAATTATTTTCACTTTATATACAGTCTCCCTAGTAAACAAGTGTTGCAAGAGCCTGTGTGCTGTCGGCAGAGCACTGAGGGATGGAGAACAGAATGTGGTCACATGTGGTTTTATTCAGCGAGTTATTTATATAATCTGAAGTACAGTAACGATCTCCTTGGATCCAGAGGCCCCCAGCTCCGCAGACCCTGCAGACGGTGCTCCTTGGCTTTCCCACCATGTCTACATGGACGCTCCCGAACTCCAAGTGCTTCGCTTCCGCACGTCACCGCTCAGTCAAGATCCTTATTCCCAGGAGCGAGCTCGGACCGGCGGGGCTCCCGGGCACGTTTCCAGAGCTGCGTCCTGGCACTCCCCGGTACAGCATCCCGCATCCTGGTGCTTCCCTGTACAGCATCCTGCATCGCGGCGCTCCTGGGTACAGCATCCCTCAGCACGGTGCTTCCCTGGCCCTGTGGCCGTTCAGCATCGCCTGCGCCCCAGGGCTGGGCAGGAGGGTTTTGTGACAATGTCTGAAGGACACTGTGTCCCAGGAGCCAGTGTGACCCCATCCTCCCTGCTTCTCACCTCCCTCTGCCTTCCCAAAGGCCTGATTTCACGTCTAGAGATGTCCAAAAGCACCGTGACTCTGCCTCCTCTCTTCCTCTGCGTCCCATGACAGCCAGCATCTCCTCCGCTGCCCTCCCAAAGCAGGCTCACACAAGCGATGTTCTGCGTCCCGCACGCCCTCGCCCCACGGGCCGGGTCTGGCTGCACAGCGATGGGCACCGCTGCGCTTCGTGTCCGATTCTGCCGGGGCGGCTGGGGAGCGGCGAGCCCCTGCCCAGGCCCCCGGGAGCCAGCACCGCAGCACGCCTCGTTTCTCCAAGGAGGTGCAAGACGGGTGGAGAATAACCCTGCCTGGAGACTCTGCCTTCCACCAGAATAACCCTGCCTGGAGACTCTGCCTTCCACCAGAAGCCAGCGGATGGTGGTGCCAGGCTCAGCCCTGAGCAGCTCAGCTGGGAGCAAGCTCTTGCTGCTGGCAGGACGCGGCGTCCGTGTGACAGGGAGCGTGTGACGACGGCAGCCAGGGTGGAGAGGAGCTCGGCGGCGCGGCGGCCGGCCTCTGCTCCAGGCGCGCTCCCAGTGCGCGGCACGTGCGGCCTTATTTTCTAAGCGGGGCTGGGGAAGACGCCTGTGCCGGGGCTTGCTCTGCCTCCCTTGGGAAGCTGCTGGGAGCGTAGCAAGCAGGAAGGCGCGGGTGCCGGGGAGCCCAGGGGAGCAGCAGCAGCTGCGGGGCAGGAGGAGCCGAGGAAGCGGCGGCGGCCGAAGGTGTCCCTGCCCTCGGTGCCCACCTCCCGCCCGGGGGTCCCGCCTGGCGTGGGGTGCCAGCTGTGCCGCTGCAGCTGCGGGATCGCCTGTGCAACGTTGCAGACCAGTGGTATGGCGGGAGAGCGGCTGGCAGGTGGAGTGCGGGCTGAAGAAGGCCCGATGCGGTCTGAGCCAACCCGTGGTCACCATAAAATACCTGAGCTGCTCACCCTAAAGAAATGTTTTTAATCTCGCTGGCATTAAAGATTACAGTCAGTCATTCTCCAGGCAGGTGAATGGAATTCTTTATTGTGGCTATTCAGTTATAGCTTGAATGGCAATAAGGATTATCCTCCAGATTTCTGCATCTCACTCGGAGCCTCTAGCATGTGTTTATCATTTTCCTCTCCCTTTCAGGCAATGCCAGCAATCTCCTGAAGTTCTTAAATTGAACCTGTGAAATTTAATGGCTGGCCAGTGTATCTGACATATTCTTCTAAAATACTGTTTCAAGTGTGCTTCTCATACTGATTTATGATTTTTTTTGCCAACAAAGTATCCACTGTATTTTATCACTAGTATTTCTCACGCCATTCTTTGTCAGAAAGGAAGGTCAGGCCAACGATGCTTCTATGAATTTCCAAGGAGGAGCAGTAGGTGGCTGGCTTGGATTTCTTTAGCCTGTCTTTGCTGGTTTAAGCAGGCAAAGGCTTCCTCGTGGCAGGGACTACCAGAGGTCTAGGGCTGGCCCCGTTCTGCCCCTTGACGCGAGTGCCGGAGCCCGCGTGGTTGCAGACACACGACCAGGAGCAGGTTTGGGTCCTGGGCAGCGGTGCCGGCCACGGGGCGCGCCGCCCGGCCCCCCGCTCCGCGGCTCTGGGGACACCCCGTCCCGCCGGCGGGTTTGGCGTTGCCGGGCCGGTGTCAAGCAGGCGTTGGCGCCGCGTGCCAGGGCGCGCAGCTCAGACGTGCTTCTCCGCTCTTGGTTGCTTTTCTTTTATGAGCCAGTAGTTTAAAACTTGAAATAAACAACGATAATTTCCTGATGTGAGGGGAGGACGCTGCTTCTCTTCCTGAGCCAAAGGAATGACAATTTGTCAGAACATAAAAGTACTGTAGGCTTTCCCTACACGCACGCTGCTCCTGTGGCGGCCGGCCAGGCGTCTTGGGACGCTCCAGCGGCCCGGTACCAGATTTTGGGGAGCCTCTCGTGTCACGTCGTCACCCCGGGGCGCGCCCGAGGCCGGTGCCTGGCATGGCGTGGGGGCGGCCCGCTCGGCTCCGGGGCAGCGCACGCAGTGGGTTTACAGGCAGCGCACGGTGGCAGGCGTGATGCTGAGCTTCATGAATCTGTAACTGCAAATGTAGGGTTGTGGTAATGAGGGAATTCAATGAATCCACAGATTTCATATCTCTGCTGACCCTCTGTGGCCCATAAATGGTCTAAATACTGATTCCTCTCGTCTGTGGCCAAGAGGGAACAGTTAGTTCTTGTGTTTTTGAACAAGGCGGCATCATCTGGCAGCGGATTTGAGGCTTTATGGAGTCATCGTCTCTGTTTCTCAAAAGCTTTTTTCAAAAGTAATTTCTTTCACTGAACCTTTAATTGCTGCCCTCGTCCTGTTGCAGCCCTTCCCTGCTCTCGTCGCATCCTCAGCCATCACGTCCTGGTCTGACGAGCGTCGTGGGGCTGCTCTTCTGCCACGCAGCAGATACGATGAACGGTTTAACATAAACAGGCTCCGCTTCCCGCCCCTGGGCACCGTGCACGCACATCCTGGCCCTCCTCTGCCGAGGTGGCGACGCCAAGACAAGGAGCTGCTCGGGGACGTTGCACAACCACGGGGTTTTACAGGAGGGATCCGGCTGCACCACGCACCAACGCACGCCAGGAGGAGGCTCGCAGAGAAACTTCTTTTCTTTTCTATTCAAATTGTCAGCCCACCCCTGTCACCACCACAGCCAAGTGTTTCCAGCTTCCACATGAAATGGCACAAGGCACTCTGCCGCCCTTCCCTCCACCGTGCCCACGGGGCGAGCCGCGGCGGGCACTGGCACTGCCGCCGTCCCTGCTCCCGTCTTGCCGCGCGGGGCCCCTGCTGTGCCGCCCTCGCCGCGCCCCTCCTGCCCCGGCTCCCCGCGGCCTCTCCTCCAGCCCAGCGCCCCGTGGCAGAGGGGTGGCTGCTGCCTCCCGCCGTCCGCAGACGCCCAGCCCGGAGCCTGGTGCCCGGCACCGCGGCCCCAAGCACCCCGAGCACGGCCTCGGCAGCCGCCGAGCCCCGGACCCGCTGCCTGGGACAGACGGGCTCTTTTCCAGCCGAGCAGAAATCCACGGCTTGGCTCTCTGTTTCCTCCCATCTGCCCAAGTTTATTTTCCTTGTTTTCTGTTTATGAGCTGGGCGAGTATTGAATTTCCCAAAGTCGTTGCCATCCCTTGCCACAGGTCTCGCACACAAAGACTCCCTCGGTGCCAGGATCCAAGTTTTGCAATTGGACCGGTTCCCTTTCCCTCCAACCATTGTGGAAACTGCCTTTGTTTTGCTTCTGGATCTTGTTCATCAGGCCCAAATCAAGGGCCACTCTCCAAAGCCTGGGTTTTTTGAAATCCGGTTTCACTGCTTTAATGAAAACAGCATATTTCAGGGGACAGGGCTGAGGTCCTTGAACAGTAGGATTTTTTCTGCAGGACTTGTATATCTCTGCAAAAGCTGCGCTGTCCAGTCCTGCCAGTTTCCTCCGAATAGCGGGAACTGGAGGGACGGGGCACGAATGCTCCTACGGGACTTGTTAAAAGAGAAAGCTGCGTTTCTGGCTCAGAAGCTGCGTCCCAGCTGCAAACCGGCAGCCGAGGCGGAACACCCCGCGCCCTCGGAGCCTCCAGAGGGGTCCGGGAGCTCGGCAGGCGCGGGAGCCTCCCCACCGCGCGGCTGCGGCTGAACGGGCCCCGCCACCGCATCCCGGCTCCTCCGGGGCCCGGTGCCTCTCTGGCCCCGAGGGCTGCGGCTGCTTTCACCGGAGATGCTCATCACCTCGGTGGGAGAGGCCTCCGCACCGCGTCCTGGCAAAGGGCAGCCACGCTCCTCCGTCCCGCGCGAGGCAGTCACGCTGGCCTCGGGCTTTCCCAGTGAAAACCCCATTTATTCCGGGCCTGTAGGAGAGGAATCCCCTTAACTGCGTGCTCAGGCATGTGCCGCGACTGCCCTTGTGTATGTCAGGGCCAGGGAACGGTTCTGTAATCACCCATTTTTATTTAATTGTAACGCCCCTGTCCCACTAACTGTTCCAGATGCTTTAATGGTTCCTAGCTCTGGGCTCTAAAACATGCTGTTCTTTTCACCCTGGTCCCCGCCCTTCAAGCACAAACAATGGTTTTGCTGGTTTTTGAGCCTTTTGTGTGCCAACGGGATGTGGGGAGAGAATCCCCTCCATGCCAAATTCAGTTGATAATAAAAAACAGGAAAGGAGCTCAATGCCAGCTTAGAAGGAGCTGAGCAGCCCCGGTCTGCTCGCTGCGGCGTGCGGATGTCGCCATCGCCCAGTGGCAGGGTGGGATGCAGGGGAAGGCGAGGGGAGAGGGACGGGGGGAGGTTTCACGGGGGCTTCGGCTCCAGCACAGTCGAACCCTGTGAGTCAGCGCGCGCCAGAAGCGATGCTGCCCACGGCCCCCGGCCGCGGCGCCCAGCGGGTGCTGGCTGCTCCCGGCGAGCACCGGGGACGGCGCAGGGGTGAGGGGACCACCGGGGACCGCAGCAGTGCGGGCAGGACCCTGTGCCGGGCACACCCAGGCGCTGCCTTTGTGCATCGGGAGGTGCACCGGGGGCCACGAGCGTCCCGCGCCCGGCAGAGCCACGAGCATCCCGCGCCCCGGCAGTGCCGCTGCCTGCACGCCCGCAGCCTGCCGCCCAGCAGCCGCTGCCCCACCAGCAGCCGGCGGATGCTGCGCTCACGCCGCTGGGACCGCTGCCCTTTGCGGCGGCTACTGGCCACGGGCAGGTGGCGAAGGCTGGTCCCCGTGGGACCCCTGGGCTGTCCTTTGCAGAAGCCGGGCCGGGGAGCCTGGCTGCTCGTCCTGCCCGCTGCACAGCTGATTCGGGGCACTAACGGCCCCGGTTGCTAACAGCCTCCTGTCACCTTTGCTGTCCCTTGGGGGATCAGGTATCCCTTGCTCCCCACCGATGGTGGAGACGAGGAGAAGCAGCGCGGGCTGCAGCCGGGAAACCGGTGTCACCAGCGCTGGGGGCACATGGGGCTGGTGGCCGGAGGAAGAGGACCCTGGCTCGCAGGACTGATTGTTTCTGTAGTCTCTGCAGGTTCCTACATCTCCTCTTTTATCCCTTCTTTATATATATTTCAGAATGATATAAATTCTCCGCTATGAACCCCGCTGTGTGAGCACAAAAGAGAAGTTGCAGGCGGGCCCAAGAGAAAGGGAGGATAAAAAAAACCACAGGAGAAAATTAATAAAGCATTTGAGAAAGGGAGGGGGCGCCTTGCTGGGAAAGTGTGTAGCACACAGGGCTCCCCAAAGCACATCAAAGCCTGACTCTGAAATTAGCCCAACTGTTGGGAATGTAAAGCAGGGGATTCTCCCACTGGGCTGTGGATTGAGAGTCCCCCCATGGGCTGCGAGGCACTGACATTTGTATTTATCCAGGCTAGAAGCTCCATCATGGAGCTTTTCAAAGGGCACTGCTGGGACCCAGCAGGCCACCTCCCCAGCACGGCAAACACTGCACTTTTAATTACTGCTCCGAGACGGCACATGTGCCCGACCCCCACACTAATTCTTGTTGCAATTACAGCGATCTAATTGAGTTTATTCACTCTCTGCAGCTTTTGTGCCTTTCTTTCTCGCACTCCCTGCCGGTGAGAGCCGGGGCCTCCATTGATCCACTAGGTAGTAATATGGGCAATGCCGGCGTGCCGCCCCTCAGGGTCCCGCCAGCCTTATTGTGTCCATTGAGCTGCCGTCGCCGCTGGGAAATGCCAAATCCCTCCCAAGCCAGAGCCCTGCCCGGCAGCGGGGTGACCCCTCCGCCGGCTCAGACGCAGAGCCGCGCTCGCGGCATTTCACCACGTCGGCGTGCGGCGTGTGCTAGACGTTTTGTTTGGAGAAGCAATTTTACATTTTTATAGGAAAATTACTTCCAATTAACAGAGAAATGAAGCCATGGAAGTCGCAAATAGGCTCTCTGTGCGCAGGGATGACGAGCTGTCCAATGGGGACCATAAAGGTCTGCGGCAATGCTCGTGCAGCCGGCGGAGAAGGCAGAGAAGCCGGAGCCTTTTGGCCCTGGGCAGTCAGGGGTCCCGTGCCCCCTGCGTCCCCCCCTCGCTTTCTGCAATTGCCCCAGGGAGGTCTGAGACCCGCCGGGTTCCCAACCAGAAGCTGCACCTGCCCATCGGGAAAGAAGGGCTTTCGGAAAGGGGGGTCCCCGGGCGCTGCTGCCGTCTCCTGGTCGCCCGCACGGTCCGTGCCCGGCGAGCATCGCCCTCCCTGCAACGCCCGCACCGGAGGCTGCGCAGCTCGCTGGAAGAGGGCCTTGGCAGTGACCCGGTTATCAGCCGGCTACCCAGAACTCTGTGCCTAGCAGATGCAATTACGTTGCTAAATAATTATCTCATTACAGGCCTGTAGCTGTGCCTTGCACCTGCGGCAGGCTCTGGCAAGCACTGCGCGGTCTGGAATGAGGACCCGGCCGTCGTCTGCACGGAGGGGCTGGGTGGCATTAGGGAGTCCCAGGCGTATCGTTGGGAAGGGCCCTTCGATGCCGCCCCATAAAATATAAAATAAAATCCCCCCCATCTGCAAGCTACTGTTGGAAGTATTTTAATTTTGACTAGAAATCAAATCAAAAGCCACTTAGTTTTTTGAGAAATCCACTTAGTTTTTTGGTCTCTTGGCGAGTGGATTTTGCCTCTTTTTCATTGCTTTCACCTCTTCTTTCTGTTTTCCCCCTTCGCTCCTTGCCGTCTCCCTGGGTTGTGGGGCGGCGGGGACGTGACGCACGCTCCAGCCCAGCGCCCCAGCTGCAGGGTCTGCTGCCGCCGCTCGCCCGAGCGGCCTCCTGCTTTGTCAAGCCTATCTGATCAGCAATAGCAAAAATAAAGCATATTGGTGATGGAAATTAAAACTTTCTCATGCAATATTAACTGAAGGAATGCCGGACCTTCTGCAGGGAAACCACCCACGAGCGCCGGCGGGCAGCAGCGTCAGCAGCGAGCCCTTGCGGGAGCGGCCGTGCGACGGCCGCCACGCCGCGGGGTGAGCCGGGACCCCGGGGCCCCCCCATCCCCAGAGGCTCCCAGAGGAGAAGCCCTTCGTGGAGAGCCCTGGCGGGAACATCTGCCCCGGCTTCTGCGGATGCTCTCGAAGAGGGAGCTGAGCAGACACATGGTAACTGGCAACCGGCCCAATGAGGGAGGAGGGGGAGGAATTAACTCTCATTTAAGTCCACTTTTGTTGTAAATAAACTATAATAACTTCAAACCTTTTGCTTAATCAGAAAAGGATGTTGAACATTAAGCAAACAGTCGGCAGGCTTGTCTTACTGCTGGATTAGAGATATTAAATGCCAGCGATACTTGCTTTTTTTAATCTGTCCTGCAGCTGCATTATTAAAACAAACACATTTGCAGACCTGCAAAAAAACCTAAATGAAAACAAAAGATGAGATTGAAGCTTTCCCAAGGGCAATATCTGAAATCTGGACAATTTAAAAATCTACGTTTAGTCTTCATCTTTTGAACCAAATAATGGAGGGAAATGACACATAATAAAATTAACCACTGGAATTAGCAGCCCATTCTCTAACCGAGCCAGGTTAAAATCCAGTAACCTCGCCGCGTGGAGACGGTACCTCCCGAGCCCGCACACTGCTCCCCGCCGGCACGGCCTGGGGCTCCTTCTGCAGTCCTGGTTTTCTGTTGGGGAGAGCAAACAGCCTTTGGTCCTACAAGGATACGACTTTGTGCAGTAACTGGTGTTTTTCCTTAAGGCCTCCACTTCTGGGCTCCAGTGAACGAGCCCAGAGACTCTCGCAGGAGTTCATGAAACTCTCACCTTTACTTGAAAAATTGAAGGTTTCTAGCTTCCTTGGTGGCAGAGAAAAGCTTGGAAGTGTGATGCCTAAGAGTCCAGCTGGAGTTAGAGAGAAGCACATATTCATCATGTTTTCGAGATTTGAGCACTTGTGCCGGCCAGGGAGCAGCAGCCGGGCCCCCAGCGCTTGGAGAAGCCACCGGCAGAGCTGCGCTGTGCTAGGGGAGAAGTGACCCGGCCGGTGTCTGCCGGGGGGAGAAACTCCGCTTTCCCAGAACTGCCCCCAAAATGGGTAACTGGGGGCGAGGGCGACGGGCAGGGGCACAGCCTGGGCACGGGGGAGACGGCAACAGCCGGTGCGTCGCGGGGCAGCCGGGGAGCCCCGGCTGGAGAGAGCAGAGCCCCAGAGCGCAGCACGCGGGCAGCTGCCCGGCTCGGCACCCAGCCCCGGGGAGGCACCGAGGACGCGGCATCGCCCTGCGAGGGCAGGGAGCGGAGAGCGGGGTCCTGCCCTCGGACCGGGGTGCGAGCGGGTCCCTCCTCGCCCAGCTGGAGTTACGCAGCCTCTGCCACCCTGCCCAGAGCTCTGGCATCCTTTTGTTCTTCGCTCCAGCCCCGGGGACGATAAAAACAGATTTTAAAGGAACCAGAGGAAAATGACAGCTCCGCGGGGCTGGGTAGGCTGGGACGTGCAGCTGTCTCAGGACGGCAGATTTAAAGTGAGTGTCCGTTGCTGACAGGGATGCCAGCCAGCAATTTATTTTCCACATTAATTTTGATTATGAGTTCTTATATGGTTGCAAAGTCCAATTTTCACAAGGGAAATTTCCCCCCTACACACACAGGACAACAAATCAGATTGACCTAAAGTTGTTCTTTCCTAAATTTCTTGTGGAATCTTGGCTGGATACAAGTTGTCTCAAATGCAATTACACTGTCATAAATAATTTTCCACCTCTTTTTTCTGTCTCAACCACCCCGCTCCCCTGCGGTCAGTGGAAATTTCCCCCTTTTATTAGGTTAGACTTGTTGGCACTGAGAAAAGCTCTGCGCTCATGGCATCATTGTCTGCACTGAGCCAAATCCTCAGAGATCTCCCTCCCGCTAGCACAAAGGCCGGGGCTGGATAACGAAGGCTGTAGCTGGGTGACGAGCTGCCACCCCTCCTCGAGCCCAAGGTCTCCTTGCCCTGACTCGGGAAGCGCCCACCCGCGTGTCATTAGCTTTGAGCACCCGCATAAACCTCGGGGAGCTCACGAGCCGGAGCATCAGCTCTCCGCTGGGGCTCGGAGGTACGGGTTAAAGCTCGTGCTTCAAGTCAAATACGGGCTAGAAATGCTTTGCTGCAGTTAGACGTTAGCGAAGGGTTATTATACACATATTTCTCAAGGTTTTGGCCAAAATACACCGTTTTCTAGCGCCTGCTCAGCTCCCGAGCCATTCCCCGCACTTTCCTTGTATGTGGCCGAGTCCTTCCAGACAAAGGGCTCGGCAATGTGACTAACATCTGCCACATGTGGACACGTCCTTCTGCTATTTAGTACTCGACTGTGCTCTTTTTTACTGTGCCTTTCATACGAGCTGCATCCCCAAACCACTTCACAGAGCAGATTAATTAAAATCATGGGTACAAAGCCATGCAGGGAGAAAAAGCCCTCTTTAAGCCATCCGGAGAGTGGGGGGGGTCACGTTCAGCCCCCCAGGCTCCTCTGCAGGGTGAGCGGCAGATTGGGCTCAGTCACACCCAGGCCAAGTCTGGGCAGATTTCATTAATTCAGCCCCTTCAAGGGCTGGTAAACAATTTTCAAGGGTCATTAGAAGTATTATTGGTCCTAAAAGCCCCATGTTCCTAGTAGGACCAGCGCACTCCGGCTGCCGGCAAGCCGGGGCGTGCGGCAGAGCGGGACAGCCATGGTGGGGACGGCGGGAGGCTGCGGCTGCCCCTCGGTTTACCCCGACGAGCCACCCAGCTCCTCCGCGTTTCCGAACACGAGGACGCGGCCTCTGCCGCCAGCCGAAGGGGGAAGGACTGAGCGTCCCCAGCCTTCGCAAACCGCTCCGGGTGCCTGCTGGCAGTCTGCGGGACACGAGCCGGGCATCTCAAGGCACAGATCCGATTTTGCAATGTTGCGGGAAAGCCTCAAACGGTTGGGTGCATCTCCTGCAGCGAGAAGTTCGTTTCTTGACACTTCACTGCCCTCTCGGAGACGGGACCATCTCGCTCTGTCCTTACGCGGGCTCTGGTTTCTGTCCAAAAGAAGAGTTCATCCTCTTCCCATTCCTGTGACTGCATGTTTCGAATTAAATCATATGGGAGACCTTCAGGAAAGTGTGAAGTAATTTTTATTTAGAGGATGAAGAAGCGTGAGGGAAATAAAAATAAGATGATTTGATGAAATTGTGCCGTCCAATATTAGTAACTGATTAACAGGAAAATACAGAGGAGCCTGCAAGCATGAGCCGTGCGAGAGCACTGCCAAGACTGCGAGCCACGTTACTCAGTAAGTGGAAAGTCCAGGTAAAGCCGTCCCCTGGCTACACATGTGGTAGTGATTTGGGCAGATCCTCTGTCAGAGCGGTTGACATCATGGCGAGAGGTATTTACAGCCAACAAGGAGAGCTCGGTGCGGACCTTGGCCCCCCTCCCCTTTTTTTTTGTTTTATTCTGAGCTGTTATTATAAAGTGTTATTTATGAAGTGGTGAGAGCATGAGCAGCACAGCCCTGCCAAACTTAAAGCACTTTTCATTTAACAGAATGAAAATTATTTTAACATGAGTATCTGAAGCAAAGATCCGTGGATTCTGGACAGCTTTATAGAGGCAGGCTATAAATTCTGAGCTCACAAACGTATTTTCTTCACCAATAGGCTTCTCTTCACCTCTGAAAGTTTATTTTCAATAAACACAAGCTAAGTCTCCAACAGTTTCCAGAGGAGGATGTTAGCAGCTATTACTGTATCTAATCAACTGCGATCCGTGAATTGTTCCAGCAAGACACTTAGAGACGTGGTTTTGTGCCGTCCCAGCGCCGTGCGATTGCACAAGGCTCACCTCCAGCTGCCGAGGTCGGGCGGGGGGAGCATCGCCACGGGCTCATCCGTTACGGACCTGATCCAAGGCCACCGGCGGCAGCAGGACTCATTCCGTTGACATTCCTGAGCTTTACGTTGAGCCGCAACAGGACAAATATCTCTTTGGTGCACCCACTTAACTCCTCTAGCAGAGGTCAAGCTCCGAGTCCATGGGAATGGGCCAGCCCAGGCTGTGAGCGGAGCCCTCGCCCGCCCCGAGCCCCCCAGCCGGGCTCCGGCCGCACCGGCCCCGGCCCGGCCACCCCCGCCAGCGAGAGGCTTGCTCAAAGAGGAAAGGGGGAGGCACCCCGCTGCCCTCCCGTGCTCAGCCGCCGGCAGCAGCGGGCCGCTCGCCCCCGGGAGCGCGGGCACCCTCCGCAGAGAGCGACCGCTCGCCCCTCGGGTGGCTCGGGACCGCACGCGAAGCCTGCCAGGAGCCTTCTCCTGCTGTGGACGTCACTGCCTGCGCTCACCTGGATGCAAACTGTCACCTGAGGGAGGCTGACACCGGAGGTGTCCTGCCCTTCTGTGTATTTAGGAAGACGTTTTCCTCTTTTGCAGTCTCCTTTTCTCCCGCTCTTTATCCCTGCGACCGCCGAGGACGCAGCAGCGAGGGAGCAGCCCCGGCGAGGCGACGTGCCACGTGCTGCCGGGGCAGCGAGGCGATGCTCCAGGCCGAGCGGGGCCAGCCTGGGGGGCCGGGAGGCAGAGAAACAGAGCAGGGGGTGCAGTGCAAAACCTGGGGATTGTAGATGAAAAACCACCGGAGCCCGCTCTGCTCCCCTCCTGCCACCGCTGCCGCACGGCCCTTGCCAGCACCCAAAGTCAGCGGAAACATGCGATGGTTTTCAAACATGCAATTGGGCGTTTTCCGCTCGCAAAAGCCAGCGATCAGTCGCAGGCTGGTGGGGCTGCGAGGCCCTGGCCCACGCTTGGTACGTTTGCATAGAGATGGAGACCCAGGATCTCAGGTGGTCTCCGTTCCTGGCCCTCGGGGGTGACCTGCTGACACTGGGATGATTTGCTTTGCTTCCTTGCCTGGGCCAAACGCAGCCAGCGGGGTATTTTTTTCTTTCTCACATAGCTTAGAGTGCCAATTGCCGTCGTATTATTTTTGTTTGGGATTTCATGTCAGTTCAGTATGCTACTGAAATGTATCCTCCCCACAGACGAAGGCTGTTGGGAAACCACAAGCTTCGTGAAATTCAAAATTGGTAAGCAACAAAATTATGAAACCACAGGAAATGAAATGAGCAATTCTTGCAATTCTTGCTTTTTCCCTCAACTCCTCCATCGCTCTTAAAAAAGTGTGCATTAAATGGGGCGTTAGCAAACGCTTCCTGTCCTCCAGTAAGATTCACGGCTTTCTGAGTGTGGAGTGGGTGCTGAGAAGGATGGAGGGGAAGAGCCGTAGAGGGTAATGCTGACTCAGACCGATGGACACCACAAAGCTGGGAGTGAAAAAAATACATCAGGATCAGTGGGAAGAGGATGACAGGAGCCCCCCACGATGACAATAGGCAGTGACATCTGTGACCCGCCAGCACACAAGATGTACGCTGAGGGCAGCCCGGCGGCTTGGAGAGCAGCAGCTCACTCTTTGCTCTGCTCGATGTTTTATGGGTTCATAGTTCATCTTGCTGTTTGCACCACTGCAGCGGGACAGCTCAGCGCTGCTGCTCCGCCTGCTGTCTCCATCTCACACCAGGGCACGGGACCGCACAGCGAGCGTGCATGATGCCAGCCCCGCGCCTGGCACTGGGCGAGTCACTTGACCCCTCGGTCAACTGGGGTGTTGGTCCTTCGCAACCTCATGGGGAGAAAGCTGCCGATTCTGAGAACATTAACGGCTGCGACGTGACCCAGAGCAGGTGCAGCACAGCTCCCAGCACAGCTCCTGGCCGAGTCGAGCCTTGTCCCATGCTGTGGAGCCCTGGAGTCCTTCATCCTCTCTCAACTTTTTTGTTGCACGTGCAATTATAGACTAAGCGGCAAACCGGCTGATGCAATTCTGACTACGGTTGCGCTTCTCTGCTGCAATTTGGTTCGCATTTCGCTGTTGACATGTTTATGGGGTGATGATGCTGGGGCAATGGCCCCTGTGGGTAAGTGAGAGACATCAGCAGTTTTTTTTCTCATTTGAAGAACGCACAAGTTGCACAAATAGCCAGAAGCTGGAAGTTGTGGTACAACTAAATCCAGGACTCCATGATGCTCCGAGGCATGATTCATGCTGCTTAACAAAAATAGCGACCGCAGCAGCCTCCGACCTTCGCATCACCAAGGTGCAGCGCTAGCCTGGCTTTGGAAAGGCAGGACAAGTCCTCGCAAGCGAGCAAATCAGCAGGGTGCTGCTTGCAGTCATTCTGATAGTTCATCTTGCTTTTGGAAAGGGAGAGGGTGATGGCGGGGTCTGTGGACTGCAAGCATCCACGTGTCTTCTCCAGATGCAGGGGTTTGCAGAGGGGCCGAGAGGTTGCCAACGTTCAAGCTGCAGCGTGCGATTCAGTGATTTATGCTTCCAGGGCAGCCTTACTGCATTTCTTGCGAACAATTTCAGCCGTGGCGTAGGTGTCAGAGTGACTGCTTGCACAAGGCAGGGGACGAGGCAGGGTCTGCCCTGGGCCGGTGCTGCAGCACACACCCCTCGCACCGCGCCCCAGTGCAGCCTCCTTGGAGAGGGTGACGAGCACCGCCGCGTTGCTCTGGTCGACACCGTCTCTGCGGGATGGAACGGGAGCGAGAGTAAGCCCTGCTTTGCAGGGTCCTCCAAATCCTTTATCAAACGGGCCAGCGAGGGCCAGCTGCCTTGAGGAACGCGCTTTGCCGTTCGAGGGATTGCCACGGCCCGCAGAGAGCGAAGCGGCAGCTCCCGAGCGCTCGGCAGCGCGTCGGGGAGAGCAGCCGCCTCTGCGCGTCGTGCGTTGCTGGCTCCAGCGGGATGTCCTGGTGCCTCAGATGAGCTGCGAGTCTCCAGGATTTCCCCAAGAAATGTCAAGGGACAGTGCAGAAAATGATGTTTTTCAATAACAAGGAAATATTCCCTGAATGAAACCAGATCTGTTTATTTTGAGTTCACTGTTGCAAATCATTGCAAAGGCAACCCAGTCCTACAGAACGGACCCAATGTGGATGTGAACCACATGAGGTGCAGGTTTGATCCAGCACAGAAACATTTTGAATTTGCTTTTTTTAATCTAATTTCTTATTGAAACAATGTGGTTTGCATGAAGGTTTTGATGTTTTGTTTTAAAACCACACATCTAATTTTAAATGTTTAAGGCTTATAAATAATACCGTAATTTTGATGCAGCCAAAGAAGATCTCATGCGAGAAACAGATAAATCAGTAAATCAGTACCTCATTTACATGTTTAACATGTGCCACATTTCATTCCCTATCCCTTGGATGGGACTCAAAGGGACTCTCCAAAGAATTTGCCCCCACATCCCTGCTTCATCCTCAGAGAGAAACAAATTCCAGTTTGGAAAAAACAGCTTTTATCACAGATGTCAGCAATTAAATTGTCCATTAAATAAAACATTCGCTCACCTTATTTTTCCCTTTTCTCCTTTGCTAAGATGAGAAATATTTCCCTCCATAGCTGCATTCCACCGGGACGGCTTCCCGGCGCATCCCTGGGCAGCGCTGGGCGGCTCTCGTGGGACGTGAGCTCTCGCGGGCGAGCACGGAGCTGCTCGGCGGAGCCGGGGCTGCGGGGCCCGCTGCCCTCCCGCGGGATCAGTGCGGGGTCCCCGCCGCGGCGGCAGGAGGGCGCGCGCCCGTGCCCCGCAGCAGGGAAGCCCCCCGGGACGGGCGGGGGGACGCCAGCGGGGTGACCCGGGCTGCGGGGCTGGCTGGGGCTGGACGCGGCCCTGCGCTGCTGCGTCCGCAGGCACAGGCGCGGGCACCAGAACAGCAGCGCAAAGGGAAAGCAGGAGCTGTGGCCCTCGGCCCCCCCGGGGACCTGCCCCGGGCGCGAACTGCTCCTGCAGGGCTCCCTTCGGCCAGCTGGGTGCTCCCTGGATAACGGGCACAGCATCAGCAAAAGCTTTAGGGAATTAAAGGATGAGCTCAGATTGCTTTAACGGACCCACACGTGCCTCTGTTCTCCATGCCTGAGCCCACCTCCCCGGCCAGGACACCCAAACCAGCGCTGCTGCAGAACTGCTCATTTTCACCTGCTTTTGCACCTCTCATCAGCCATCCAGTAATCACTCAAGTATTAACTAATTTCCTCCTTGCTTCCACCTACGATAGCTGCTGTCTCCTGCAGAAGGGTTAATCTCAGTCAATTAACTCAGCCACTCCAGCCATGAAAATGAAACGTGCCCCAATTATTGTCTCTCCTCCTGTGGTGTCAGAGTGAAATCTCATTAGCACTTGCGTACAACCGAGAATGCACTAATGGGGGTGTTAGATGTGTTAATGGAAGACATTTTCCTTTATCCTTTGGCAAATCCAGCCGTTTCCACCAGGGAAGTGTGGAATTTGATCTGGAAGAGTCTGCATGGCCAGGCTTTGAGGGCATGAAGTGTTAAAAAGAACAGAGCACCAAGAAGCGCGCTAATCCCAGGCTCATCCAGCATCCCCTCGCTTCCCCCGTGTCTGTCACTCTGCTCTCCTGATCAGCGCTATCAGATTTTTGCAAGGTGCAGGGACCTAAATTTTGAGCCATATTATCCGCCGTGAGTCAACGCGTAGCTCTCGGCCTTATAGGAACAGCACCTTTAACTCCAGCTGAAGGGCTGACTAATCCGAGAAGAGCCCTGTGCTTGGGAAAAGATATGATTGCAAAGGACACTTTGTGTTGGCAATTTCGCTATTTCACTGCAAAGTGGATGAGAAGAATGTGAAAAGCAAAACCTGACTGTCTTTACATCCTGCTGAATAATTATTGTCCCGTTTTCTTGACATTTTTATATGAAAAAAATACTGCTCTGAAAACTGCATTCAAATGTGATGCCAGCTCACCCAGCAGTGCTATCCCCTGCTCTCAGTTCACACACTATGGAAAGCAGACGTTTTCCACCAAATGGAAATTCCAGACTGTAGGACACGACTGTGCCAGCTCCGGCTCTGGCTTCGGAGGCTGTGCGGAGCGGGAACCCGAGTACGAGAGGAGACTTCGCACGCTGCAGGCAGGGGGGAAAGAAATCCTCTTGCAGAGAGAGAAAAACTGCAGAGGGACGAGTGATACGAGGAACAAATAAATCTCTTTATCTTAATATGACAGCTCAAAAATTTCTCATGTCAGATAAATCAGAGAGCCAGAGGCAGGCACGCTATGAGGCAGGCAAAAAAAGGGTGCAGAAGGTTCCCCAAGGTCCAGGAGAGATGGCTGAAAGTTCAGCTGCATGCTTGAATTTTAAGAAACTAAGTCACAAACAATTGCAGGTGGTTTCAAGCTCAAAGCATGCCTTTCCTTGTGCCTTCTCCCCGTGCTGGCATCCTGCTAAGTCAGGTCCCCCGACCCACGCTGTGAGCAGAGCGGTCCCTGCCCGGCTGCCCTGTGCCACGCAGCCCCTGCCCGGTTTGCGTTTAAGGCTAAAGCTCCTGCGGAGCACGCAAGGCCAACGCAAACGGATTACGAGTAATCCCGTCGGAAGCTGCAATGCAGTTGCTTCCTGGCAGTGCTCTGCCTGCCTGGGAGCAGGACGGTGCTGTGCGGGGCTGGGACTCGCATTAGCAGGGAGCGAGTCTGCTAACTCCGCGTGGGGAATGAGGCAGGGAAAATATCTTGGTGTTGCAAAAGGGTTTGATGAAAGCCAGGAGAATTAGCACTAGACCTCAGGCAGAGCTGTGTGAGCGTCGGGGGTGTACGTGCTGCTCCTCAAGCTTGTTGAAAGTCTCAGCCCGTTTCTGGATATCTATTTCCAGAGTTCTGGTAGATCTTTGTACTTCATTAAAATTACAAAACTACATTGTGTTAAATCTCTTCATCTCTACCAAGTACAGCTGATCTAAATTCCAGGAAGAAAAAAAACCAGTTTTCACCGGGGCATTCTGATTGCTACATCGCTGCACGCCGAAAGGGGTAGCACGGGGAAAGCACGGCCGGGCCTCGCGGGACTGGGGGGACGTCCCTGCGTGAGAGGAAGCTGCGGGGTCGCAAAGGCGGCTCACGGCCGGGCTGCCGCACGCAGCGCCCGCGCCGGCCGCTGCGGCCAGGGGAGCCCGGGCAGCCCGTCCCCAGACGGCGTGCCTGCGGGAGAGCCCCCTCCTGCCCGCCGTGCTCCCGGGCATGCCTCCACCAGGCCCCTTTGAAAGGTTAAAAGCATTCTTGATCTGGCCCCAGCGCAGGTCTGTCTTAGAAATAAATGAAAAAGGAGAGAAGAAAAACCTATCATTTGACTCTTATTAAAGTTTCAGGAGGGATGCAGGCCTATATAACTCTCCTTTTTATTAATAAAAGTGCCATTAGACGTTGCATTCCCCCATCCCTTTCCACTTTTCGCTGTAAGGTGCCGGGCAGCGGATGGGCAGAGGAGCACGCTGCTCCCTTAGGGAGCCGGGAGGTTTCGGTCCAGGGTGCCTCGTACCCGCCGAGGGCCGCTGGCCCATCGGCATGGCGCGGGGAGCATCGGCAGAGCGAGGAATGATGGCAGCACGATGCCCCTTGGCGCCGATTTCACAGGGATGCTGTAGCCCTAACCGAAAAGATACTGTTTGTTTAGTTTGGCAAGGAAATCCACTTTTCTTTCACTGTGTTTATTGACATATGAATCAGAGCTGGCACCGAGAGCGAGGACTCAACAGTTGTGTACAAGCAAGAGAGCGTGTGTCAGGCAGCGCAGTGAAAGCTGCAGTAATGACACTATTAATCATGTCACTCCCAGCCAGGGAAACCCTGCCGTCCCCGTGCGTGGGACACTCGTGCTGCTCTGCGAGAGGGAGCCCCGTCACGTGGCTGCCGTGCCGCTGCCTGCGCTGCCTGCCTCCGGGCTAGGAATCGGTTCAAGACGTATAGATGTCAGTTTGTGTGGCCGCTCCCCACCACTGCCCCACCACGGCTGTGGGGGTCCTGCCGCAGACCCCAGCCCGGCCGCGGGACTGGGTGTGCCACGGTCCTCCTGCACTCTTCTGACCTCTCCTAAGTGTTGAGCTGAGATTACCCCAGGCGAGACACCGGGGCAAAGCCCTCGCCCCGGGAAGCCCTGATGGACAGTGTCTGCACCCCGGCAGCCCAGCTGCCGGCAGCCCAGCTCGGCTCCCCGGGACAGCGCTGGCACGTCCTCGCACTGGGCTGCAGCCGAAGGGCCGTGTCCCTCCCCTCCCTGAGCGCCAGCAGTGCCGCAAACCCCCAGCCAGTGCCACCCGGCGAGAGCCTGGTTTGGTTTTGTTTCCTCCTGCAGCTGGTTCCAGATGAAGAGGCAAAAAGGGGCACTTGTGGAGGTGGGGGAGGTGGAGGGAAGCCAGCAGCCGGGCCGGGGCACGGGGGGCTGGGGTGGAGCTGGGCACCAGCAAAGCTCATGGCACCGTGGCAGCCCACGGCACAGGGCAGCCCACGGCACAGGGCAGCCCACGGCACCGTGGCAGCCCATGGCACAGGGCAGCCCATGGCACTGTAGAGCCCATGGCACAGGGCAGCCCACGGCACAGGGCAGCCCCTGGCACAGGGCAGCCCATGGCACAGGGCAGCTCATGGCACGGGGCAGCCCACGGCACCGTGGCAGCCCCTGGCACAGGGCAGCCCCTGGCACAGGGCAGCCCACGGCACAGGGCAGCCCACGGCACCGTGGCAGCCCATGGCACAGGGCAGCCCCTGGCACAGGGCAGCCCACGGCACCGTGGCAGCCCACGGCACCGTGGCAGCCCATGGCACAGGGCAGCCCCTGGCACTGTAGAGCCCATGGCACAGGGCAGCCCACGGCACAGGGCAGCCCCTGGCACAGGGCAGCCCACGGCACAGGGCAGCCCATGGCACGGGGCAGCCCACGCTGTCACAGCGCCCGAGCGGGCAGAGCGGGTGGATGGACGGGGTCGCTCCCGCTGGTGGCAGTGCCCAGGGCCACCTCCCGGCGCCCCGGCTGCTGGGGTCTGCATCCCCCCGTGCCTCAGCCCTGCCTGCGCCGGCGACTCCCCTCTGCTTCCACGTGCCCCCGCGCACACGTGCCCCTCGCCTCGCTCCCCCCGCTCTGCCTTCCCAGAACTAGCAGGACAGCTAGTTAAAAAAACCCAGCAATTTTTATTCAGGATTAATAGACATTTTTAGTCACTATTTTTCATAACTTGAGAGGATTTATTTTGTTTGATCCTGGGATATAAAATCTTTCCCTTCAGGGAAATTCCCACTGAAAGTACTAACCTAAATAAGAGGTTTTCTTGTAAAATTTCAGAAGAAGCATTCTTTTGAAAATGATGGCATTTCAGGGAGAGTTTGCAATGAGAGTTTTACTTTGAGTGCCACACTCAGCTTGACCTTAATTATGGAGCTGTCCCTGCTGCTTCATTAAACAGATAAAATAAATCATAATAAGAAGCAGATTTGCTTAATGTCACTGTGGAGTTGGTGGGCCAAGTTCAGTTCGACTTGTTAAGTGCTACATTAGTGCCTATGCTAATACTTCGAGCATGGTAAGCAATGAGAGCCATTGCACGTGGTGGACACGATGCCCTTGGAGCATCCTTCCCCCACGAGGTTTCCAACCCAGCCAGGGCAGGAGCCCGTCGGTCCCTGGCAGGCTGCGGCCACCAGGCGCGGATGGCATCCGTGTCTGAGGAAGCAGGTACACGTTCCGTTGCGTTTCTACGAGATGATCTGCGAGCAGCCAAACCCGGCAACGCGCAATGTATGAAAGCTGAGCTTGCCTGTACGCAAAAAAGCCTCTTTGTGTTTATCGTGTGCCAGCAACACGGTTAACCCCCTCCTCGGTGCTGTGGCTGCTCCGGTACCGCTTGGTATCAATAAACTACTGGAGGAGGTTGGTGAAATCAGGAAAACACTAGATTATGAGCACTGCGCTGGGTCGCCCATTAACAGCCTCTTGGCAAATGGAGCAGTCATCACAGCGTGTATTTCATTTCTGAAAGCAGAGCCCCAGGACGGCTGCTAGCAATTCAGCCGGGGGTGAATGAAGTGAGATCTTTCTCTGCTTAACTGCAATCACACAAGGAGAGCGCTGTGCCTGCAGCCTGGCTGGGAACGGGCTCAGCCCTGCCGCAGCGGCCGATTGCCTTACGCAACCCCGGCTCGCCCAGCACGTGGCCCGTCCTGTCTGTCCCGGCTGCGCTGCGGGCTCCTGGGGCACATCTCCCCCCTTCTGCGGGGGGCCTGGGCTGGAGAGGAGGCCACGGACCGAGGTCGGGAGCGCCGGAGGGGAGGGAGGACGGTCCGAGGCCTGGAAACCGCTCTCTGCGGGAAAGGATGGGCGGGACGGGTCTTGTTTAGTCTGGGGGCATGAGGACCAAAGGAGATGTGGTTGCGGTCCTCAAATATGCAAAAGGTCATTGCAAGGAGTATGGAAATGATCCGTTCTGCGGGTCCCCGGGGCAATCCAGATGAGGCAAGAGGACCGTGCCGCAGCTTCAGCCCCGGGGCGGCTGCAGGGCTTGGGGGAAGCCCAGGGCCGGCAGCCCAGGGCCGCTCAGAGCCGCCGCAGCAGCGCTGTGTTTCCCTGGGGCTGCGGCGGGCACCCTCCGGCCTCCGAAGGGCTCTTCTGCACCCGCGGTGCTGCCCGGTGGGCGCCGGGCCCTGTACGGAGAGAGCCGGCGCTGCCGCAGGGACCACCCCGCCGTCCCCCGCACAGGCCGTCACCTCCAGCGGCACCCGCGCCTCTGGGAACGGGCTGGGCATCTGCAGGTCCCGCCGGCAAACCCCCCCGGTCAGGGGGCTGCGGGGACGGAGGTAAATTCATTACTTCTTTGCGGGCAATCGGGGCACTGGGCTACTCTGCAACAGAGGTTTCAGTCCACACAAACACATTGCTTTCGCCGAGCCTGCGTGACGTGGGAAGTCCCTCCGAGCTCAAAGAAAAGCCTCTAGGCTCAAACGTATTCCTGGATCCGGCCCCGAGCGATGAAAGACCAAGACCCCTCAGGCTGTGACGGGAGGCCAGGCTCTGTGCGCAGCAGTCGGTGCCTCCGCTCAGGGCCACGGGGCCCGGCTGGTTCGTGGCAGCTGGGGACAGTCCCCGAGCGCGCTGGGACGGTGCCCACAGACCTCCCTTTCCCCGGCTCCCCAGGACTGCGGCCAGGGCAGCACAGGCGGTGCTGAACCCCAGTTTTCTCGCCTGCTGTCCCCTGGCTCCCGGGACTCCTTCGCCCCCAGCTCTCCAGCACGGACGTTTCTGTGCGGATGCCCCGAGAGTCACCGACATTTCTGCCGACAGCAAGACGCTGCCTTGCGAACGCTCCCGGCCGGCCGGGCCAGCTTGGCGTGCGTTGCCCCGTCCCTCCAGCCCCGGCCAGCCCCGCTGCAGCGCGGGTGTGCGGGTCGCTGCTCTGGGGTGCATCGCGGCGGGGTGGGGGCACGGCTGCACGCGGGGACGGGGTCTGCAGCCCCGCGCCAGCCTGGCACCCGCTCTCCCACACCCAGGGAGCAGCTCCAGAGAAACAAACGCAGTCGCCGCGGCTTGTCTTCTAGATATTCCGATTAGAACAACGGAGCTGATTAATGCAAACCAGATATGAAATTCAGGAGGGGGGAGGATGAAGACGGCGTGCCCTCTCTGCGCTGCCCGGGAAGTCGGGGAGCCGCACAGCCACGACCTCCTCCCGCTGAGCGTTCCTGCCCGAGTGCCGAGTGCGGCACGTGGCGAGGGCAACGCCGGCGCCAGGGAAGCCGTGAACGTGGACCGCGCACACGGCCCCAGGCTGGCAAGGACGTCACCATGCGTTTGGGTTTACTACAGGGAGCATTTCCACTGGGGTCTGTGCACCAAGGGAGCGCAGGGTACGGCCGAGATGCGGCGAAAAGCACAAAGTAAAGAGGACAGGTGAAAGAGAGGAACACCCGTTCCGGATCTCATTCATTTGGAGTCAGTGCAAGGCCTCTCCAATCTTAGCATGCCAATTAACTTAGAAATTAAACATGAATTTAAGTTGATGACATCCCTTTAAATAAACACCACCACTGGTATCTCCCTAGCGATCAGCTCCTGATCAATTATCTGTGTTCTCACAAATGCGCTGCTTTCGTATAGCGTCTGCACTTCCTTCATATATTGCAGCATCCTGAATCAAAGAAATCTTTCACACGAACATCACGGTCTGAAAACAATAGAACTGAACACCACTTCTTCAACTTAAATTGCTAACAGACCACAAAATTAAATAGATTTTTTCCATCTGAGAACTCTCCGCAGCAGAGTCGGTCATGAAGGACCCAGTAATATCTGAATAATTGTGCAGGAAGTGGATCTTACTAATCGCTGCAGCTTTTGCTTAGACATCGGGGAGCTCCAGCAAACAAACCCCCCGGGGCCGTGGCGTGTCCGATGCGCTGATGTCTGCGTGTCTCTGTCGCCTTCGCTTACGGATATTGCATTTTGAAACGCTCCGGAGGGAGGGCTGGGACAGCTCCGTCCCACTTGAGGGGGTGGAAGGGGTGGAAGCGTGGGGCTGCGTTACCCCGGGTCGCGTTTGAACCGCTCTAAGACACTGCTCAAAGATGGTGCATTCTTCTCTAGCCGCTGCTCATTATTCTCAAGCCGTGCGGGACGGACAAACGGACCGAAGCTACCAGCCAGGCGCCCAGGGCGTGCTGCCGCGCGGAGCGGGCCGGAGGGCGGCAGAGCCTCGGCCCTGCCCCGCGCCCACAAGGCCGAGGGAGCCTTGCTGCAGCGGTGGCACCTGCCGCCCGCTCTGCACCCGCGCCCAGCAAGCTGCCAGGGACGCCGGAGCTTTTCGGTCACGTTTTGGTCCTAAATCTCAAAATCAGACAAAAGTTGAGATAAAATTTAGCTTTCCCCTCTGAGTGACTTTCTTGGCAAAAATACAAGCTGTGTGACAGCTGCTACTCCAGACATTAAAAATGTTCATTCATCATAGAAAATAAAAATCCTTGTTGCTTTTCAGCTGAGAACCCATGTAATCACCATGTAACTAAATTAGAAATGGGTGACTTTGCTTAGTTTCAGTTTCACATGATCCAAACAAGACCTGTTTGGTTGACTCATCTGGGAACTGTGCGTTATTACATCTTCAAAAGTTCAATAACATTCAGAAAAAAGATATCTTTTATGATATCTAGCTAGTGCCTGCCATGCCTAGAACTGTGATATTACCACAATAACTTTTATATTCTGAATTTCTGACATCAAAACGAGGCTCTTTGAACTCAGACTTTGCTATTTTTCTCGTTGCTGGGATTTTTTTCTGCTGCTTAATTGGAGGTGCAATGTGCAGGACCTGAGGATGCAATACCGAGGACCCGGGGGTGCAGTGCCCAGGACCCGGGGTGCAGTGCCCAGGACCCGGGGTGCAACGCCCAGGACCCGAGGTGCAGTGCCCAGGACCTGGGGTGCAATGCCCAGGACCCGGGGTGCAATGCCCAGGACCCGGGGGTGCAGTGCCCAGGACCCGGGGTGCAATGCCGCGGCCCCACCGCCGCCGCCGGGCTGAGCCGATTGACACCAGCTGCGGAGGCTCCGGCTTCGCGTGTCCGTGGTGGCTCTGCGCCCCGCGGGGAGCTTTGCGCAAGGCGAACTGTTGTGAGGATTTGCACATAAGTCACAGGGTTTAACTGAAATCCAATTTGCCGGAGAGGAGTGTTGGTTTAGATTATGGAAGAACAATTCACTGGTGGGTGTGCTGGGAGGGGAGCGGGCGCGGGGCGGGGGGCCGGGGGGGCCTTTCCCTGCCCACCGCCAGGTTTGGTGGAGAGTTCACTGAGCCTGAATGAAAACAAATGTAAATCTGATAGGTACATTTGTAACCCATTACCAAGCGGGCTTTATGAAACCCTAAACTTGCTGGCGAGGGGAGGGAGGTGGCAGCTTCCAAAATATTTTTTCTTAAATGAGAAAGTTGCTTCAGATCGCGCCGGTTCTCATGCGGGTGCTTGGAGGAGGCTGAGCCCCCGCGCCTGAACCCAGGCAGCCGCTGGAAAACAAACCCCGGCCGCACCTTGATCCAATTACTGCCACCGCAGAGGCCTCGCTTCCCTCCGCAGGGCTGCAGCCGCCCCGGCAGCTGCGTCCCGCTGGGGCGGGGACGGGATGCAGGGTGCTGGGTGCAGGGTACAAGGCGCGGGATGCAGGGTGCAGGGTGCAGGGTGCAGGGTGCAGGGTACAAGGTGCAGGGTGCAGGGTGCTGGGTGCTGGGTGCAGGGTACCAGGTGCGGGATGCAGGGTGCAGGGTGCAAGGTGTTGGGTGCAGGGTGCTGGGTGCAGGGTGCTGGGTGCAGGGTGCAGGGTGCAGGGTGCTGGGTGCAGGGTACAAGGTGCAGGGTGCGGGGTGCAGGGTGCAGGGTGCAGGGTACAAGGTGCAGGGTGCAGGGTGCTGGGTGCTGGGTGCAGGGTACAAGGTGCAGGGTGCAGGGTACAAGGTGCAGGGTGCGGGGTGCAGGGTGCAGGGTGCAGGGTACAAGGTGCTGGGTGCGGGGTACCAGGTGCAGGGTGCTGGGTGCAGGGTACAAGGTGCAGGGTGCGGGGTGCAGGGTGCAGGGTGCAGGGTACAAGGTGCAGGGTGCAGGGTGCTGGGTGCTGGGTGCAGGGTACAAGGTGCAGGGTGCAGGGTACAAGGTGCAGGGTGCGGGGTGCAGGGTGCAGGGTGCAGGGTACAAGGTGCTGGGTGCGGGGTACCAGGTGCAGGGTGCTGGGTGCAGGGTACAAGGTGCAGGGTGCGGGGTGCAGGGTGCAGGGTGCAGGGTACAAGGTGCAGGGTGCAGGGTGCTGGGTGCTGGGTGCAGGGTACAAGGTGCAGGGTGCGGGGTGCAGGCTCACTACCCAGCCTCTGCTGATGGAGCACCCGGGGACGTTGCAGATGCTGCGGGAGCAGGGGCTGCCCCGCTGCCTCCCACGAGGAGCTGCGAGATGCTCTCGGTGCCCGATGCGGCAGAGGCAGAGCTTGTAGAGGGTTGGAGCGCAGCGGATCCCATCTCTAAGAAGAGCGTGTGAGCAGAGATTTTCAGCATATTTGAGCAGCGTGGCCAAATATGGGTGTTGGTTTTTTCTTTCGAAAGGACAGCACAAACTGCATCCCTCACATGAAAGCTGCTCTCTGCCAAATTTCAATCCTCTGGTTCAGGGCATGAAAGTATGAGGGATTCTCAAAGAAGGGGTTTGCCAGAATAGTTTTTTAGACATTGTAAAAATTTTTCCCTTAGTCTCATTCTCAGATGCAACTGAACCATTTCAGGTGAAACTTTCCAGAAAACAAAACAAAATGCAACCTGAGGAAGGCACGCAGTCGAGAAAACGTCAGCCCTGTTGACTTGCATTTTGCAGATTTAATAGCAGCTGCATGTAGGTGCTCATAACACAAGGCGCCTGGCAGCCTTAGCCATGGCCTGTCTGCAGTAGGCTTGCTATTATAAGGGCCAGGGAGGGGTTTTGAATTTCCTAGTTGTAGAAACAGAATTTAAAAAAAAAATACAGAATAGAAGAAAGATTAAAAAGAAATAAATCCAGTTTTCAGTCAGCACCACAACGGACTCTGTATTGTCACTGCCCTGTCCCCAGCACAGAGCTGCTGGCACAGAAGGTGCCAGTTTGCATCAGCTGGGCGGGAGGGACGAGCAGCTCAATAAATGAAAGCTACCGCACGTGGCAGCTGGGGAGCTGGCAGGTCGGCAGCGGCGCTGGTGTTCGGTCACTCGATGGACGCCTGGGCTCCGGGAACGGAGCCCCAGCAAAGCGTCGCTGGGCACAAAGGGGCTGCGGAGCCGAGCCCGGGGCGCGAGAACGAGAAGCCATCTGCCCCAGGCCGGCCCCAGCGTGGAGGGGTGGGGGGGCTCCCAGGGGCCCGAGGGGCTGCCAGGGCCGGACCGCGGGGCTGCCCTGCCGGCGGGTGGGCTGGGGCTGCGCGCCCCGCGCGTGGGGCTTACGGGCCAGCGTGCGCCCCAGGAAAGGCCTTTCTGCTAGAACCCCGATTCCCTCTTGAAATTAAGACGACAGCAAACCGGGTCCTCTCCCTGTGACTGCAGGGTGCTTTGGGCTCTCGCCGGCCGCACTCGGCCGTAGGTGGGGCGGTGTTTTTTCCCTGCCTTTCCCCGGTGCAGCCGGCGGTGAAGAGCAGCCCCGCTCAGGGAATCTCACAGCACACAAACCACACAGAGGGTGGGAGCAGCTTCCCTGCCCATTGAGGCTTTGTCCGAGCTCGTGACTCCCGGGGATGGCTGCATGCTCTGGAACAACGGCGTCCCTCTCCCCGGCACAGACCCCCCCGGCCGCTGGTCACTTCTTCCGAGGTCCCGGGGCTTTGTTCAGAACGTGCTGCTGGGACGCGGCGGCGCAGCACAGAGGGGACGCGGGCGACCGAAGCCAGAGGCAGCACCTGCGAGCCCGCAGGTGCACGTGCGGGTCTCACGTCCCGTCCACCAGCAGGGACGTGCTCTCTAATCCGCACCGTTAACAAAAGCCGCTCCATTAACACGGGTGGGGATTAGCAAACAGGCCCTGGGGAAGTTTTAGCCGGGCAAGTTGGAGGAAATGAATCCCTGCACATGCTCCCTTTTTAGAAGGGGCACCATCACTTTATGGTGTGGAAGCGATGTGCGAGCATAAGTATCCCATTACGGACATCTGCGCGATAGCCCGAGTGCTCCCCAGCCCTTGCCATGCCGGCCGGCTCGCTGAGTGTTTGAAAATGGAGACATCAAAGGTGTCTGTTTTATTTATGAGTCATGTTCTAGTGACTCATTCTGGTCAAAGCATGTGTTGGGGGATGTTTTAGCCATTCTGATAGTGTATTTGTATAAAACCAGTACCCAGCTGTTCTATAACATGGCACATCCCCCGGTCTCACAGGGACGGGGACGGTGTCACCGTAGGGATGCTGCGGCCCACCGCACTCTCCAGGGCAGGAGGGTCCCTGGCGAGCTGTCGGCAGGAGGTCGGTGTGCGTCTGCCACTTGGGCCTGCCCGCGCCAGCGTGTGTCCCCAGCAAGTCCTGTGGGACCCTTGCCACCTCTTCCCGGCAGGGCGGTGGCACGGCGCTGGCAGCCAGGGCTGCAGGGCGTGGGGGCACTGGCAGCTCCATCCAGACGGGGGGGTCACTGCGGGTCCCTGAATGCAGCCAGCCCGGAGCGGGCAGCCAGAGCCAAACAGACCAGACTGTGGAGTCAGCCTCCGGTCTGTGTTCCTCTATTCACATTCCTTTACAGCCCTCACCTGGGCAGAATCTGAAATCCTTCATGCCTGTTGGCTTGCGATGCTCGTCCCTCAGCGAGGACGCCGGTGGGGAGCCCTGAGCTGCTGCAGAATGGGAAGGGGGGCGAATTTCCACCTAAGCAGCAGTGCTGCTGCAAAGCTGCAACTCGCTTTGCTTGCTGAGTGCCAGCACGTGTTCTAGTATCGGGTTCCCAAGTGTAAATGACGCTACCTAGAAGCTTTTTATGGATGTACTCACGCTCGAAAATTTGACCCTCAAATCCTGTGCAATGCACATGAATTTTGAAGGAAGAAATATTGGGTTTTATTTCTTAAAGGAAAATAAATGTGATTTCAGAATAAATCAATAGAACATGACTTTGCTCGGTGGAATAAGCCAAGTGGAGACATGGAAAAATAAACTCTTTCTGACAACTCCTGCTGAAAGATTCTCATCTATACAGGTCATGGGATCAACAGCAAGAATGGCAGCCACTTGAACTCTGGCAGGCAGCCCTCTGTGGCTTTGACAGATGTTCCTGGCACTAAAGCACGAGGAGGCTTTGCTGATTGCTTCTGGGCCGGACGAGGCTGGCTCCTGGGCAGCCGCAGAGCCCCCGTCTGCCACGCTGGGAAGGCGCAGCCCTGGGAGCGCTCCCGGCTTCGGCAGGCGATGCCCTCGCACGGAGCCCGGGGCTGGGCGTCACCCGGCGGGGGGACACCCGAGACCCCCCAGCCTCTGCCTGCATCCCGTCATCCCGTCCCGGCGTGCGGGCAACGGGCCACGGCGGCACCGGAGGCTCAGGGGTTAAGGCAGGTGTCGGGGCAGCGGGCGAAGAGCTCGGGGTTCACCGGCAGCCTCTGAAGATGGTGAAGCTCTGCGCAGGGCTCCGGAGGCCCCGGGGGGACCGTGCGTCCGCCTGCCTTTGCGCTGTCCGTGGATGAGGATCCCGACGTCCCGGGAGCCGAGAGCCGCCCGCCCCGGTGCAGAAGCACCGGCTCCTGCCCGCGCAGCCAGGGCAGACCCTGGGTGCACCCTGGGGCTCTGCGCGCCCTGGGGAGGCCCGGGCCCCCCGTCCTCCCTTTGCCTACGGGAGATGATGGCATTAAGCCAACGAAGAGCGATCTGGGAAGGCTGGCAGGACAAACCCCCACTGCGAGCTCAAAAGGTGGCACCTGGAGTCCCAGCAAAGTCACTAAAACGGGGAGAAATTCTCGTTTAATTTGGTTCATTTGTTCTAATGATTCTTCACCGTGGGCCATATTAAACACTTCAGTGATTTTTGCCTCTAAAACCCTCTTGCAGGGACCGTGATGAAAGGTATATTTATTGTACTTCAGCTTGGAAAGTTGTTTCAGATGTTTCCAATTCATCAACCAGCTCAGACATCTGTTCCTGGTTGGGGCAGAAAAGCTTAACTTGCACACACACACAAAAAGCGCTCATTTTGGAGATTTTTATGATGAGCTTTCTAATCCTAACAAGTTGTCAAATAGCGCTAATAGCCAGGTCACCCGCAGCCCCCGTCACCCCCGGCTGCCAGGTAGGACCCGCGGCAGCCGCGCGGCTCCGGGGCTCGGCGAAGGCCCCCCTGCGCGGGGCTGCACCCCCGGGGCCGCGCGCCCGCCGGGGCCGGAGGGGAGAGACCCCCCGGGGCCGCCCCGCAAGGGGCTGGTCCAGGCGGGATGTGTCCGGGGCTGCTTGTCTTGGGATTGCAAAATCTGGCTTTAAGTTGGAACAAAACTAAAATATTTAGAAATTCTCCACTACAGAAAATAAAACCTCAAAGCAAATTTTGAGGGAGGGGGACTGAAATGTGTCATTGAGGCAAAAATCAATCGCTTTGTTTTGGTTACAACTTTTTGATAAATAGAATCTATTTCACTCTACCAAAAAAGGCAGTGAGGTCATTCCAAATAAAAACCCAAAATGATTCATTCAGAAAATGTCAAAACAGGATGTTTTGATAGTGTCAGCAGTCTATTTCCAGATTTCTTTCGAAAGATATTTTGGTTAAATCGACCAGGTTGCAGGAGGTGCTGTGATTTCGGAAGAAGAACAACATGCTCCGACAGGACACGGGCAGACACATCTCCCTCCCCTATCGCTGATCCAAAGTTTTCTTCCAGCGCTCGCTAATACTGGCCGCGAAGAGGACAGTGACCGTAGCGAACCCCAACGGCTCCCATCCCAAAAGCTGAGTGATGAGGCCAAGCTGAAGGCAGACACTGTTTGTGCTTTGCAAAAATGAACCCCCCAAATCCAAGCAAGACGCGCACCCGCCCCCCGAGCCCCAGCAGCTCCCGGGCAGTTCCGGCTCTTGCTTCGCCCCGTCACCTCCCGGCCCCTCTGCCCTCCCCCAGGCTCCCCCGTGCAGCAGCACTGGACCCGCTGCAGCCTCCCCTGTGCCGCTGCAATGGCAGGGGGCGAGGATGCCCCCAGCCCCTCGGGGTGCTGCTGAGCCGCGGCTGGGGTACCCCCAGAGCGTCGTCAAGAGCCCTTCGCAGCGCCGACGAACGGCAGCGCCGACGAACGGCAGCGCCGGGCGGTGCAGAGGCTCGGTCGTTGCTGCCGATGCCTTTTGCCTGCAGACAGGCTCGCCAAGCGCACCTGCCGAGGGGGTGACGGATGGGCCGGAGGCTTGTTTCCAGCACGCGGTAAAAGCTGTGTCCTATTGATTGGTACAAGGCCAATTAGCGCAGGAACAACTGAAGATGATGAACTGCAGGAATTTTGTCCTGATGGTGCAGAGAAAGCTTCTCACGCTCCAGCCAAAGAGAAGGCGAGGTGCTCTGAGGGTACCTGAGGACGGATCCATCACCCGCAGCCCTGCAGCCAACTGCAACCAGACAGCCTTCACCCGGGAGGGCTGGGCCGGAGCGAGCGGGGTGGGTTAGACCCTGGACCCAGGCTCTCCTTGGGCTTCAGTCCTTCCCCTCGGCAGTTAATGAGGTCCTGGCAGTTCTTGGCGTTTAATGAGGTTCCGGCATTCCCCAAGGACTGCCAGGTCTGGACAGAAAGGACAGAGCCGCGGCAGGGCAGGGCCTCAGCCGCAAGCAGGCGACAGCTTTGGGCGTCGGTCTAACGGATAAGCCGTAGGTTTTGGGGGAGCCAGGGGATCCCTACCAGGGTGCTCGCACCAGGGCCTGCCCCTGTCCCCCATCTCGAGGGTCCCAGCGGGCAGCTGCACCCATCCGGTGATGGAGGCCTGGGGCGAGCGGGCTCCATTTGACCTGGAGCGTGTCCGGTCTCTCCAGCCACACCAACGGGTTTGGGGACGGACGTGACTTTCCGTACAGCCGCGGCGAGCGGGGAGCGAGGTGCCGCCTGCCGCGCCCGCCGGGCGGGGAGGGGGCTGGGACCCTCGGGGCAGCGCGGGCAGCGCTGGGAACGGCCGGCTCCCAGCGCCAGGCTGCTCTCCGGGGAGAGAGGCTCTGGGAATGCCGGCTCCTTAATTAATCCTGAGCCTTGTCACCTGCCTGGGGTGTGAACCCCCAGACATACTCTGTGTCTGGCCCAAAGGGAGAGTGAGAAAAGTTAATTGAACTGCGTTCTTCAAAGTCACACAGAAGCTCTCCTCTTTTTCTATGCCAAGCAGCCTGAGAGTTTCCTGGAGCCTAATCCCCGGCGAGAGACAGACTGTCTAGCGACTCAGTGAATGCAGCAAATCCCGGCCGGGTGAATCTGCCCTCTGGTGCCGCACGGAGATTCTTTAATTAAAGCAAATGTTGCCATGGTGGGGCATAGAAAGCTCTTGACAGATGCAAGCTGGGGAACAACAGACAACGCACAATCTCATTAGCACCTGCAGCTCCATCTGGTTATTGGATTGGGATGCTTTGAATTTTTATTGTATGGCCTCCTTAGGTTCTCACCCCTCTCGCGGTGCGAGGCGCAGGTTTGTGGCAGGTCGCAGGCACCCCTGCTCTGATCAGCACCAGCATGTCTCCCAGCGTGATGCGACCCTTTCTGCGGGTATTAGGGAAACAACAGCTTCTGCTCTGATCTTTGGGAACGAGGCAGGTTCCAGCGAGCTCGTGCCTGGCATGGATAAGTTATGTCTGTTAACACAGGACCCCTCTGCGGATTGCCAGAGAGCGTGGATCCTGCCCTCAGCCCAGGGAACAGCCACCGATGGGCAGCTGAGCATCTCACACCCGCCTCTGGAAGTGATGGGAGAGGCCGAGTCGTCTAACGGCTCCGGCGCCGCTGCCTGCGCTCCCAGTGAAAGGCAGACTGGCTGCCCCGCAAGTTGAACACGCCACAGAGGACCAGTCGCATCCTGGGGAGCTGGAGGGGGACGCACGGGTGGAATGAGGTGCAATGGCACAACGGGGCTGCTGGCCAAGCCGCCGCACGCTGCGAGCAGGGTTACGGGATGGAGAGGTGCCGCCCTTGCTGCAGGGGCCAGCTTTGCAGGAGTGAGGGAAAAGAGGGTTTGTGCCTATCCCTGATTCTTTCTGTAAAATCCTTTTGTGGCCTCCCGTGTTAGAAGCAATGACTCACGCTGGAGGGAGGCTCCCAGCTGGGCATGCCTGCTGTCCATCCCGTCCCGTCCCGTCCCGTCCCGTCCCGTCCCAGGGCGGCCACGCTGGGGCTGTCCCTGTCCAGCAGCACACCGCCCGTCCGCTGAAGCGCTGGTGAGGAGGCCTCCGGGTCTGTTTCTTACCCACATCCCAGGCAGCCGCTGCAATCAGAACAGTCTGCTATTTGCAGTAATTATCATATTTGCCTTTGCTCAGCCAGCTTTATTTGTAAACCAAATGGAAATTAGAATGATCCGACTTCAAAGCTGAGCCGAGACGCTGGGAGCTGGGCAACACCTGGTGCTCTTACCCCGGCCGATGGTGGCCCGGGACGAGCAGAGCTTCGACATTCACTGAAGTGCAGAGCCTTGCTGTTAGCATCCTCCATCCCACCCTGCTATATCCTCCCGTTCCCAGTCTCTGCCCGCGGCCGGTGCAGTTCACAAACAGGGCGTGATGAAGGCTTTGGGGCGGCACTCAGCCCCCAAAGAGGCGCGCAGCACTTGCCGTTGCTGCTGCTGTGCTTCCAATTAGCTCACATCTGTTACAGCTATCCTTCCCTCCAGCCCCCACCTCGAGCGCCTGCAAGTGATTTTATGCAGTAATAACAGAAATCACGAAACCTGAAATGAATCTAAACAAAAGGAATCATTCAAATTACCCTTAACCCTTTGAAGACCAGGCCCTGCTCATAACAAAGAGGCTCAGGTTCGATGTACTCCATGACACAGATCCAGCATCTTGGCCAAATGAGTCATGACCTGCAGGAGAACCCAGCTGCAGGGCTGACTCAGGCTCCCGAGCACAATGGATTATTTATGCTGGGAGTATCCGACACAGATGTGTGGTGCAGCACCCCGTGGTTCACATGGCGTCCAACCTCTCCGCTCTGCGTGCAGCAAACCTGGCCTCTGCTTTGCTGTGCAAGCTGGGGGTCCCATGGTGACACCTGACTTCAGTTTCTAGAGTTTTCCTGCTGGAGGGAGCAGATAGGTTTGTGTTGAGAAAGCTGCCGGGTTGTCCTGTTTTCCCCTTCCATCATGCGTTGCAACGTTACGTAATGTAAGATTTAATTTCTCCTTGGCTTAGGCAAGCTGCTCCTGCTATATTGCTCCAGGGCGTCGGGGAGGGGGAGCACTCTCCTGGGCATTTCTCATGGCACGGCTCCCACCGACAGCGGGGGTGCCACTGGACGGGCAGGTGGAGCATTGCTAATGTTCTCAAGAACAGCATGCGAACCCGCGGCCCAGGAGGCGGTGAGTCACCAGCGGAGTTAGCAGGGAGCTGGCAGCGCCCGAGCGCTGGTGACGTGCTGCCCTGAGTTCCCTGCCCCGCGGCGCTCGGCTCTGCCCCACGGGGCTGCTGGCCACGCCGCTGTCCCAAAGAATTGCCGCAGGCTCGCAGGGAAATGAGCCGGTGCTTCGCCGAGGCGAGGTCTGCGCTGTGGTTTCCCACAGAACCAGCACCGGCCAAGGAGCAGTTGTCTCCTTCTTCTGGAGTTCTGCTGTAGCAGCCTGAAGCTCTGCAGACCCACAGGCGCTGTCTCCTGGGCTCTCCACTGTCCCCCTCTGGTCCGTGCGGTTGAGATCTCCCCCTGGCTCCACCTTCCCGCTGCCAATGTCAACGCACGTTACTCCCCTGAACAACTCAGGCTGATAACCAACGTGCTGAGCACATTCTGTAGCGACTGGGTTTGTCACGGCTTGCGGCCGGGTGCATCCTGGCGTGGCTGGATGGTTTTGACACCAGACCGCTCGGTCGTCAGAGGGTAGGCAAGGACCCACGTACATCTGCGACAAAGCAGGCAGAGCCCGGCGACCATGACCCCAGCCCATGAATGGAGCTGTCCTACACTATGGGCACCCTGGGCTTCCTGGCCTGGAAGGCTCCAGATGTCCACAGCGTTTTTATTACTCTACTCCAGAATTCTCAAAGGCCCAAATAAATAAATAATAAAGATTTTTTTTTTTTTTTTTTTTTAGGAACCCACCAGCTTCTTTCAACATGGCCCAATTCTGAGGCATTTCTGTGGGTTGTTGCAAATGACCCCCAAGCAGGAGGTTAATGCTGGTGGTTGTGGTTAGCAGTCACCCACAAGCTGGAGGCTTCTGACACTGCTAATAAGGCACATGTGTGTGAACGGAGAATACAGCATGTGGCAGCACCAGGATTTCCTGTGTTCGGGGTTGTCTGAAGCTCTCCGGCATGACGAGCCGCCGGGGCTCAGGTTTCCCCAACCTGCTGGGGCAGGCTCCCGGCACATGGCCTCAGCAGGACGGCACTGCCATCCCAACCGAGTGCCGCACTTCTCCTCTGCCACCTGCAAGCAGCTGGGCAATGAACACCCGTGCTGGCCTGGAGGAGGCTTGTACATCCGTGGGCATCTGAAAGGGAATCAGGCAGGTGGGCAACACTTCCCTCCCTCTGCCCCACCAGTCGGTATGCAAATGTCCTCCCCTTTCCTGCTGATCTCCAACAACCAAGGTCAGAGAGCTCAGATTTTGACTAAAGAGCTAAGGCCGGTTGTGATTTAATACTGGTTGTTTGCATTAGAGAGACCTGTGTCCAGGAACCTGCCCTGCGTGGCAACGAGCATCTCTTGAGCCTGCCCGCACATCCGACATCTCCATATGCTTTCTGTTCCAGCAGCAGAGAGCTGCCCTGCACACAGCAACCCAACCTCTCCTGTTTTCCCTGCTCCCCCCGTTTCCAGGCTACAAAATGCCCAAATAAGCTCAACTCCAACTTGAGCAACTGACTGGGGACGCAACTGCAGAGCAGAGAATGAAGCACCGATTCACCAGCGCTGGCGTGGTGACCACAACTGAGTTATCCTTCTGTATCCCCCGTACGAATATGGATCCCATGTGAACATCTGGCTAATTTAAGGGGAAAAAAAGGAGCATTAAAGACGATGTATTCAATAAATTACTGTCCACCTCTCCAGAGAGATGTCAGAAGAGAAGGTGAAGAAGTCTCCCAAGCAGGATGAAGGGCAGGAAGATGGTGAGTTCCCCATGGCACACCTTCTCGGTGGTTGCTTGCTGGCCACAGACTTACACATCTGCAAAGCCCATTCTCATCCCTGTCAATCTGATAAATTACTCCAAACTCAGAATTCTTAGGAATTTGTCTCACAAGCAGTGCAGTATTTTGACAAGTTGCATTGCTAAAGAAATGCCGTTTTCACAGCGGCAGTACCACATTTTGCTATCACGCTGTAATAGTTATTTTTGCAGAGGGGCATCTACACTCCTCTTACTCTGCAGTCACAGTAAATGTGTTTTTCACTTTCTTACCATGCTTAAAAATAGTATTACGTTTTTGCTGATCACATGATTAAAAAAAAAAAGCTAATTGAATGATGCAGGGAGTAAAAACATGTGGCACAGTAAAAACAAATTAGGTTCACATATGTTTTGTGTAACCCTCAAGACTTGTCTGTATTAGATATCAGTAATGAAAAGAATATTAAACTCTAACAGCACAAAATACCATATGCTTAGGAATTCAAAGAGGAACAATGTATTTGCGTTGGACGCTCCTGAATGGAAGAAGTCCACAAATAAGCATTTTTCCTCAGGTGGGGAAAAAACCCTATCGCTCCTCTACTTTTCAGTAACTTTTTAGTAAGTTTTTAGGCGCTGCTGCCGAGTCACTGGAAGCCGCCTGTGCGTTCACCCTGCGTGGTGGCTGCTGGCCCGGGGTGTGGGAGCAGGGGACACGTGTTGGGGACGGCCACACGCCCGGCAGCGGGAGCGACGCGCACGGGGGCTGCCGGCCCTGCACACACGGTGCCTGCCGGAGGGGCGCGGGCAGGGGCCAGGGCAGGCAGGGCCGCCAGCCTTGCCCGGGCTCTCCCCTGACCCACGGCTCGGCGACGGCCACGAGGAAACAGGCTTTGCCTTGGTTTTGCCCTGCGTACCGAGGAGAGGCATGGGCAGCGGAGGGCAGGCATGCCCCGTCCCCGTCCCCGTCCCCGTCCCCGTCCCCGTCCGTGCCACTGCGAGGCCCCCGGGTGCAGCCCCGGCCCCGGCCCGGGGGTGTTTATCCTTCCTGTTTACAAGCTGCGAGTGGGGATCCTCGGCGTGACTCACTGCCCGCAGCCACAAGTCAACCACAACTGTAAATTTCCAGTTTGCCTCGGAAAAAGGGGGGAGGGCAGCGTGAAGAGGGAGGAAGAGCTGGAAAACGTTAGGAAAAGGCAGCAAAGGCTCTAAGAGACCAGAGGCAGCTGAGAAAAACAACAAACAGTCTTAGAAGGATATTAACATTTTAACGAGAATTCCTTTAATTTAATCACAATAAGATTCACCAAGAGGAGGAAGAAACAGAAAGCTTCATCTGAGCCCTTAACGAAAAAATCTTCATGCTACGGGCCAGTGCTCCTGCAATTAATTCCCCTTGGTGGAGCGTTTCCATGTGCACCTCCGGAGTCAGAGCTTTCACGCCTTGGCATTCGCAGAGCAGCCGAAGGGGTGGCAGAGATTTATTTGCTTTAATCTTCTGCATCTTCTTCTGATGTTTGTGACATCGCAGACATTGCCACGGCCGCTCGCTGGGACGTCCCAAGTAGAAACATGTGAGGTGGCGGGAGGCTCTGCCCCATGGACCTCTGCAAAAACATCCTGCAAGTCGCTGGGCATGGGGCTGCAAGCAGCAGGGACGCCGCGGGGGGCCGGGCTTGAGGACCCCTGAAATGGGGCGCTGACAAGGCACCAGCCGGAGACCGTCCGGGAAACCCTGCTGTGGGCAAAAGTGAGTGGGAACGCGGCCGGGTCAGCTCCGTGGCCGGGCGCCTGTGTCGGTGGGAGCAGCATCCGCAGAGGCTCTGCCAGGACCCCACGCCCCCCGTCCCGTGAGACCACCGAGGCGCTCGCAGGGGGATTCGGGGTGAGACGTCCCCGGCGGGCAGGGTAACCCTGCCCAGGGCAGCAGGGTGTCACGTCCGAGCCAAGGAAGCTGCTTGGTAAGTGTTTCCCTCGCCCTGCCCCAGCAAATAAAATAAACTCATTTGGGTTTTACGTGGAAGCAGTGTTTTACTGCCTCTGAGATCAGCTGTGGTGCAAGAGAGTCGAAGTCAGACAATACAAATGACACGTCCTAAACGGCATTTTTAAAAGCTCAAGGCAAGCTTGTAAAGATTTTATTTGTATATGAGGCTGTAATGAATAAAGGAATTGGCATTGCCGCCTCCGCCACCCTCCAAGAGCCCTGTCTGCTTTCCTGAAGTAAACACACCAGGGAGCAGCGGCCGTGACGCCAGGCCCTCGGCGCCCGGGCGGCCGCGGCATGGGGCTCGGTGCGTGGCCGCGCTCGGGGCGCAGGCAGAGGTGGCTCCGAGAGGATCGCACACCCCCGAGCTCGGGGAGCGGGGTCGTGGGCACCTCTCCCCATCGCCCCGGCACAGCCTGGCTCTGCTCGCAGCCGCAGCGTTGCCGAAGGGCAAAGCCGCTGCCGGTACTGCTGGTGACAAGGTGCCCCGTTTTCAGGCTTTGGGAAGCATTTTAGCAAAAACCTATCTTGCATTTAACCGTTTTCCTCGGGAAAAAAGCGTGGCACAGAGATGCTGAGCGCCCGGGAGGGCTGTCCTGAAGCGCTCGGCTGGGACCCTGCCAGCCGGGGCGGCTGCGCGGTGCCCTGCTCCGAGCTGGGCTGCCGCTGCCGTGCCCACGGCCCTGCTCCCTGCGCGGCTCCCGGCCCCCCCGCCCTCCCCGGCACAAAATCCACCGCTGCCCTTTCCCAGACGCCCTTCCCAGGCTGCGCAGGGTGATTTCACCACGCTAATCCCGGGCAACTGCTGAACCATTGTCTGCCCAGCGCTGAGCTAGGATATTATGGCTGGGAAAACTTCCTTCCGAACTGCAAGCTATGTGGACAGAACTTGTTTAAAATAGCTGCTTTAACAAACAAACAGGGCCGGCTCCATTTCCATCAGCATCTCCCCTCCTCAAACATCAACATTTACGTTTTGGTAACAGGAGAGCGCCTTTAGAGCAACCGCAGCCATGGTCACGCTGATTGTCAGGGCTCTTGCCTGCGTTACTGGCAAAGGGCAGGAAAGAGGAAGCTGCTCAACGGCCAATTTGCGCAGCGACAGAACGCCAGACATCCCAGCGTAGGTGCCGGCACCCGCTCCCTGGCACCCGCTCCCTGGACCTCAGCTCTGCGGGGTGGCCGAGCGGCGAGGGGCACCCCAAGCACCAGGGAAGGGGCCGGTGTTTCTGGGTGCGTTCCCCGGGATGGAAAGGAGTATTGCTGTCAGGAAGCCCGTGAACCACAAAGCATCCCGAGGATGGACTTTGAAGCCCACATTGTTTTCATTTGGATGTTATTATTAAAAAAGGCACTTGCATGTTTTCTGGTAAAACAGTTTGCTGAAATGTTTCCTCTTCTCCTCCAGCTCGGACCAGAAACCAATGCGAGCACACACGGGGCCTGGCCGTGTGCACGTGGGCAAGATGGGACGGAGGCAGAGCTGGCTCAGCAAAGACCTCTGCAAGTAACCAGGGCGGAGGTGGGAGAGGGCCAGGGCCGAGCGTCCCGGGCACCAGGGCGCTGTCGGGGCTGGGTGGCCCTGGGGTGCCGACCTCCGAGCTCCCACAGCTGGGGCTGCAGCTCGCAAAGGGCAGGGCCTCTCTAGGGTGCCGAAACACGGCTGGGCTTCCAGCGCCGAGCAGCCTTGCTGCGGGCACTGCAGGGGCAGAGGAAAGAAGTTTTGCGGAAGAAGGAGAAGCCCAGGTGGCTGGCTCAGCCTGCAGCCGCTCCCACCGCGCGGAGTGCCGTCGGGGACGGGCCACCCGCCTGGGCGGCACCGCACCGCGCGGCCGGCACGGCTGCTCCCGCGGGGCAGGGCGACGCTCAGCCCATGCGTGTTCGCGGCGGCCGCTGGGGCCAAAGGCGGCACCCGGAGCTCATGTCGAAGCCCGGGGCAGCTGGGTCCCTGCAGCGGGCAGCCCGTGGGCTTCTCCGGTGCCAGCCAGCCCGCACGGGGAACACTGGATTTGTCACACACGTAGTGCTGCAGAGAAATCATGTTGTATCTAGAGGTATCTGATAAAGCTGAACAGTTGGGCTTGGGCAAAAAAGAAGCACGGTGTTGTGATAGGCAGGAAACCGGGGGTGCTGCTGCTGCCTCTCCAAGCCAGTTCTTGAGAAGAAAGGGTGGCCTGTGCTTTGGAAACCACTTTCACTGACTGGTAAACCCAGAGGATCCCTGCTTCTCTACCCCTCCAACAGAGCAAATTAATTATGTCCCAAAGACAGTGCGAGAAGCAGCGAGGAGGCCAGCTGGAAGCAGCATTGAGTCCTCTCGCACCAAGGGCCAAGTTCTACTTCACATGACATCAGTGGGCGCTTTGACTGTGACGCCAGCGTAACCAGGGTCCGTCCTGGGTGCAGACAGCTGCCTTCACGGAGAGGAGAAAATCCAGGCCTCTGGATGGTGCTGCGAGCGCCAACGGTCCCCTCCCTGCTCCGCATCTGCGAGGGGAGTTGGAGTGCGTCGCCCTGCGCTGCAGTTCCGGCAGGCTCTGCCCTTGGCACGCGGCCGATGTCCCTGAGCCGCTCCCCGGGACGGCGGGGCTGCAGAGGCAGCCCCGCCGCCCAGAGAGCCCCAGCGAGGGGGAGCCGCCGGGGACCGGGCGTCCTCCCGCCTCTCCTGCGTGCTGGCCGGGGGGTGGCAGCCCCGAGGGGCTGGGGAAGGTGGCGGGGGCTGCCCAGGGCGGGCGGCGGGCAACCGAGCGTGCGGAGTCCCTTTGCCCTTGGGAGAGGGCGAGCGTGGCCACGCGAGATGCTTCCAGCCCTGTGGTCTGGGGACGGGACTGGCAGAGAGCTGTCCCCAGGGCCTCTCCTCCACCCAGACTGAGGCCAGGACAAAAACCTCACTGAGGGAGACCGCTTCATTACGGTAAACAGCTCTTCGGGAGGCACCTCCTGCCGGTGCCGGTGCTTTGCCGGGTGACGCTCCGTGCGTGCAGCCCCCCGTGACGCGCAGCAGCCCGGGATGGACACGTGCCGCTGGGTCCTTCCCGTGCCGAGCCGGGCAGCACCCTCCCTGTGCACGTGGGGAAGGAGGTGGGAAGCGGCGCAGGAGCAGAGGGGGGAGAGACCCGGCGCCAGCCCTGGGGGACCCCACAGTCCTCAGCTGCAGTTGTGGGTCAGGGACGATCCCTGCTCAGCCTCGGCATTTCAGCTTCCTGCGCCTCTCTCTGCTGCCGTGCCAGCCCCTCGAGCCCTGCCTGCCTGATGGGCAGGATGGGGACGTTCCTCCTGGGAGCCAGCAGAGCAGCGCGATGACAGGCACAGGTCTGACACACCTTGTCCCAGCCTGTCCCCTCGCAGCTCCCGAGCGCCGGCAGAGCCAGGCGGCCGTGCCACGAGCTGGGGGAGGCCTCTCGCCGTGCACTGCCTCCCCTGCGAGCAGCGCTCAGGTTACACTTGACATAGTGAAGCGGCAGCAAAATGGATTTAATTTATTTACTTTTTAAATGTAATGATGGAAAACAAAACATGTTGCAAAAGTTGTTTGTTTCGTACCAGCTCTGCACAGACCCACTGAGGAAGGAGTGGCTCCTGGCAGCTCCCGCTCTTCGGAGACCAGAGATTACTGAGCCGCCGTGCTGTGCCAAGGACCAGACGGCTGCTGGAGACACCCTCCCTCCCCAGGGGCTGCGCTGGGCACAGCCGAGCCTCAGAGTGGGCCATCTCCCCGGCAAGGGTGCCTGTGCCCACGGGGGCTCCCGGGGCCAGCGGGGCTGTAGACCCACTGCCGTGCAGAGGCGTAGGTGCTGCCGAGAGGACCCAGACTTCAAGGGGCCCGAGTGAGCAATGAAGGCAGAGGGAGCCGTAAGCAACAGGCGTGCTCCTGCACACCCTCCAGCAACACCCTTGGGCCATTTTGCTCCACGCCTGCTGCAGGGCTCGGCGCCCCTCCGGACCTGGCACGCGGCAGGGGCGACGCGGGGAGCGCGCCTGCCCGCGCCTCTTGGGAGAAGGGGCACCCCCCAACACAGCCTGCACCTCCCAAGGCAGGATGGGGCGTGCGGACGAGGGAGGGGCCGTTGGCGGAGCCCACCCGCCCCACCGGCAGCACGGGGGCTGGCGGTGCGCGGGCGGCCGGTGCGGAGCAGCCCTGCCGCGCTGGGGCGGCCGCTCCGGCGAGGGGCTCGCAAGTGGCGTGGGGCTGGGCTGGCTCTCGCGGGGGGGAAGGCAGCTGCTGCGTCCTGAAAGCTGGGCCCCGAGATGCGCCCTGAGGCACCAGCCCCCTTGGTCCGAACTTTCCCACGGCGCTGTTAGCCCTCAAAATTTACGACGGACCACCGAGCCTGGGCATTGTCAAGCCCCTAATTGAAAACACTGTAAAGGCAACACGGCAACATGGCCTGGCAGCCCGATGCTGATGGCCACCCGGGCGCCCCGTGGCACCAGAGCCCAAGCACGGTGCAGCTGGCATGCAGGGGCGGTGCGGGGCCAGCGTCCCGTTCGCTGGGCACTGCCCAGTCCTGGGTCCACCCCGGTCAGGCATCTGTGGGCAGGGGAGAGGCCCCGGGGAAACCTCCCGCAGACATGCTGCCTCCCATGCGGGAGGGTGCCCTTTCCCAGAACTTTGGTTAGGAGATACTCATGAGTTAATTAATCCTTGAGTTTTTAAGCAGAGACATATTTATGAGCCTTGTAAGAGGCTGGGGCCCGGAGAGACATTTCTTTATTCTTCCTCCAGCTCAGCTGAAGGAAACCATAAGGGGAAAGAGCGACTGAGCCACGAAAGCATGGAAGATGGATTTCGGGCTGGTGATGGGGAAACAAAACCCAACTTGCCTGGGTGGGAGCAGTGGCCAAGTGACAGCTCCCTTCCCTCTCCTTTGTCTTCTCGCCTTTTGTCTACAGGGTGCTTGCTAGAGCCTGGCCACTGGATGCCAGGGTATCTCTAGCGTTTGAAGTGCATATGTGAAGCACACATGTGGCATGAGTGCCCACCACGAGCCTCCCCGGCTCCTTCGGGCTGGAGGGGGCAGCTGTCGTGGTCCCATTGCCAGCCTGCCGGCAGCTCACAGCATGGGAGTGCCGGGCTGGGCTTTGGGGTGAGGGTTTGGTCCTGTGAGCTCCTGGCACCCAGCAGCTGGAGCCACCCAAAGAACAGCTAGCGAGGACGCAGGCAGGGACCGCTCTGCCTGCACCTCCCTCGGCACGGCCCTCCTCCCGCACCCAGCTCTCTCCTCTCCTCTGCCCTCGCCTGGCTGGGCTGCCCTGAGGCTACCTCTGATTTCTTTCCCCCCACGCTGCTGCAGGGCATCCTCTGCAGCCCCTGCTCAAACACACCTGCATGCACCTTCCAGCTCTCCAAGCCGCACCATAAGTGGACTCGTGGATGAGGAAGGTGTTAGACCTGCTTCTCGTTCCCCTCGTGTGCAGTCTCCCAGCGCCAGTGAGCGAGGTCTGGCCCCGGGAGCCTGGCTTCCCCTGCCAAGTGGATCTGATGGGCTTTTCTCTCAAGAGATCTGGGACACCGCTGTGAGCGGGTGGAAATTGCCACTGGTCGCCTGCAGCCAGGGGAGCAGAGGAGGGCAGCGGTGCTGATTACATCAGCCGAGACGCCGATGGAAAACCAAGAGTGGAAGAAACATCCACTGTGCTTTCGCTGGGCTTCTCTGCTGCATCACAAGCAGCCGAGAAAGTGTGTGATGGGGACAACCAGATGCCTGCCTGGGCAGGGCACATTTTTCCAGGCTAAGAGCTTGGAACCGAGGCTATTTCGCTTTATCCCTTTCCTCGGAGTGAGCTGCTTATGACATTCGCTGTCTCTCTGCAATCACCGGTTTATCTATCCACCTCAAATGATGCTTCCTCAGCTTTACTGCGCATCTTGGCCAATAGCAGCAGAGAAATGTGGCCGCCACATGTTGGCAGCAATTGAATCCTGGGCACATTTTTTCTCTGCACAGCCTTTAAGCTGTGGGAACCATTTCAAAGGAAACCATTCCCCCTATAACATGCTTGTGATCTGAAGATGTCTATTTAGATGGCAGCCCGGCATTAATTTAGCAATTCACTACAGAGTTTGGCGTGATGTTTAAAGCACTAAAATAAATTGTGGTGAAGTCGTTTCCCTCAAACCAGATTGTGTGGTTTACATTATTTGTCAACCTTAAGTACAACTGGCATATTTGTATCACTCATGCAAAGCCCCATTGTGCCTCTCTAGAAGGGGGAAGAATCCGCACAGAAACGCATCCAAGTTCCTGCCCTGGCAGTCTCATGTCCCTGGGAGATCTGCCCCGGAGGCACGCAGCCCAACTGGCTGGAAGAGAGCCTGGGCTTTCCTCAGGATGATGGGTGTTAAGTGCAGGCTCATATAGGTTATATTACAAAGGGCCATTTTAATCAGACGCAGATTTGTACTTTCTGCCTGCAGTGCCTAAAACCCACTGAGCCGCAATGACTTAGACACGCACATACGAGTGCACACCATGCACACCGCCATGTGAACGGGGCCGCATGCGTAACCTGGGCACCGAGGACGGTGCCCGCTGCCAGCACCGGGTGACAGCCTGCCCCCGCTGCCCCGCGCTCGGTGGCCTCTTGCCCTGCCTGATGTGCCCAGGGGACAGTCGTGGCCAGGAGCCGCGGGAAGGGACGGGGCAGGTGAGGGGGAGGCTGCCCCAAGCCCCTCGGGCGCCTGCCGGGTGCTCTGGGGCTGCCTTCTGGCAGGGGCTGGCAGCTCCTCTCTCTCCGGAGAGGCTGGTATGACGTCCCAGCCACACGGGCAGCCAAAGGGAGCCGGGATGGGCTGAAGGCGGCCGGTTGCACGCAGGGGGTGTCTGGGGAGGTGTTTGCCACTGGCCAGGCTGAGATGCTGGCCCAGGCACCGCTGCGGGGTCCCCCCCTCTCGCCAGCCGCGCTCGGGCTGTCGCGATGCCGCCAGACCTGGCTGTTCCTGCTGCCTTTGGCTATCGGTGTGCCGCAGGGACGCGTGCGGGGTCAGGCAGGGACAGCACATCGGCACTTTCACCCGCGCCGCCGGGAGCAGGTTGGAGGGGCGTGCTGTGGTGCTGCGCCTGCCTCCAGGCGAGCAGGCGGGATCCCGCCTGTGATCTCAGTGCTTTATCCCTTCCTTCCCTTCCCTCAGTCCCTGCAGCCAGAGAAATCCCCAGATGGCTGTCACGGCTCTCCGCACACAAGCCGGCTGGCAGCGCCGAGGGTGTTTCATTCCTCCACCTCCCAGCAACTCACTAATGCCAGAAGAGCTGTCCTGAGGGAAGCGGCCAAGGCTTTGCACTGACACGATTGCACTCGCACGTCTCCTCCAGCCCCTGGCAGCTCTCGCGGGCTCTCGTGGAGGGTGCTCTCCACCCCACTGAGCTGCCCCCGGGGCGCTGGGACCACGGGGTAGGTCTGCTCTGCAGGGAAGGGGCAACCTCCCCTACCGCCGCTCAGACGGTCTCACTGCCTGCCCTGGGGATCACCGTCCAGTGACCGAGGGTCCTCTCTCTCCTTCTGCCCAGCCCCCCCCCGCCACCCAGCCCCTCCTCTGCAGGTCTCCGGACCCCGTTCGGAGCATGTTCCCCACTGTGCTCCCCGGAGCAGTTCAGCAGGCGTGTGGCCTCCATGCTCTCCTCCCGCAGTTCATCGCGCCGCAGCGTACACTTGGAGAGCAGGAGCTTGTCAGCTGCATTTCTTCTGCAGTATCTCTGAATTGTAAGAGACACCCAATTTTCTGGAAATTGAATTCAGACAATAAAAAGCTCTGCTGCTCCCAAGAGCCGTCCCTGTGTGCTCTGGCTGTGCACATGTTTGTGCTTTCATTGGATGGTGGCAGAAACTCCCTTGCTCGTATGAAAATTCAAAGGGCCAGTGCAGAAGCTGGGCCAGGCTGCACGGACATCTGGCAGCTCCAGCCACAGCCTCCGGACACAGGCGCCTGTCGCCTCTCGTACCTCGCACCCCGCAGCCCTGGCAGCCGCACAGCCAGCGCCCAGGTAGCCCGTGCAGCGTTTGTCCTCGGCAATGCTGTAGATGAGACGTTGCCCAGTACAAACACGTTGTACTAAGGGCAGCACAAAAGCTCCCAGCCACGGCATTAAATAATTGTCACATTTTTCTTCTGTAAGGATTAACGTTCCTGCTAACCTTGCAAACCTTCATTGAACTATTGTTACCCCCCGAAACGCAGCACAATTGCCAAGGGATTAGGGTGTCTGCGGAGCAGCCTGTCCTCGCTATTGTGCGCTCCTGGCGGGGTGAGGAAATCCTGCGACATCAGCCAATAAGTCCTGCGGTGGGGATGCCAAATGCACTGCAGGGCCAGGCGCAAGGCAGCCCCGCGGGAGCCGGGGGCTGAACTCCTGCAGTGGCACCTGGGATTTGTCCCTGCAGCGGGTGGGCGGCCGGGAGCACAGCCGGGCCGGTGGCACCCGCGCTCAGGGCTGCCCTCCCGGCACGGGAAACCGCTGCCGTGGGCACCAGGGAGCCAGGCGGGCCCCAGCCCCGTCCCCTCCTGGCAGCGGGTCTCCTCGCTTGGCTCTGCCACCGTCCGGCTGCTGCCCGCACCAGGCTCCTGGGCCTCCTAAACCAGGCGAGCACGTTCATAAATCTGAATGCTGAGGAAATCCCATAAAAATTTAACAGGAAATACGGAGCCATAAAGGGAACCTCTTGGCATTTCTTGCCGGCTGTCGGCAATGCCCACTGCACGCGCTGCGCTCAGGCACCTGGCAGCTGCAGCAGGACCTTCGCCAGGACAGAGCGGATTAGCAGCTCGTTCCCACGGCCCTCCCTTCAGAGCAGGAGGAGAGGAGCATGGCAGCAACACAGACTGATGCTCTCAGGAGCAGGACTTCGGTTTCTGCAGAGCTCAGTCTCACAGACAAACAGCACAGGCAGAAGCTGTGTTGCAAGGATGCAAGAGAGAAAAAGAATGCTAAAGCAAACACAAGATTTATGCACGTAGGTCCCAGGAGGGTCTTACAGTGCTTATAAGTGACAATACATATTGTCGTCCCAAGCCCTGTGTTCAGTAGCAAAGGAAAAGAAGTGGGAAGTGTCTCCAGCTCTGGAGCCATTGCACCATAACAGAGAATGGAAAACAACCTCATCTGTTTGTCCCCAACACCAGCATCCCCGCTCCCATGGCACTTCCCCAAGAGAAAGAACCATTGCCTCCAGAGACAAGTGGGGAGGATGGAGAGAGAGGAGCGTCCAGAGAGAGTGTGGTGCACAGGGAGCAGAGCTCAGCATCCTTCTGCTGCGCCCAGTCTGGACGGCTCAACCAGCAAACGCCAAGCACCTGCTCCAGTCCTCTGCTTGGCGCGGATGAGGACTCTTCTAGACAGAGTGAAGCCTCCATCATGGATGTGTGTTAGTTTTTGGGCATTCATTTCTGGCAAAGGGCTTGAGCAGGCTCTTGGAGAGGCGGCTGGGTTGGGGCTTGTCTCTTGCAGACCTGCTCGAAGATGATCTGCGATGGCAAGAGCAGCATCTGGAGACCCCCGCAGCCCAGCAGGGAATGTACTTGCCTGCTCTTTGGCAGGGCACTCAGTATTTGGAAGCCAGCACTTGCTCATTGTTACTGCTGTGCAGTGGGATTTCATGGTAGTTTTTCATCAGCTTTGCACGTGTTTGATCATATGAATAGGGACTGAGCCTCCCCACAAGTGACAGCAGCCTGGCTGCCCAGGGTCCGTTGGGGTTTTGGAGGAAAGATGCCCATTCTCATCCAGAAACTCACTGTATTCTCTGTGCATGTGGGGAGAATTTGGCTTCTCTTTTCTGGCATCGTGGCAGGGAAACAGCTTCTCCGTCTGCCTTAGGGACGTGCAGGTGGCCACGCATGGGAAAAGAGCACTCCTAAAACATGCCTTCCACAAGGAAGTTCAGAACAAATGTGATGCCAGCATGAAGATAAAGAGAAGAAGAAGGTCACCCAAAGCCCAAGTGAATTTCCTTTTCGTTGGGCTTTGCTGGCAGGTGGGAGCAAGCGTCCTGTGAAACGGTGCGGGTGGCTGTGGCACGTCCCGGGGCTGCACGGGTGACACTGTCCTCAGCACCGTCTCCCAGCTGGTGCACCTTGGGGCACGTGCTGAGGGTTTGGCTGGCGGTTGGCCGTACAGCAACCGGGAGCTCCCCCTGCTAAATCCTACAGCAGGAGCCTTCCCTGGACACCTCTGCTGTAGGTGATACGTGGGCTTTGCATTTTAATCCGTTTTGCTTCATCTGGAGAAGCTTTGAGAAATGAGTCCTGTGGTCAAGCTGGCTCTTCTCGGCCTAATCTCATGAGGCTGAAATGAGCCCTCGCGGGCAGAGGAGGACTGGCTGGGGCACTCAGAGCCTCTGAGCATTGGCTGCACCCTGTGCTGCTGTGGGACTGCTTCTCATGGAACTCTTCTCAGACCATCCCTCATTTTCTATCAGGGTGTCCATTTTCAAAAGCAGGCAGTGATTCTGGTTAGCAGGATCCATCCTGAGACATCTGGAAGGAGGCTGATTTTCAGGAGATAGCAGCAGATGGGCTTAGTGCCTGTTGAAAATTAGGCCCTTTCTATATTGTCCTGAAGTTTCTAGTGGGTTTTGAAAACCCAAGCAGCTGCAAAAATCTCCACCTTCCAAAGGCAGAAGGTGGTGATGACTCCGCTTTGCCGGTGTGGCTCCTGCGCGGGGCAGAGCGCAGCGCAGACCAGCGCTCGGCCACGCACGCCTAACTGCTGCAGTGAAATCGGGAAAGTTTCACTGGATTCATTTCTCACCGGAGAAGGTCATGAGGTCCAGGATGGGTGTCCCACGCTGGGAGGAGAAGTCGGCTCATGCCAGCACAGCCACCAGCACGGCGGTCCGAGACGCTGGCGAGCTGGGGCGGGCGGGAGTCCCCGCTTCGGCCGGCTCAGTGTGACCGATGGCTATTGGCTATTCCGGAGCTGGTTTCCATGAGGACTTCTTTTTTTTTCCAAAAACGTTGAACAATTCTGGATTCATCCCCATGTGGAGCGGGAAAAATTTTGAAATCTTGAACATTTTTGAGGGCTTAAAAACAATTTCCCACCCAGTTATAGCCACCAGTCTCATCAGGATGTGTTTGAAACCACTCCAGCAGGAGCTGAGCAGAGCTGGTCTCAGCTGGATACCGCGCTCGACGAGAAATGCCGTGGTCAGGGGTCATGTTTCTTCAGAAAAAAAGTATCTTCAATAGCTCAGGAAGTTATTAGTGTCTGCTAACAATAAGAGCTTTGGATTGATTCAATAGATGCTCATTTTAATTGTAAAATGCCAGTAATGAGAAATGTGCCATCCAATGACTCATTTTTCCCTTGTAAAAATTATTGGACATTTTTATTAGTTTTACAAATGACAGGACCTCGTATTTCTGAGAACACTTTATACAAGCCTTGCACAAGCCCAGTCTCATAAAAGCGTGTCTGTGGTGACATCCGGAGCCACAAGAAGGGGAGCGGTAGAAAGGCCCAAAGTGGTGAGGACAGCCCACAAGTGGAACTGGCAGGACCGAACCCCAAGAGGGTGGGAAGGGGTGGATACAGCGCCGGAGACATGAGCTTCGGCACTCCTTCCCAGCAGTGCCTTTCTGGAGAGGCACGGGGCAGACAGGGGGATGGGTGCCAGCCGGCGCCCAGAGGTCTGCCCGGCGCAGAGCCCTGGCGTGGGGCAGCCGTGCCGGCGCTGAGCGGCCGCCCGGGAGGGCGATGCGCCGGGCGCAGGGAGGGCAGGAGACAGCCCCGGCCGGGCAGAGCTGAGCCAAGGTAAGCACCGTCCCCAGCCGCGGCCCCTCTGCGGTGGCCAGGCAGAGCAGGACCACGCAACCTCCTCCTCTCCCGACGGAGACGCCGCTTCGCGCCATTAACCCCAGCGCCCGGCTTTATCCATCTTGGCGTTATCTCTGCAGGCAGACAGCAGGGGCCCGGGCTGTGCTGGGCTGACCACGGAGCGCGCCTGCCCTTGGCTTGCCAGAAACAAGATAAGGGGTCGAGCGCGGCCAGGGGCAGGGGCAGGGGGCAGGAGCGCAGGCAGGCAAGGGGCACGGGGACAGCCCGGACCCATCCCGGCTGCGGCAGCATCGCTGCTGGGCTGCGTGGCTGGATGGGGCTGGTGGGGAGCGCTGGCTGGGTGTTCCTTCTTCTCCGGAGAATAGAAGAGCTGCTTTGGCCAGAACGTGCTCTTTTATAAAATCCAAGCAATTTCCCATGGAGAATTAATTTGCATGAGGGAGACAAGAATCGTTTTCGAGAATTTCTCATTTCAGCATTTCATTTCTCCTCTCTTGTTGGCATTATTTGTATTTTTATTTACATCTCCTCATGACAAGTCTTCTGTAATTCTGGGCAGTGTACCATGAGCTGGCATGATATGACATAACGCAAGAACTGAGATAGCCTACTCCTTCTATTTTAGTTTGGAGGATATTTTAAACTTTATGTTATCCAGGAAATTTCTGAAATATTTGTCTTCATTCCAAGCCAGAATGAAAACAATTTCTGAAATGTCGGAAGTTCCCGTGAAACAAGTAGCGAGTGCTTCCAGCTCCGCCACCGCGTGCGACAGGGCAGCCGGCGGGGAGGCCCCGGCCCTGCGCAGGAGGGCAGCAGCAGGCAGCGGGCAGCGGGCAGCAGGGAATGGGCAGCAGGCAGTGGGCAGCAGGCAGCAGGCAGTGGGCAGCAGGCAGCGGGCAGCGGGCAGCAGGCAGCGGGCAGCAGGGAATGGGCAGCAGGCAGTGGGCAGCAGGCAGCGGGCAGCAGGGAATGGGCAGCAGGCAGTGGGCAGCAGGCAGTGGGCAGCAGGGAATGGGCAGCAGGGAATGGGCAGCAGGCAGTGGGCAGCAGGCAGTGGGCAGCAGGCAGCGGGCAGCAGGGAATGGGCAGCAGGGAATGGGCAGCAGGCAGTGGGCAGCAGGCAGCGGGCAGCACGCCTCTCCCCATGCCTGCCACAGCCTGGCACGCGTTTGCTTTCCAGCAGCACAACTGCAGTCGTACTTAGGGCGGGGGGTTAATGGGACGGACGGCTGAGGGAAGGGCACTGGGAGAGCGTGGCACATCCCTGTGCCCACAGGCAGCAGCAGGCACAGGGACAGGGTCAGCTCAGAGCCGGCACATGCCACAGGCTCCCAGCATCGTCCAGGCAAGGAGCTGAGACAGGGAGCAGGACGTGCGGCGGTGTTAGCCGAGGGCAATGGGAACAGGCAGCTCCGCCACAAGCCCCTGCAGCAGGCGCAGCCCTGCATCTCCCTCCCCATCCAGGGCAGCACGTGATGCCGGGCTGGGAGGGCTGTAGAAGTCGGGTCGTGGCAGCTTCACCCAGTGCCGTTCACTGTCGGTGCAGTTCTGGGCCTGTCTGTGGGCTCTCCGCAGGGGCATCAGCCCACCCCAAGCCCCCGGGGCTGACGCCTTGCAGAGAAGGTGGAGGCTGTGTGGGGCAGCGAAGCGACTCTAGCAGCCTCCCCGTGCTCCAGGGCAGATGGCTTCCGTGTGCCAGGATGTGCCAGGAGGGACCCATGGTCACTTTGCAAACCCTCTCTGGTTTGTGGGGCACCAGCCCAGGGAGGGAGAGGCTTGGCTGGCAGCTGCAGGGCTGCAGGCAGGAGGGATCTGCTCCAAGGCGCTGGTCGTAATGCCGCATCTGCCGAGACTGAAGCTCTGCGGGACAGGCAGCGCTCTGTGGGGACCGCAGGAAGCCAGGGTCCCCGTATCTGTGTGTCCAGGTGGAAAGCGCTGTCAGGTTCCCAAAGTATTTGTCTTTGCCTCTGTGCTGAGACGCTCAGTCCTCAGAGCTTTGTTCTGTGTACTCTGGGAACCGACAATTTGTAAAGACATGCTGCTGCGCTAATCCTCCATCAGCTCCCGGAGCAGAGACCAGCTGGGATCTGGCAGCTCTCTCCCTTCTCCCACTTCAGTCTGCTGAAATAGTGTCTCCGTAACCAGTAGCTCACAGGTTTTGACTTATACGCAAAGCAGAGCAGCAGCTTTCTGCAGTTGGCAGCCAGGACTGCACAGGCACGTTGTCCTCCCGCACCAGCATGGCAACCTGCCGGGCGGGCACGCCAGCTGTGCCAACAAGGTGCTGCATGCCGCACCGAGTCCTGGGGGCGATGCCAGCCTTGGTGGTGAAATAATCTTGGCTCTCTCCTGGCTTCGGAGCCGTTGTTATGCCCTGGAGACGCTCTTAGGGAAGGGAGCGTCTGCACGGTTTGCTGTGGCTTTCCACTGCACGGTTTGCTGTGGCTCCAGTCCACGAGCTAATGCATCAGGGAAGCAATAAAATTAGACTCTAAAAAAAGGTACCTTCCTCTTTGTGCACAGGAAACCTCATGCTCTGCACAGGGCTTTTAACAGAGAGCACAGTAGCACTGTGAGTCTGGAAGCGAGTTAAAGATCACTTGTGCCGTCTCCTCTGTTGAGCCTCAGTGTGCCGGCTCGGTGAGCGGCAGGCTCCACAGCCGTGCTGGACAAGCACCGGGGAGACCATTAGGATCGGGGAGACACAGGCACTGCCTCGCTTGAAGGAGGTTTGGGAGAACAGGGAGGACTCAGACCTCTGAGGTGCTGAGATTTCACTGGGGCCAGGAGTCGGTGTGTAGAGAGGTGCTGGCTGGCGTCAAACCCCAGATCTTTCCCATCGGTTAGCAGGTAGTGAACGTGGAGCTGGAACCAGTGTCCACTAATCCTGGGTCTGCCAAGGGGAAAGGCTGGCGCAGTGACATCCTCAGCGAGCCAGCTGTCAGTGGAGAATAAATACAGCCCTGAGAGCTGTGCTGCACCCCAGGCCGCTGCATGCAGTTTGGAGGAGGCAGAACAGCAGGATGCTGCTGTTAACCACTGGCTGCCCAGACAGACACCAGCGTCCCCACAGACTGGCTGGCTGCCTCCAGCCTGACCCCAGCTTGCCTGTGCCCACTTGCTCCTGATCCCAGCCAGCGCTGCTGCGGCTCGGTTTGGGTTAGCCATGACTGGTGCTGTGGGAGGACAGCACAAGTGGTGCCGTCGGAGAGACTGTGGGGCACCCCGAAACCTTCAGCACCTCTTTGCCGAAGTCCCACTCTGACGGGACAGCCTGGGTTGCACTGCCTGTCCCGGGCCGTCCCCTCTGGCACGCCGTGTGGAAGCTGGCAGGGGAAACCTGCTGGCAGAGCCGCGGGTGCCATGCCCATCGCTGAAGTGCCCCCATCCCGGGTTTGGGATTGAGGTGTCCCGGGGCCGTGCCCATGACCCCAAGCTGCGGCTGGCACAAGAGCCGCCCCCTCCATCACCTCTTGGGCTGTATCTGCGAATGGCAGGGGCCTGGGGGGGCATGTAGCCAAGGGACCAGCTCTACGGCACAAGGGGACCTGCCCCGGGTCATCCCAGATGCCAGTGGCCAAGCAGGGACCTGGCATGACCCAGTTGTCCCCCTGCTCCCAGGTGTGCACCTTAGGGGCACAGTCACACGCCGGGTGGGAAATCCGCTGCTGGCCAGCACCGGCGCATGGCTAGGGCTGGCCCTTTGTAGAGACGGGCAGCGTCTCCCGGCAATGGGAGGGCAAGGCAGGGGCAAAGGGACAAGGGTCCCTCGCCCGTCGCCCCCACGGCACAGAGCTCCCCGCAGTGGAGCGGGGTCCCCGCAGGCAGAGCGTGCCCGGGGCACTGCGGGAGCCGGGCGTCCGCCGGGCTTGTCCCTGGAAAATGGGATCATCCTGCAGCCCTCCGTGGGAAGGTACCAGTGCCATTGCTCCGCATGTAAAGGGCCTGTGATTTTTAAGAAAACTCATTTTGAAGCTGACTGGAGTCTGTCAGAGCAAATTAGTTGCAGTTTCAGCTAGCCACTTGTTTCTGGTTTAACCCTGGGAAAGCAACTGGGCTACAAATGTTTACCTTATGAGGTAAACCATCAATATCCTTGAAACTTTGATTAAAAAAAATACTGGACTAGAGCATCTTGTGGGTTTCTTTTTTTTTTTCCTGATTCGTTTCACAATATGCCAGAAGCATGGCTTGAGTTAGGGCTTTGGCAGGGGCTTTTATCATGATGGATATAGTGGAGGATAGAAAAGAAATTTGGTTATCAGAGGATGCCAGAACTCAACTTCCTAGCACATACATTTAATAATACAAAGTTCTCCTTTAAAGGTCTCCTTAGAACAAATCCTAGTCATCACAAAATCCATGGAGATAAATTAAATTACATTTTAATAGTGGAGAACTCATTCCTGGGCCGGGCGCAACAGTGAAAGTATGTTCTCTCTCAGACAAAAGTAGCCTCATCTCCCACCAAAATTCTGAATGTTACCATATGAAAAACTTAATTGGAAATGAAACCCCGACGCTCCCAGGGCAGAGGCACTACGAGAGGCTGTCATGGCTGTGGTAGCTCTCTTGCCGACACTGCAGTCACTGGAGCATTATTATTCTTCCCCCTTGTAAATGAAAAGGCGTCTCCAAGAAACAGCGTCTAATGTAGATTTGCTGGAACTGCATCTGGAAGCGGCTGGCCACAGACAGTTTTGTCCAGCATACCCTAAGCTCTTCCTCAGGGAGCAAAGGTGCAAAGCAAGGAGAAGCACCGCGCTTCCCGCACACGCGTCGCGCACTTCAGATCCCCACTGCGGGCTTCGGTAGCGCCCGCTCTGCCGCCCAGCCTGGTGCTGCGGCGAAGGCCTGGCTGAAGTGTTCCCGCCTTCGCCTCGGATCGTTGCTTTCTGCTCTGCCATCTTTTAAAGCCAGGCTCAATCCGCTCTCTTCTTCATGCCGTCATCTTGAAGATATTTAAAATACGTACAAACGCTTCCCGTGCAGACGCAGAGGTTTAAAGTGGACGGTGTGTGCAGTAAGTGCCGCGGCACGGGGCGATGCGGGGTGATGCGGGCAGGGCCGGCAGCCTGGGCCGGCCTCACCTCGAGGTCCTGCGTGATGAACACCTGCAAAAACTGAGAGAAAGGGCAAAAAAAGGCAGAAAGAGAGAGAGGGAAGAGCTGCTGCAGCTCTTTGCTCATCCCTCCTGTCGAGCTGTGGGCATGGTGACTGGGGCTGGGCCTGCCCCGGCATGGTGGGCCGCCTGCCCTTCACTTCCTCATCTTCCCCATCTCGGCCTCCCCCTTCCCCTTGCCCCAGCCCCGGGAGCCCGAATCCCCCCTCTCTGCCCTGCCTCCTCCATCCCCGAAAGCAGGGCCCGGCCCCCCGCGCTGCCCGGCCTCCTCCCTGCAGCTCCCTGCAGCGCGCGGGGCTGGGCCTTGCTCCTCGCAATGTCTGTACAATTACCGAAATCCCTCGGCAGAATTAGCTCCTTGCAGAGCACTGCATTCAATTAATTATATAGTTTAAAACACAATATGTAGACATATCCCATCCACACCAGCAAAGCTTTTGGCTCCACTGGAAATCTCTGAAAAGCCGCAGTGCAGCAGAAGGCAGGCCGTACGCACGGCCCTGACGGGGCTCCTTCAGCACAGTCACAGGAGAGTCTTTGATTGTAATTAAAATAATTATAGGTATACTGCAAACGTCTCAGAGAACGCAGTGGAGCAAGCAAATTTCTACAGCTTTTGCTGCACAAGGATCCCCTCAACATATGTTTTCAGCTGATTTATTTATGCTGGTTTCAGTACAGTGATATTCCTGTCTGCCTGCGTGGGCCTGGACTGACCTGTGTGGCTCCCTCCCCAGGGGACGTGTGCCCGCCGTGAGTGGGGACACGGGGACGGGCACTCTTCACCCTTCGGTGCCGCTTCGGTACAACCCGGAGCACCGGTGTCAGTGCTGCGTCCCTTTGTGGGTCAGCGGGAACCTCTGGCTCGCGCCTGCGGGGTTCCCAAATCGCCCCAGGGTCCCAAAACCACCCGAGGGTCCCAAAACCGCCCCAGGGTCCCTCCTGCCGGCAGCCTGCTCTCTGCAAGGGCGCAGCTGGAGCCGAACCAGGGGCTCTCCCTGGCCCCAGCCACTCCTGGGCCCCGTGTCGGTCCCAGAGCCAGCCCAGCCGGCCGTGGCTCTCCGCTCTCGCTGCCGCAGGTTACTGACAGGGGGACTCGGGACTCCCGAGGTCACCAGCCTGCGTCCCCATGCAGCGATGGGAGCCCACAACAATTACAAGCTTCCTGCGTGTCCTTCCTCTGGGGTTTTGTCACACATGATGTCTCACATCTGGGATTCGACCAGTTGGTGGGGATGGTAATGCTATTTCCATGCCAAGCTGTAGCTTTTTTACCCCCAGCCGTTTCAGGGCTTACAGCTATTGTGTGTTTTTTTTAATGTTGCAAGATTTTATATTGGGAAAAAAGTGCCTTTTTTTTTTCTTTTCTCAATGCCCTGGGAAATGTCATCCAGCAGGAATGTTCCCAAGCGTTGCTCATGGCCGAGAGGAGGATGGGCTCAAGCAGGGGCCCACATGCCCAGCTCCCCTGTGCCCAGCCTCCTGGGACCGGCTCTTTGGGCTGTGGCTCCCCCGGGCACCCCATCCCTGCTCCCCAAACTCTGCCCTGTGCTCCCAAGGACGTGGGGCCAGCTCGGCCCCACGGCAGCGTCAGCTCCTGCCCCGCTGCTGCTGGGCACAACAGCAGCGGAGGCAGAAGGGAGGGGGCAGAAGCCTGGGGAGGTTCAAGCTGTTCACGGAGCCGCTCCTGCTGCAGAGGCTCTCGGTTTCGTGTCCTCTTGGCTGTGCCAGTGGCCTCTTCCACTTCCAGCTCTGGGCGGAGTTACAAGAAACGCTGGAAGTCCCTGCCCTGTGGTGTGTCATCATTTAAACTTGTCTTTAATAGCGTCCCAAAGCAATTTACTTTTCCCGAACATCAAAGCCCCCAGAGCAATACTGGGAGAGGCAGGGCTTCCCCTGTGAATCCCAGTGGCCCCCGCGCCCCCCTGCCCTGCCCTGCTGGCAGGGGCTGGGTGCCCTCCTTGGCTGTGGCCGGCAGCCCGGGCTGGTTGTCCCCTCACATGCTGGCCCATAGAGCAGACCCTGCTTCAGTCCGTGGGAGAAGTGCCATGTGCTTTGGAAATGGATTAGCACTGTGTGATGCATCGGGGCTTCGGCTGGGTTTGTTGAACACCTGGGCTTTCATCTTGGGGAGAGCAGCACGTCTCAGGTGGGGTTGTGAGAGCAAGGAGAGGAAGAGCTGAGACGTTGCATGCGGGATGAGAAGGCAGATCTTCCCCATGAAAATACAAGTGAGGTTTATATTGATGGCCCCACTGTGAAGGTGCCGGATGCCTTTTTCCAGGCTCAGCATCACATCGCAGACCACTTCCACAGGACTCGTTATGGGACAGAAAAGGCTGCAAGCAGAAGTGTCCGCGTTTGCCAATGGATTTGCTATGACCGACCTCAGAGGGGTCTGTCTTATGTGTGGGGAAGGGAGGGCAGGGAGGAGCTGAGCTGGTGAAGACCTGAGTTGTCCGAGAAAGGTGCTTGCAAACCTGCCTGCCTGTTGGGCTTTTACACAGTAGGGAACTGATAAACTCAGAGAGAGACAGCCGAGGGCAATGCCTGGGACCACGCGTGGGGCAATGCGTGGGGTACCGCGTGGGGCGGTGAGCAGGGCAGTGCACGGGGCCGTGCGTGGGGCCATGCGCGGGCAGCGCAGAGGGAGCCCCCGCCGGCCCAGCACTTGGTGCGAGGAGCGTGGCAGCCCCAGCTGGGCCAGGGCTGGGGACGGAGCCGTGGGCCCCTTGCCATGACCCTGCCATCCCCCACGATGATAGCAACGCTGGGGAAGAGCAGCAAGGCACTTGTGCTCCGGCACTGGGGGGACGGCTCCACCTTGCAGACGTGAAGTAAGGTGACCTGCCCAGGGACTGACACAGGGACCCCGCAGGCGCCGGCTGGTGGGAGCAGGCACGGCTTGGCTGCAGCTGTCCTGTACGGCCTGATGACAACACACCTCAAAAATCCAGCCCCAGGAGCAGGTACCAAGGGAAAACAAATAATGAGGAGAAAGAAATAGCGAGGAGATGCCTGTCTGCATCTCCTCTTCTGCCAGGATCCAGAGTGGCCCACCACCCTCCTGCGTGGCCGGGGATGCTGGGGGATGCTGGGGGATGCAGGTGGAGCAGCTCCTCAGTGGGACCCCTGTGCCCAGGGTGCCCCCACCGTCCCGCCAGCGCTGCCTTCCTCCTCAGCCTCCGAAGTTTTGTAGAGGAAATTTTATAGAAAAAATTGTTGCAGCTCCTGCCTCTACAAACACAGTGTGCTGCTGTCTCTGCCAGAGCTCAGCACTGGTTTGCCTCAAGGAATCTGTGAGATCCGTCCTGCTGTGATCTGTAACAATATTGGGATTAAATTAGCTTCCCTGAGCTGCAGAGGGGTCAGCGTGTGAGGCCCCCTGGTTAATCCAGCAGGCCAAAGAGAACAGAAGCCTGCCTGCATTGGGAAAGGAAAACAACGGGGTCTGTTTGCAATCCGTGGAGCTAATTCAAACAGCATTCCTCAAACAACAGGGGAAAAGGGCCTTCGAAGCAAATGAGAAAGGAGCGTTTCCCAACATGCGCATAACGTCGCTCCTTGGAAAGAGGCGAAATGTCCAGCCTGCACGGGGCACCGTGTCAGAAAGCCTGGCAGGGATGAAAGAGAGATCCTGAAAAGCAGGGCAGCTCGCCGGGGCGTGCACGTCCACCACTCGAACCCTGCCTCCCTGCCCCGTGCCTGGTGAGCACAAAGCAAGTCGGTCCTGCCGGACGACTCTTGATCTGCCCATGGCGACACGGGGGGGGGGTGCGGGCAGGCACCCGGCAGGCTGCCCATGCCACGTCTGGGGTGGGATGCGACACGCGGATCTTGCTCTTCCTTCACCCACAGAGAGTTTTACGCAGAAGTCATTTTCATGGCTCCGCAGCTCGCAGCTGCTCAGCACCAAACGGGGGTGACCTCCCCGGGGACGTTCCTGGATGGAGACACGCTTCCCGGCACGGGCCGCTGCCAGGCTGCCAGCGCCGCCCACTCCAGACAAGGCCAGTGAGCAGTGCTGCCCGGCCGAAAGCCCAGGCTTGCTTGCTCTGCCCGGGAAGAAGAGGCACGCCTGGGTGATCCTATCAGAAAGTCAGCTCCCCTTCCTCTTGCTCCCACATCTCCCCGTGGAAGGCATGATCCCGCGTGCCCCCGTGCCTGACCCTCCAGCACGGCTTGTGCAGCCTGTGTCAGGAACTTGATAGTTGTCTTTGCAACCAGAGCAGTTGTTTATGCAATAAGTTAGGCACTTGGGATAACTGTATTACCGGGGACTGAGGACTGCAGGTGTTCAGATATTATTAAAAACAATTGCCCAGGCTATCAATCATTCTGCAGGAGATAAACCTTCTGAGAAGCAGACCTCTGTGTCAAAGCAGGGTGCAGAGAAGCAGCACACCGCAGGTCAAAGCTAGGAGCGTCAGAGGCAACTTCAGAACATTCCTGCTTTCCTTCTGCTTTCTCGGCGAGCGTCTTTTTTTATTTTTGCTTATGCTGAGATATTATCAAAGGCTGATGAGGCACCAGGGATGAGTAATGCACCCTCTGTGCCAGCCGAGAACTTGTAGGCACTGGTACCTGCCTCTGCACACAGGGTTAATGTCGAGGGTGCAGAGCCCTGGGTCTGACAGAAGCTGCGGTGCTCAGTGCCGGAGCTGCTGGGTGCAGACCTGCCGCCTGCGCCCCAGGGCCCCCCGCCCTCAGCTGTGCCCAGAGGCTGAGGGACGCGGCTCCTGGCAGTGTCTCGGCCCCATCCTGGAAGTCCCCATGGTCCCTGGGCAGGGCAGGATTTCCATGGAGGAGAGGCCTTTCCCCTGTCCAAGAGAGGCAGAGGGGGATGCAGGGCAGGAACTGGAGAGAGATGAACTCAGACCAAAAAATGGCAGGTTTTTAACGGGGAGGAGAACCACGCGCTTGAACAAGGGGCTGAGGGATGTGGGGGAGTCGGCGCTTCCTCTGCAGAAATAGGGGAGTGAGGTTGTCCCCTCGACTTCGTGCAGAGCAGGACAGAGAGCCCGGCTGGGGAAAGGTTGGAGCCAAATGGGCAGGGTCGCCCAGGCTGGGTGATACCTGTAGTGCAGGATTAGACCTGCCGCTTGCTTTTCCACCTAATGCGACTGAAACCAGTGAATTCAGGCATCCTTTGTCTGCTCCGGGAACATCCCGATGCCCCTTTCCCCGCACAGCGCATTCCGAGGGCGAGCTGCAGGCCATGGATGATGCTCCCCCGGCACCGGGAGCCGGGACTGCCACTACCGCCTGCCGTGCTGCTGCGCCTGCGTGGCCTGGCCGGAGGAGCCCAGGCTGCCGGGCACCTGCTCGGCAAGGACTTCTGTGGGCGGCCGGGAAAATCTCCCAAGTCAGCAGCTCTGCTTTCAATCTGTAGCCGCTTGGCGTTTTTACCCCGCTAAAACGTGGAATTTCGTGTCTTTCTGTACAAGAGAGAAACAGCCTGTTTAGGATTAATTTAGGATCAGGCTCAACAGCCATTAACTAAAGAAAAACAAAATGGTAAATTAGCTGCCTGTCAGAAGGGGAAGAAATGTGGGACTTGGTGCTGGATTCATTGTGGAGGGTGTTAAGGCAGGATTTAGTGTGATTTACTGTCCTCTGCAATGATACCTTCTAACACCAGGGAGCTGGCAAGCACACCTCCTTTGCCTTCAGTCAGATATACTGCTCTGTTCGCTAATTATTGACGTGTCCGGTAGCCCTGTTCTTGCAGCTGGGTTTGTCAGCATTTCCATTATAGAGCTCTGTCTTCGGGGTTTATTGCTCAGTTGTAAACATTTGCTCCAGACTGAAACTTGATCTACAACTGTCAACTGGAGTTGCAGTGCTCTGAGAGAGATTAGAAAGAAAAAGGTTTGGCTATTCAACACAAGCATAAAATACAAGATCTTCGGTTTATGAGATTTTTCACTCTTACAGTCAACTAAGTGATTTTGTCCCAGACAACATTTGCTGCTACTTCAGAATTTCCTAGAATAGAAAAAAACCTCCAAATATAAATAGAAAAGGTCTTTAATATGGAGACTCACAACAGTGACCACTCTGCATCTGCCCAGTATTCAAAACACATTCACTAATGCTCCTGCGAGATAGCGATGATCTCAGAAGATATCATTTACAAGTAGGAAACTAGGGACATTTAACGAGGTGCCAAACAAAATTCAGGATGAATAAAACTTCCTTATACACATGAATTAACACAAACACAACACAAAGGAAAAGCTGCATAAAGGGTGAATTTTCCTTCTTGCCTGTTTTGGGTTATTTTGCATCTTTGTGTTCATACCTGCCCCCACACAAGCGCTGTGCAAAGCAGAGATGATTGCAAGTGTGTGAAGAACACAGATCCGTGAGACTCTTCAAACCCCAGTGTGTCTGGGGGGCTGCTCCTTGCCACATCCCGTACCCCAGCCCTCCTCTTCCTCAGGGCTGCCAGTTCTGTACTGAGTCCCGCAGAGAGCTCCAGGGCCCGTGCCAGTGACTGCTGGGGACGCTCAGAGACCCATCTTCAGCGGGGGCTCGTGGGCAGCGGGGTATCGAAGGGGACCTGCCCCGGCCCCCAGTGAGGGACGCGCGGGGGGATTTAGGAGCCACCGTAGGGCCCGTAACAGCCTTTGGAAGAGCCTATGCCCTCCGGCTTCTAGCTAGGAGCCCTGCATGCTTGGGGAGGATCAAGGAAGATAATGCTGCTCCTCGTCGCTTCAAGACTTTTGCTAAGCCCTGCATGGTGAGTCACCCTGCTTGGCATGGGTGTTCTCACCCATCAGCATGTTGTCCTGTGATGTCCCTAGGAACACTTGGAAGCTAAGAGAGAATTTTACTCATTACAGAAGAATTACGGCATCTGCTCAAGTGGATCTTACACCTAAAATAAATACTGAAATGTGTTCAGATGGTTGGAGAAGTTGACCTGCAAGAGGGGGAAGGTAAAGATGGAGCATTCAGTGCATCTCCTTCTGCAGCTCCCTGACTCCTGCCCATTGCAGGTCACTGGTTTGGGCTCTAAGGAGACTACCTTGCGTTATGGCCAAATAACCTTCATGCAGAGAGTTTAGAAGATATTGCCATTGATTTTTGCAGCACCCCTCAAAAAGCACAGCCTGCAAATTACCTTCAGCCAGAGAAAGCCAGAGGCAGTTGGACAAGGAAAGCGTTAGAGAGGGGCACGCTTTCTGTCTGAGATTCCCAACAGAGGGAAGGTGAATGTGAAGCAGCAGCAGCCTCCTCCCCAGCTGCAGAGGCCGAGAGCACGGGTGGCTCAGCAAAGCAGGGAGAAGACGTACTACATCCTCAGGTACTAAGGATGATGATCTTAAATGGTAAGGAAGGGAGGATGGACAGATGTTGCCGCCCCTTCCACCACACCCTTGTGTCCTCCCCAGCCCACCCTTGGGTGGGAGCGGGCCCCAACCCTGCGAAGCAGGAACACGCAACCTGCCCGCGCTCCCCCAGGCTCTCGCGGGCACCGAAGGGAGGCAACAACCCTCCCCAGGAGACTGCCAGGGCCTGCGGGGCACGGCGCGCTGAGGGGCTGACGGGCAGCTTGCCACACAGCCGTGCCCCTGGGACCACCCGCCGGGGCACCAGGGCTCTCGGCAGAGCCCCACGGCCACGGGCGCCGCATCAGCCCCACGAGAGCCAGGGACAAGGGTCGGTCATGCGTGGGGACCCGCTGCTGCCAGCCACGTGGCACTGACGGCTGCTCGGGAAGCGGGCAGTCATCGATTCCTGTTTATGGCTTGTACAGAGAGACACGGGTGCAGGGTCCAGCACGGCTCCGTGGCCGCGTGCCCTGGGAGCACCAGCTCCGTGCCTGAGCCCCTGGCGCAGGGGGCATGAGAGGGGATGGGGTCCCCTGAGCCTCCCCCCGGGCTCCCCTGGGGCTGGGGCACTTCTGCCTCTTCCGTGGGGGACAAGCAGGTTGGGGATGCCCGCTGCCGAGCGCAGCCGGGTCAGAACGGCATCACACGCCAGAAGGCTTGTGAGGGCGAGTTGCCAGATGCTGCCCAGGCCGGATCCTGCTCCGCCCGCCAGGCGCGGTGGATCTCGGGGAAGGTGCCCGAGCCTCAGCATTCTCCTGTGTGCCCGTGCGAAGCGGGGGTCTGTCCCGCGTCCCTCATGGCCACCACGTTTAAGGCGGAGAAGGGAAGGGGAGCTGGTGACGGCACGGGGAGGAGAGCTCCTGGGCTGCTCAGGTGTGATGGAGGGCAGGTATCCCAGCGCAGCCTCACCGCAGTCACGCTGTTTTCCTGAGCGTGAGCATTTCCTCCTGCGGCACAGCCAGAGAGCGAAAAATAACCAGGCTTTCGAGCTCTTCGCCTTAGTGCCTTCCCCCTTCCAGAGGATAATAAGCTGCTTTTAATATTTGACATGTTTATTAACAGATGCAGTTGTGACAGCCGATGACTTCATATGCCAGTTACTACTGAAATGTTAGTAATAACTCGGAATTAACTGTCATAAATAAAAAAGACTACAAAGACAACTAGATGGTGTGTCACTCTGCAGTAATTTACTGAGACCCCGTTGGCTCTGGATGCAATGCTGGAAGGTCCTTTGTGGAGCTCCAGTCCGGGTTTTGCAACAGTCACAATATTTTGGCTGGATATTGTCTTAGGAGGTGGTACTAGTGGGGTGGAATTCCCTCATGCAGGAGTTTGCACTAGATGCCTTTACAAAGCTGGATACTCTGGTAATAATAATAATAAAAAGCCCCTACCCAGTGGATGGGGATGGAGTCTACGGCATTGAGACCAGGATTTATTAATGTGCAAATTGCTCTGATATGATCACATACTTTCTGCTTTGCATACGCAGGGAGCAGCGTGGGCTGATGGAGTATGAACTAGCCTGGGCGATCTTTACGAGCTGAAATCCTGCACATCACAGAAGGGTTTGTTTCTCTGCGCAAAACCTGGGAAGCTGTTAGAAACCTGCTTCAAAAAACAAGTGAACAAAATACCCAGACCCAAACGCACCAGACTTCTCCATGAACTCGCCATGAACATATTTTTCATTTTTTTTGACAGAAACGTGCATGTAACTTTCTCTGGAGGAACCGAGGATTTTTGTAGTTGGTCTTGTAGTATTTTAAAACTGAGAAACCAGTAGAGTCTTTTCAGCAGTGATGAGGGAGTGACAAGTCAGAGGTAAGGGTTTCAGAATGCATGTTTGTTTAGATGAAGCTTTTGCAATGTGGGCTGCTAATGAGGAACGCAAGCCTTGTCAGCATCCGACTTGCGGGTTTGCCTTGTGCAATGTGGATAATGAGTTCAGACAATGAAAGCTGTGAGAAATCACAGCACGATCTGTTGGGATCCCCGTCTCCCCCACCCCCAAGGTGCGTGGGGCTTTGCAGGGAAGCTGGGCTGCTGCGCGCTGTCCCCTGCCACTGTTTTACCTTCCCAGACCCGGGAAGGGGACACGGAGAGCTAGTCGCAATATTGATCAGTCCGCTGGAGCTCGTTGCTGATACTGGACCAGCCCCAGGGTCCCGCCGGCCGCAGCGCAGACGCTGAGTGCTGCGCAGCGGGCTGCAGTGCCCTGCCTGCTTTCCCACTGACTTCCAGAGACAGGAGCGTGCCCGAGCTGAGCAATGAGGGGACGAGGCAGTTAAGCAGTTGCTGTCTCAATATTGTCGTGGCTGCGCCCAACTCAGCCTCCTGCAGAGGACGGCACCCATGGGGGCACAGCAGGCACCCAGAGAGTGCGGGGTAAGTACGTACACCCGGGGTTTTCGGATGGGGGATCAGTGGGGAAATGGTTAACAGTGATCCTGATAATAATTAGACGTCCATGTTAACACCCCATGCTGATGTGCAGGGGAAGTGCTGCTGGATCTTGGCGCTGGGCTGCCGAGCCTGTGGGTTAGTGAGGGCTCGGGGCTCGCTGCAGCATGCTCCCGCAGCCCGGCAGGGACGCGGATCCCCAACGAGGGCTCGGGTCAAGGTGGCGTTTCAGCCTTCGTCCTCCTGGTTCTCCGCGCCGACAGAGCCAGGGTGCTGCGAGACGTGGGTGCAGGTGACTGGGGAATGGTCACCCCGGACTGCTGGGGTTTCTTGTAGGGTCAGCTGTGTGCGTTCCCTTGAATGGCCATGGAGACAGATGAGGGGGTGTTCAGGTGATGCAGTTTGGGTTTGAAGGGGTGTCTTACAGTAAAAGGCATGAAAATAGGATAATACTGGCAGAAGCAAATGTTGCATGGCACGGCAGGCATGGAGCCTTCGCTCTCCTGCGCAGGGGTCGGCAGGTACCAGTACAAAAAATCCTGTTACCGGAAGGTCTGTGGACTTGGATCAGTGCTTACAGTGCTGTTTGCGGTGGCCAGGTTTATGCTGAGATCCTGCGGGGACCCAGCACTTGCAGTGAAACATCTGCCCAAAGTGCTCTCCAGTTTGAATGATTTTGTCTGAAGTCCATCCATGACCCTGGAGCAGGTGAGCTCCTCACTGCCCGATCACCGCATCCCCGCTGCAGGGCCAGGGCCGCAGAGGCTGGGTGGGAAGACGGCGGTAACACCGAGGGCCTGGGAACGCCGGTGCTGCAACGTGCCTGGAAACCACCCTGGAAAAAAGGCTCGTTTCAGCTGGATCAGCTCCCTAGCCCTGGTGCGGCCGCTGCGAGAGCAGCAGCACCACCCTGAGGGACACGGTAGGGAGCGACCCGGGGGTGCAGGGGCACAGATGTGACCCCTGAGCACAGCCAAAATAAGCTGGCCATGCCGGCGTGCGCAGGCAGCGGCAGAGCAGAGCATAAACCCCATGCTTCCATCACCCAAGCTAGACTTGAGCTGGCAGAGCACCTCTCTGCCTGCACTACAGGGCCGTGAGACCGCAGTGAACGCCAGAGCTGGGGGCCAGCTCAGCCTCCCTTGGGCTGTGGGGATGGCCCCGGAGTGGGAAAGCGGGGACCGTGCAGCCGAGAGAGACGGGGACCGGCCGGCAGAGATACCTTCCCCGGGGCTGCGCGAGGGCGACCTGTTGTCTCCCCGAGGACGGAAGTGCCCGTCTTTGCCTGAGACCCTGGCAAACACAGAGACAGCCTTCCAGCCGTACCCGCCAACAACCTGACTGCCAGGGTGATCCTCCGGGATTGCAGTTGCCCCACACGCGCGTGCAGCCAGGTGGCATCGGCTGGCTGCAGGATGTCCTTCGTTGCAAACCACCCCAAGCAATGCCAGGCTCTGCAGAGCTCAGAGCTGGGTCCCCCTGTCCTGGCAACGCAGGTTGCTGTCACCCCTCAAAAAGGCAGAATTCACGCGTGCTTGCGCCAGGCTTGCAGCAATGGCTGGTCTGGAGAAAGCTCAGGCTGCCCTGCTCGCTCCTTCCCACCAACCGAACGTCCTGTTCTGCCCAATACCCAAAGCTGAGGCTGCTGATTATTTTTCCCAGTTGTGTTTTCTTCTGCTGCTGAGCTTGGTGCCGCTCCTGGCTCTGCAGGGCTCAGGTTTCCCAGGCAGTGACATTTTGGTGGGAGAGCCAGCGCACCGGGAAGCCCTGCAGGAGGCTCACACTTGGCAGATGCTTCCTTTGCACATGGCCAAGCAGAAAGCCCCAGGTGCTGCTTAGGGTCTTTGCCCCGGGCTTCGTCTCTGCTTTAGCCTGGAGAAGCTGATTAGCACAGCAGCTTGTGACTCCTGGGCTCCTGTAAGCCCTGGAAATTTGCTTTTAAAACACCTGCATTTAGAGTCAGTTGTGGAAGGTTGCTGTAAGCCCTTGTTTGGACACATTTATACTGAAATAAGAGGGGAATTGGCTATTGAGCTGAATGTGTGCGCACTCGTGCAGGACGAGAGCCTTAGCAGCCCTGGCTGTGCTTCCCATTTTGCATTAGACCCCCCTGCTCCCCGCACGCTCAGGGTCTCCAGGAGTGGGGGCTGTACACGAACATGGTGTGTATCCGCCCTGCAGCTCCTGGGGAATCTGCTGAGCACGTCCCTGCACAGCGATAGGGCCGTTAGGGTTGTTAAGGAGCCCTTTTGATGGAAGAGCAAGGTTTTCAGTGCTCTGGTCTGCGTTGCTCTGAAATGGGCTGGTTTGCAGTTCCTGGTCTGAAATTTGCGTTGGTTGCTGCTGTTCTAGTGCATTTTGTCCCTGGTTGGCGTTCGGTAAGTGAGTTATTGAACTGTAGGAGACTTAAACCTACCTGAAGTTGTACCTGATAGAAATAGGTTTCCTTTTTCAGTGACTGCAGCGAAATCCCCAGGCAGCTTCCCGGTCTGCGGTACCGGAGCCGTGCCTGCCGGGACGACTCCAGTGCATTTCCAGATGCTGCTCTGTTTTTGTGGGGAAGCAGCACACACCAAACCTGCAGCCTGCTTCAGGGCTTTGCTGCTTCCTTCTCCTCCAGACCAGTATGCCGCCTCTCTGCACTAGCAAGAGCGTAATGGAAATCCCCCAGTAAAAAATTTCCTGATGTTTTACAATGCTGAAGCACAAGCACTCCCGGAGAGAGGCCTGTGGCACTATTAATCGCAGCATTACTTGGAGCAGCTACTGTGCCGGGCGCTGCACAAGGCGGGCGAGGAGCTGGCGCTGAGCGGAGCGGGGGGAGCCGCGGGGAGGCTGGGGTGCTGCTGCGGCAGAGCCCGGGAGCGACTCCCCGCCGCCGGGCTGGGGCAGCGGGGCGGCCACGGGCGGGAGCCTCTCCTCGGCGTATTCCCCATTAGCGGGTCACAGCACGGCTCCGCAGATCCGGGGAATGCAGTGCAGAAGCTGGTGGAAGGAGTCAGACCTCAACAATGCTGTGGAGAACTCTGCTGCCAGATTGGTTTTTATTATTTTATTTTTTCAGTGAAGTTTATGGGTTAGGGATTTTGCAGAACTTGGCACTCGGATGTAATATCAAATGAAGACCTTCTGGTTCGGAAATTTGACTTAATGCAGCCTTCTTTTATTGCTTCAAAGATTAAGCAGAACAAAGTGGCTCTGCATGTGCATGTGCAGAGATGTTTGCTGGCTGGAGGCACGTGAGACACCCTGTGGCAGTCGCGATGACCGAGCCCTGTGTGCGTGGGACCTTCTTCCGTGGAGGGTTTCACAGTGCTGCTCGTGTAGCGTTAGCACTGTCTCTGCCTTGGCAACAGGGAAACACCCCTCAGAAAGACAGCGAGGCGAGAGAGAGAGAGACTTTCCCAAAGCGAATGAGGGCCCCCAAACCCGCTACCTGCAGCACAGCACTGCCTGCCTCCCGCTGCGGGGCTGGCAGAGCAGACAGGGAGCTGCGGCCACGGGGAGTCACCCAGCGCAGGCAGGACGGTGCAGGCAGAGCAGAGACATCGGGTTCGGGGAGCACGAGCACCGTGGGCACATCTCTGTGTGCCTGTAAAATAGGAATAATGGTGCCGCAGGGCTGAACGAGCTGCCTGGGGCGCCCAGGCAGACGGGGTGTTTGGTATTGCTGGTCCTGCAGCACCCCAGCTTGCAGCGTCTGTGCAGCCCGCACCCACTGCCTCTGCCTCCTGCCCAGTGTGGGGCAGGCAGCCGGCACTGAGCCGCTCTTCGGTGCTCACCTCTTTGCCCCTCTCCCTTGCTGCTGCCCGCCGAGGCCGGCTCTGAGGATGGTCTCTGACCGCACCTGGATGAGGCTCCGGCTCCGCACGCCTGCCGGCACTCGCCTCCCCGGGGCTGGTTCCTGACACCCGCGTCTCCTGGCAGGCGCCGGGGCAGCGAGGGAAGACGGGCGCTTTGGAGCCCGCTGGCTCTGCTCCCTCGCCAGGCTGAGGGAGCCGCACAGCCACACCTGGGGCTGCGAGCTTTAGACGTCTTGGGGAAGCTTTGCCTGCCAAGAGAGGGGAAGGCGTGCAGTGAGATAAACGCGTGTGTGGGCTTCTGCTTGTTTGAAAGATGCCTCCTCTCCTGCTGGCTATATCCCACCTGCTGAGGTTCAGCCGTGCTGCAAGAGGAGCTCGGCCGCTCTGAGGGGCAGGGCCGGACTGGGGAGGGTGCGGGGGGGCTCATGGTGGCAGCAGTGCCTCCTGATGCAGGGTGCAGGGTGCTGCGCCAGCATCGCCCCATCCTACTGCTGCTTGACACTGGCCCGGGGGCTTTGGTGGGCGCCGGGGAGCTGTGCCACCCTCGACGGGACGGCTGGTCCTGGTGCCGATCTGCAGGAGCGCGTCTCCTCCCGCTCCCGCGTAGTCTCCTTTATCTCCCCGCTGGCACCCGCTGGGATTTGTACCCCTGCAGCCCTGCTCTGGCTGGCTCAGACACCAGGCAACAGCTCATGGTGCCGAGAACGAGGACCGCCGCATGCCCCACGGCCCCCATCCTCACGTGTGGCCCTGCTCTCCTTAGCAGCCCGCTCTCGTTTCCTCCTCCTCTTCCTCCTCCCGCTCCCCTCCCAGCGCCTCTGATATCCGGGTGCCATTATCGTTATTTGACGGGCTTGTTGAACGTTTACACAAGGGCAGGTTGGGGAATCTGCCGGCAGCGTGGAGATGGCTGCTGCCGTAAACAACCTCCCCGGAGCCGGACTCTGCCAGCCCTGGGGCTGGGGAGGGCTCGGGGCAATTTGTCCCGGTTGCCGTCCCCCATGCCCGAGCCTGCCGGACGCGGGGCTGGGAGTCTGCTGAGCCCAAGCAAAACCTGGTGAACCCCTGCAAAACCGCGACTCTTCCTGCAGGCAAAGGCATTTCTGGAACCTGTTCTCCTTGTGTATTTGCACCCCCTAAACAGACTACCAAGATGAAGTTCAAATTCTCTGTCCAGCTCCAGGACCTGGAAACCCAAATTCCCCTGCACTCATGGCTGATGTCCAGCCGGCTGTTGGCAGCCGACCTGGCAGTTCCCGGGGGTGCATTACTGCTGCTGCTGTAATCCGACTTTGTCCTGCCTCTAGCCCTCGCACAAGCATCTGGTCCTTCTCTCCCAGACTCAGTAAACCTTTGGAGAGCCCGTTTACATTACGGATAGCCTGATACATTCAGCAGGAGGCAATATATCAGCAATTTAGTTATTGTGGATTAGGTCTCGAATAGCCCAGGGATATAATGTTGGTCTTTCTCACCTTGTGTGTAGGAGGACTAATGGTAAATTATCTGGATGGTTTACATTTTCTGGTTTGTATTGGAGCTCCCAAGGACCAATTTATCCTGATTGAATTGCAAACAAGGCTTACTGTCATCTCAGATGCAGGGGCCAGGTCTCTCCATAAATGAATTCAGAGCAATTCAGGTTACCCCAAATTCTTCCTGTCGATGGGATAATGGCATAAATCCTGCTAATGTTTAGACTGGAAATTGTTTGCAGCAACCTGAGCTTGACTGATGGCTGCAATAGCAGAAAGAATCAGAATTTGTGTCCTGAGGTGAGGGTGGGAAGAGCTGGGAGCCCGGCCCTTCTGCTGCAGCCTCTGCCGGTGGGCACGCCGCAGAGCCCGTGTGCTTGCAGGGAGCTTTTGAAACGTGGGGATCGTGGTAGTGACCCGCCTTGGCACTGGCTCTTCAGCATCCGGGATGCCAGTAGCTCTTCTGTGCTGAGTGGGCAGCTGCGGCCGGAGGCCCAGGCTCTCTTTGGGCTAGAAAGCAAGGAAACAAGGAGGAAAAAGAGTGTGCTTGTCTGGTGTGTGCTCGTGGCCTCAAGGTTTCCCGTGGCATTTCCCTGCCCTTGCACTGAACAAGCCCTGAGAGATGGGGTATGTGGCTGCGGCCTAAGCTTCACGCTGGCTCTTGGCACGCTGGGGCTGTACTTGCTCCCTAAGAATATCCCTGCTGCTGTCCCCGCACCGAGGGGACTTTGCCTAAACTGTGAGTGTTGTGTAAACACTGCAGGACGCGGAGCGGGTTCAGCGTGTACTTCCTGCGAACGCGCTTCACCTGCAAACCCGCCGTAATTAAAAACAAGGGGCAGCCAGACCGGGGCAGCGGCACCGTGCTCCCTCCAGCGCAGCTAGCGCTCAGCACTAATTTGGGGAGGGTTTGGTCCGTGCTGTACTGACGCTGCCCCGCTCACCCCAGCCAGCATCCCCAGGGTCCTCTGGCTGCGCCAGACCATGCCATGCCGAGCCATCTGTCCGGAGGGTCCTTCCTCTCCCGGCTGCCCGTGCTGCCTCACCCCCGCGCAGGGGAGCCCCGTGCTGTGCCCAGGTCCCTGCACGTGAGCACGGTGCGGAGGGAGGCTGCGGGGCTGGGGTGGGATCCCCTCTCTGCACAGCTCTCCGCTCTGGTAAACACTCCCAACAGCCCAGCTTAAGCACTTGACAGTGTTTATAAAGCAGCTTGCAGCAAACAGACTTGGAAGTGCAGAACAAGTTGGTGTTTACACAAGCGACTAATTATTTATTTGAAAATCCTGTGGATGAGCTGTGGGCTGTAACGACAAGCACATGGGGAGTGCTGTGCTCCTGCCCCAGCAGCGCTCAGCAGAGTTGCAGCAGGGACACGGTGAAAAGTTCAAAGCCATCGGGGCAGGAGGACGATGGCAGTGCTCTGCAGCGCCCGATGGCCTCCGGGCCTCACCGGCACACGTGAGCCAAAGCTGCCACGAGGTACCCGCTCCGGGGCACATCTCGCATCCAGGCACGTGCTGCTACAAGGCCCGGCAGTACCCAGGTCACGTCTCCCTGCAGCAGCTGACTCAGATGCTGCCAGCCCACTGCCGCTGCTGAGGGCAGCCCTCTCCGTTCAGGTACTTTGCTGCCGTAGCCGTAAGCACCCTACAGCTGGGCTGGGGCAGGGGAGCTGCTCCAGCCAGCGGCTCCTCGGCAGGTCCCCACCCCGCGGTGGGCGTGGGAGGGGGCCGGCACCCCGGGGCCCGTGTCCATCCCGCAGGCAGCGCGCAGGCTGCAGCCGGGCTTCGTTCCAGCACCATCGCCACCGGCCATTTGGGACATCGGCAATTGCGCAGTTATTATAAAGGGATTTTCTGTTTCATTTGACCTCACAGAGTGAATATTGTCACCTTTATTCCCACACGATGGCAGCTGTTGGCGGGGCTTTGCTCTGCCAAGCTGCAGAGAGAAGAGCGTGGCCCTGCCTGGCCGTGCCAGAGCTCTCGGTGCAGCCCGGAGGTCACCCGTCCTGCGCGCCAGCCACAGGACACACGGAAAACCACCTCTCGGGTCATTTCCCGGGGGAGCAGCACGCTGCTCCGCAGCAGCCCTGCCGCCGCTGCCTCTCTCCTGGAGTCTCTGAGGCTCCAGGGCGAGGACGGGGCACACGGCAGCTCCCGGGCTGGCTGTGCCCGGAGCCCTGCGTGCTGGGCTGCCATCCGGCAACGTCCCGCTGCGCTGGGCTTTATTTGCTCTCCAACAAGTTCAGGCACAGCAATTGGTTTGTTGCCCGGCCTGTCCTCCTGACATTGCCGTCTCGTAGCCCTGTCCAGCCACGCGTGTTGGGCAACTCACCACCACCGCTTGGCAAGGGCAGCGCAGCCCTTACAGCCGCGCTCGCTGCCGAACGCCGGGCCTCCTCTGCCAGCAGGGCCGTGCGAGAGCCGGCGAGCCCTGGGCAGAGCAGCTCCTGCGCTCGGCCCCGCTTGGCACTGCCTCTGCCCACGCAGGCAGCGCTGACCCTTCCCTGCAGCTCCAGGGGAACGGGAGCTGGGAGGTTTGGAAATTCCCTCCGAGCAGAAACAATCCCGCCCTGTCCCCAGACAGCCCCGTCTCCGGCTTGGGACTGCAGGCTCGCTTTCTGCTCGGCTCGACTACCAGCCCCAGAGGTGCCCACTTGATGGGAAACATCTTGTGTGCTTGGCAGTCCACAGAGGCCATCTGCTACTCGAGGAGGGGCGGCCGAGGGGGACTGGCACTATTTTAAACAAGTTACAGCTATAACCGCATGCAGCATCGGCAGATGACAAAGCTGTTTCTACTAGTTAGGTGTGCTAACTCTTATTAAGCCAGGCAGTGACTGGTGGGTGAGGTTGGAGGGCGATTCGCCCCGCGCTGCTCTGGGTGCCGCCGTCTGCCTGCACCCCCCGCACACCGCTCCCCCAGTTTGCCCCATGGCTTCCACGCTCACCCGCCACAGCGCCGAGCCCAGCCCTTACGGGATCGATGTCGGCTGTCAAGTTAATCTCTTCTCCTCTTCCTTTGCAGTTCCCGGGATTGCACTTGGAAACTGCAAGCAGCTAACGCTCGCTGCCAGAGCCCCCAGATGGGACTAGAGCCAAGCTCCTGCGCTCCGTACGGGGATGAAGGTAGAGCCATGTTACCTGCTACCTAAGCTCGCTGTTGCTGATGTAGATTGTGGATATGGTCCCGTACCAGGCTTCGTGCACAGACTCTCAGCTCTGATCCAGCCTGAGACGTTTTAGCGGCAGCAGAGAGACCCCCAGCTGTGGAGCGGGCTCCTCCGACCACCCTGCGACGGAGGGGCTGCAGCGCTGGAGAGTTACTATGCAGCTTGGACTGTTTGTGGTGGTGGTTTTTCTAAGCTCGATGGATCTAACAGGCAGCAGCAAAGTGGTGAAGGGCAAGAGGCAAAGACGAAGTATGTATGAAACGCTTTTCTTCTCTACTTCTTCTCGTGATGGTGTACGGGTCGTGCAGATGGTGAATGTGTTTACCGACACAGAGAGCTGGGCAGAGGCTCGGGGTGCCCCGTGAGCCCTCGGAGCTCCCCAAGTCCCGCTCCTGTGCAGAGACGTGCACTACCCTCTCCCACGGGACCTGCCACAGCCCCAAGCCGCAGCCAACTGCCCCGGCGCCCGCAGGCAGCGCCGGGCAGGGACAGGGAGGATCTACCTCCTATCACAGGGCAGGCTGTGGCTCGGGGCAGGGACCAGCAAGCGCTGCTCCCCGAGGCTGCGGCCCTCGGGTGAGCTGGCACCCACGGCAGCTCTCGCGGCCAGAGGAGTTCGCTCTGCGGAGCAGGACGGGGTCGGCCTCCCCCCTTCCCGCAGCGCCCCGGCTGCCACGGCCCCTGCCCGCCTTCGCCCCCGCAAGCACTGAGCGGGCCGGCAGCGGTGCAGGTCCAGCTCCCCGCCCCGCCGAGGCTGGCAGCCTCCGGGTCCCTCACCGCGGTCAGGTGCCTTCCCGGGAGAAGCGAGCAGCAGAGGGAAGGGAAGGGAAGGGAGCGTGTGAGCACGAGCCGTGCTTCGCTCCCCGTCCGCCTCCCCAGCGCTGCTCTGCCCGCAGGCTCCTGCCCCGCACCCTCCTTTCCCCGCGGCCACCCTGTCCCGCCCGGAGCCCCCCGGCAGGCTCTGCCCCGGGCAGCGGCCACGCAGGAGCGTGTCAGGCCGTGGGCAGCCGGGCCGTGGTGCGACCCAAGGTGCACGGGGAGTGCGGGTTTTAATTATCCCTCCAGCCCGGCCGGTCCTCGGCCGGTCCCAGCCCAGGGCTCACGCAGGGCGACCAGGCTGAATCGGCACAAAAGCAGCCACATGGGTTTGCCCTCATTTATGTAAGCTAGTTTTAGGACTGTTTTACATTAAAACTGTTTTAAATTAAATTATATAAAAATGATTTTATATTAAAACTGGGACTGCTGAGCCCTGTGAGAACAAGGAAAACTTGATGTCATGGCTAATGCTATAAAGTGCAATTTCCAGTGAGGGGCCGGTTTATACCTTTGCCATAGAGGCAGACCTTGGCACCGCGGCCCAGCGCTGCGGAAGGGATGGGGCCCGATCCCCCGAGGGTCCCTGCATACGGGGGGGGCCAGGGCCCAAAATGCCGAGGGGAGGTTCCAGTCCTGACCCAGCAAACCCGCCTGGCATCTGGACACCGAGGGTCCGTGGGGCTGGGGACCCCCGTCTGCTTTCTGCTTCATTTTCCGAGGCTGCGGCAGCCTCCGCGCCAGCGATGGGGCTGGGACAGGCAGCGGGGGAGCTGCCGGGGTCTCGGGTCACTGCAGGGGGAGAGGAAAGTTTTCTTACCTCTCGGGCTGGCATGTGAACACTGTGGTGCTCCGCGCTTGCTTTTGAAGTGTATTAAACACAGTATTGAAAAGAATACATTTTTAAATACACAGCTTTTCTATAAACAAGGACACTGCTTGCATAATAAACTAATAAAAATAACCTGCATTCTAGCCTGCAAAGAATGCTATTGGTTTCAAAACAAGCAGCATTTTATATGATAATTAAAAGCAGAAAACTCTCAAGACATGGGATTGAGTATTTTTCTTGGACTGAACTTAGGAGCTGAGAACACGTCTCTATTTTGGGGGCAGTGAAATCTCCTGCCAGATATAGTTAACATAAGCGGGGTCAGAGCGAGATGTAGCTTGGGACATGGCCTGGCCTGAAGCGCAGCGCAGAATTAGTCAGACGGTTTCGCTCCAGCACCGTGCGGCTCCGGTCCCCGCTCGTCCTGCAGCGTGCCCGCAGCTCGGCGGGGCGGCACCGCCGCTCCAGGACGCGGCAGGGAGGCACTGGCCCGCGCGGGCGCGTGTCCCTCGTGGGCACCTGCCCGGCGCGGGCGGCAGGGCTGATGGACAGGGCTGGGAGGCAGGGGGCTGGTGGGGACAGCGCTGGGACTCTGTGGAGAGCTGGTGGCTGCTCCTGGGTCCTGCTCCTCACTGCTGCCGCTGTCACGACCCTCACACCTGTGCTCAGGGCGGTGCTGGCACCCATGGGCATCGGGCACGGGGCCGTGACGCCCAGCCAGAGCGGTGCCGGGAGCCACAGCGAGAGCGTCAGTGCAGCAGGACCCCAGCCCTCGGGCTGCCCTGGCCCCTGCCCTGCCTGCCGGTGGTGCCGGTGTTTTGGGGCCAAACCCAGTGCGTGCAGAGCCCGGCCGTGCAGGCGGGCACTAACCGCTGCCTCTCTTTTCCTCTTCCAGTTAGCACCGAGCTGAGTCAGGGCTGTGCCAGAGGCTGCGACCTGTGCTCCGAGTTCAATGGGTGCCTGAGATGTTCCCCCAAACTCTTCATCCTTCTGGAGAGGAATGACATCCGGCAAATTGGGATTTGCCTACCATCTTGTCCACTGGGATACTTCGGCCTTCGCAATACAGACATGAACAAGTGCATCAGTGAGTACGGGGGTGGGAGGGAAAGGGCGAAATGCGGGAGGGTGGTGGTGCTTTGCAGTGCTTTGCAGGGGATCGTGCCGCCTCCGGTCAAGGGAGAGGCGATGCTGTGGCTGTATCGAAGGGGAGAAGGCGGTGCTGAGCAGGGCAGCGATTCACTCAGGGAATAACCCCATCATTTATGCCGATGTTGGCCAACGCACCTCGGGTGCCCAGGCGCTTCCCCGCCACAGCACCGTGCAGCCGGTGCAGCGTGCAGCCAGGCTGAGACGCTCCTTCCCTTTGACCAGCCGCTAGATACTGCCCGAACAGTGCCCTCAGAAGTGGGTAAGCAGCCACTGCCCCCATATCAGCCCTTCCATGCAGGTTTTGACTTGAGTTTTGGCCTTGCAGGTCTCTGAGAGCCTCTGTGGGTCTCTCCGTGCTGCGGGCAGGTGGTGGTAATGGACCAGTGGTCCATTAGAGCAGAGAGCCACTGGCGAAGCCTTCAGGGCTGGGTTACCCCGTTGCAGCATGCTCAGCACCGCCCAGGTACGCTGGGGATGTGGCATCCTGCAGGACATGTGGGAAGCTCTGTTACCTGGGCTGCCAGACTGGCACCCTCTTTCTTTGGGAGGCAGGAGGAGAAGGGAGGTCCTTTCAGCTTTTAAGGTACTGCTCGCACAAGTACCTTTTCTTCTCTCCTCTGCCTGTTCAGCGTAGCCAAGCAGCTCTCTGAATGAGATCCTTGGCCTGGGGCTGCCTCTTTCAGCCAGAGCACCAGAAAGAAGCTGGACATGGAAAAATGTGATCACTTCCCTGGCAGTTTCATGCAAACCACCCTCATGGCCAGATTTCCATCTAACTCCGTTTCTTTGCAGCCCGTACTGTAGCTGCAGCTGGAGCAGTTGATACGGGACTTTATTCTTTGCACTGTCCCACTTTGGCTGACTGATGCCCAAGCTGAACAGCAGCCCAAACCTTTTCCACCCTGCCTGATTTCGATCTAGCAGCGGCTGCTGCTGCCTATGAGAGCTGCAGCACAGCGGCTCTGCCCCGTACCAGGGAACGGTGCAGAGAAAACTGACTTCTGTCTGCGTAGCACAACCAGGCCTGGCAGGACGTTCAGAGGCTCGCCCTGGCTGTTGGCAGACCCCCTGGAGCCAGGAGCAAACTCCAATTAGCAGTCAAGAGCTTCCCGAGTCTTTTGCTCACATCAGACTACATGACGGCTTTGTGGTTTTTTTCCCCAGAATGCAAAATTGAGAACTGTGAGTCCTGTTTCAGTCGAAACTTTTGCACAAAATGTAAGGAAGGTTTGTATTTGCACAAAGGGAGATGTTACGTCACATGCCCCGAAGGCTACTCTGCTGCCAACGGCACCATGGAGTGCAGCAGTCCTGGTAAGTGATGCTCAGGCACCCTCCACCGAGCTTTTTGTGCGTCTGTCGGGCCCAGTCACACCTATTGCTAGGGTTTGGTTTAGATGATAAAACGAACCCCTCAGAGAGGACGGCTCATCGTACCTGTGTCGAGTGGGTGACGGTACAGGCCAGGCCCAGCCCTTCAGAGGGCAGAGCCCTCAGGAGACCAGCCCAGACGGGGAGCAGCACCCCAGCGTTGCTGCCCCGTGTTTGTGAAGTGTGACTCAGAGCTTGTGCGGTACGGCAAGGAAGGGGCTGCCTCGAAAACTTAGGAAGCTGCTGGGGAAACACATATACCCTTCGAGCCTACGGGGGGGAGAGGTGCGGTGGTGTGCAAGGGCTCCGGGCAGTCCTGAGGCAGCAACGGAGAAACACGAGTTACCGCTGGCCTCTCTTGTTACCTGGCAGCACAATGTGAAATGAGTGAGTGGGGGCCCTGGGGGCCCTGCTCCAAGAAGAGGAAGCTCTGTGGCTTCAAGAAGGGCAACGAAGACCGAACACGGCGGATTCTGCAGGCTCCCTCCGGAGACGTGTCCCTGTGTCCTGCCACCACGGAGGTGCGGAGATGCACCGTGCAGAAGAACCAGTGCCCCGAAGGTGAGCAGACGTGGAATATCTCACCATGCCTCCCCAGCATCCTTTGTTTGTCAGGCGCAAGTATCGCGCCAATTGTCCAGTATCGTCAATGCGCTGCACATCTCGCTACCCCTCTACAGTACAGGGAACACAGCGCGACAGCAGCTAGAAAGACCCCTGGGTGGAACCGGCACAGACGCCCGGGTGGGTGACGCTCAGCACAGCTTGCCACGTGTCCACGGGCTTTCAGATATTGGAGCTTCTTCCCTGGCCAGAGAGCAGCAAGGCAGCTGAGCAGCCGAAGGTGCACGCCTGTGCGCTGCGGTGAGGGGAGTCATCTTCTCCTCTACCAGAATGCTTAGGTCTGTGTTTTTCCCAGGAATTAGAGTGTCTTCAGGATGAATGGTGGTTTGGTCATCCTCTTACGGGATGGACAAGGATTGCAGCTGGGTTGAGTGTTTTGAGGGAAACCAGTTCTGAGCAGTGACTAACACCACAGGGATTAAACAGCCGGGCAGGGGGAGGCAGACACGGCCGATCTGATGCACGCAGCGGCGTGCGTTAGCTAAGGGGCTTGGTATGCAGCCGCGGAGAAACGCAAGTGTTAACGCTTCTGCTGCAGACCGACAATTACAAAGCTAAATCCTGATTTGATCCTTCTTCCCTGTTTATATTTAGGCAACAGCTCGCAATGCAAAGCACAGCCTGGCAGATAGGGCGGCTCTCGGGCACCTCTGTGCGTGGGGAGGGGTGCAGGCCCTTCGGGCCACCCCCGGCAGCAGCGGGCTGCGGGCCAGCTCACTCTGCCGGAGAGCCTCACGGTGCCCCTTTGCTTTACTGCAGGGAAAAGAAAGAAAAAGGAAGAGCAAGGAAAGCAAGATAATACAAATGGGAACAGAAATCGGAAAGACACCAAAGATGCTAAGTCTGGCACCAAGAAGAGGAAGAGCAAACAGAGAGGGGCCGCGGTCCCCGCGACGTCCGCTAGCCCTGCCCAGTAGCTGCCCCTTTACGTCACCTGATGGCAAGACTTCATTGCTGCTATGTATATGAAAGCTTTATTGAACCAGAGCACTGCTACACAACACGTACACATGTCCAGAAAGACAGACATATACTCCCAGACTGACCCACAGACCCGACAGAAACCACATACACAATACTTAAGGAGGCTGCCCACACACGCGCACCACCCAGGACCGCAGGAGGACGCTGCCGAGAAGAGGAGTGGGAGCGCACACGGAGGGAAGCCCACCTCCCCAGGGGACACTGCGGGGAGGAGAGGTGGAGCATGAGTCCGCGAAGGACCCAGACACGAGACTTCATGACCAAAGGCCTCACCTCGAGACCGGCCGCGTGGCCCCAGCGCAGCACGGCTGCAGCCAGAGGGACGAGACCAGACCTGCGCGGTCGCTCTCCCCAACCTGGGACCCGGACTCACACAACGGCAGTGGCCTCTTTCTCTTCCCCCCACCCTTTATTTTGTGTTTTAAGCTGTATGACTTTATCATTGCAAATACATGTTAAACGTTTGTGGTAAGAGGTCAGTGGTATCTGCCCTGAATCTGCTTCAAAGAGTTATTTCAAATTAAAAAACAAAAACCAAAATGACAACCAGCTTCCTGAGTGTGTGGTTCATGCCTTGGCCCCTATGGAGGCTGGTGTCCCACAGGACAGAGACTCACTTGTGGAAGGGAAACTCACCAAAGCTTTAAGAAAATCCCAGAAAACGTTGCCAGCTGCACTGCAGCCACAAATCAGCCGTCCTGTGCTCGCAGGACCCCAGCTGTGCTCCGCGGAGCCCCCTGAGGAATTTCCCACTGAAGGATCCAGTTAACATGCAGCAGATTGAGAAAATGAGAGGTTACAACAAACCGCAGGTTGCCGAAACATTGTGACTCCGCTTGTACAGTCACAGCTGCGGGACTCCATCCCGGGCTAGGGACACGCTCGTCCGTCCGCCCGGACACCACCCAGGCGCATAGCAGGAGGGAAGGCAGGCGGGAGGGGGAAGGCACAGTTCGGGCTCTGCAGAAGAGAAGCAAACTTTTAAGTTTGGTAGAAACTGCTGGTCTGCACGTCACTGACGGGAATTCCCTGGATCCAGCACAAGCGCTCCTGCTCTGCAAGAGCCGACACCTGGGCAGAGGAACCGGGACAAGGTCGGTGCAGGACAGAGACCTAGCGAGACCCGCGCGGGGCGCACGTGAACGCTGCCTTCTCTGCACGGAGAGCTTCACCCTCAGCAGTGTCACGAGGTGGCATACCGCTCAGTTTCCCTCATATTTTAAAACATGCGTCCTCAACATAAATATGTGCAGACATTTAATTCTTCTAGAGTTCAGCAAAAGCCCTCTGGTCCTGAGGGACGGAGCCAGGGGAGGTGCCGTGGCTCCCAGAGGTGTGCCCGGGGTGGATCAGTGACGTGCTGCTGGAGCTCCTAGCTCCCCCAGTAAGGTGATGGGCAGGGAAAAGCTCATCCCAAAGCTAAACCTGGCAAATACAATCTCCGCTGCGCTTGCTTTCATACCACCTTCTCTGCCCTGCGGTTTTGGAGGGCAGAGAGAGCCAGCGAGCGCGCGGGGACGCCTGCGGGAGAGCCCCCGCTCGCTCCGATGGGTCACCTGCCCGCGCCCGGCAGTCCTGGTCCTCTCCTGCGAAGAGCCGGTGGTTCGTGGCGCCCGCCGAGGACTCTGCTCCGGCAGAGGACACCTAAACTCTCCCGTCGCCCCGTTCGCTTTGTGGCTGGTTTGGCTCAGTGCAGGACGTGGGAGCTGCACAGTTGTTTCAGCTCCAGAGCTGTACCAAGCTCTCCGTGACTGCTCTGCTGGCAGCAAAACCTTTCAGCCCATCATCCACTCTGTGTTTAAGTAAACAAGAAGCCGTTATATCTTTTAAAGGGGATTCCATTTCAGCACAATGATAAACGACCAGCAATACCATGCAGAGAGAAAGAGGTTCTTAAAGTCATCCTTTGAGTTGTTTACGGATGATGTTCAGATGATCCCTGAAAGCCTCCCAGCTGAAAGATCCGATCTCACTTGATTTTCTAGCCTCAGCTAGCCTGGGAGATAAGTTTTTTTTTGTGCCATGGCGTTGCATGTAAGCAGAACCGTTTTTCCCTTCCGCTTTTTAGCAGCAATAATCAGTAGCCCTTTCATGAACCTCAGCTTGCTAATTCATAAACGACTCCCTCCTCCCTCCTGCTGCAGTATCTCAATCCAGTTCTCAACAAGGATTAGAGAGAAGCGAGAGTGCGTTAGTAAGGTTTTACAGACGGAGGCTCTGTTAACTGACTGGATTCCCTACAGTAACTCATGGCAATATTAGCACAACTATTTCAAAACTCAACTGCCTATAATAAATCAACACAACCTATTTTATAGAACTTCCTAGGGTTTTTTAGAAAAACCGACAAACTTCTTTCTGTTGTAGCCTTCTCCCTTCTTTCTTCCTTTTTCACAGCAAAATGGGAAGAAAAAGGGAGAAAGGCAAAGGAAAGTTTAAAATGCATATTAAGAAAACCCAAGATTTTGCAGTATGGGTGATTTTAAAATTAAATTGTTTTAGAAAAATTAGGAGGAAAATATAAAAAACAGGTCAAATTTCTTTTCTTTTTTAATCAGCTCGAGAATTATGCTTATTCCCACCCCAAGAGAGCTGGTTCATTTATGAAGCTAGAAACATTTTGCCTTTGACTAACAAGGTTTGCACGCTGAGCTCAACAGTCCAAGCCGGAGATTTCCTTAGATAGGTTGATGTCATCTCAACTCACATGCACGTGAACGCTCTCTTTCAGCCCACCAAACAAAATCTGTTGTGGTGTTCTCTCCATGGCATCACTGTAAAATATGCTTCTTTAAACAAATAAATAAATAAATGGGTTTGCTGAACACGCTTTGTTTGCTTTATTCACCAAAACTGGAGTCAAATCCCCACTGACCAAAAATGTCTAGAAAGAGAGAGCCTCTCCTACGTAACTTCTGTCTCCCTGCTACCGTCCAGAAGCCAAGCGTACCTATACGGATCATGGCACGGAAACGCTGCCCCGGCTCCTGCGCGCATTCACGTTCTGTGCTCTGACCATCTAGTTGCTGAGCTGGAGCAGTAGTTGCTAGATGCACAGACAGACAGATAGATCCTTTGTCAGGAACTCCTTTGCATAGAAAACGTCTTCATTTATACTGTTGAACGAACTGGTGGTTATTCGCTGGACAGAATTCTACTCCAAATCTGCAGTTTCTAGGCAGTTTACTTAGCTTTTGGGTAATTCATCCCACGTAATGGGGAACAAAGCGCAAGGATAACATATTAACCGCTTACAGTCGTGGGCTTGGAACTGTTTAATTTCTATCATCTCATTCGCTGAGATTTAGGAGGTAAAGCAGACAAATTTCCCCAAACACAGGTTGGTTGTATTATATTCTTATCCTCTCTGCGTAATATAAATCTGTATTTTTCATCAGCTACAGCAGAGTTAAATGTGGGCACACATACTCCTCAAACAGTAATTTACTGGCTTTCTACCCCCATGGAGATGGAGGCAATGTATATACTTCTTAGTTCATGTTTATGTTAAAATGATTTCTCACTCAGAAGAAATCTTACCTTTGATTAAAGGAAATAGAGTAGGATAGTGAAACAGGTTATCCCTAATACTATTATCTGGGTTACATTGTCTGAGAACACTAAAAGGGATATTTTATATATATTTACAGATTTTATTAAGTCAATAGTCTTCACAGAGAGAGATGTTAGGCATAACATTTAAAAAAAACCTCTATCAAAATTACAGAAATACTAGCTGTATTTAACCAGTCACCAATAACTAAATCACACTGTTGGCATTTATATACATGATAATTTATTACACCCAACGGAATGCCAAACCATAGTTTAGATGGAGCTGCTTGCCAGAATCGCCATGATTTTTGAAGAGCAGCAGGACCTTAGTGGAAAAAAAAAAGGTAGATAATATATTGTTATTTACAGCACAAGCAAAACCGCCTGGTTAGAACCTCGTCTGCCATTCACCACTGAAACGGCCTGCAAAAGGCCACGTCAAATCCTGCGACGTGCAAGGCTAACGCGCATGATGCAGCACGTGCAGCTTTCCAGAAAAGAAGTCACTTTTCACGACTATCAAAATCAAATCACAAAAGTAAAGCATTTATCTGTAAATGCTTTAGCTCCCAGATTGCTAGTAACACTTAGTTCCTGTGAGAGAGATCTGCGGCACTGGCGCACGTTTGAAGAGTAAAGCAGAAGGCTCTGCAAGCCTGCGAGAACTGGGTGGGACCGAGCACGCCGTTCGCTCCGAGGGCCGGATCCTGCTGGGCACAGCACAGCCCGCGCTCTCCAAGTCCTTTTTCACCTTTTTGGCTTGACTTCAGTTTTCTCCTCCCTCCAGCTTTCCCCTATTGCTTTCAGTCGCCATTTTGGGAACTCCAGATCCAAGGCAACGATACCTGGGATCACTTCTGTTTTTCCTGCTAAGGAGCCGTCAAACCTCGAGCCCTTTGCCAAGGAGCCCTGCCTCCCACTCTTGTAAGCTACACCCCTGCAAACCTATTCCTGAGGAACTGAGTTGGGAAAACTACTGTGGTGCTAAACCATCTACAGGACCTCCTGGCAGTGCATGGGATGATTGTGAAGGCTGGCTACAAAACCCGCTTCTGTCCCTGTGCTCTGCGGGGAACGCTGCAACGAGGAGAGTAAGATGGCTGACGTTGCCTTTATCCTATTAAATAAAACAAAGTAGCTCAATACCACACCAAAAAAGTGCTCTGAGTACAAGTCCAGTCTTGTTCTGAAGTCTTGGAAATCTATTTTTCCTTCATTTAATTGACAAAATCTGTAGATCATACAAGGAAGACAGTCCCTGCCAAAAATCAAACATCACTAGTTTTTAATAATACAATGGGAATAACCCCTTAGAACATATGTAATTATGGCAATGAGTCATTCTGATGGCATCACATAACCGCATTCACTGGGATTTTGACAAGGAAGAGGCCACATAAAATTCAAAATGATTTCATTTCAGCAATGGTCAGGCTAGTCACGTCAATGAAGCGGAGGCCGTTGGGCAGATCCGACAGGCCTGGCGTCTGTCACGAACCCCCCTGTGCTGTCTGGTACGCAGCACGGACAGCATCCCACTGCAGCCAACTTAAAAAGAAGGAAAGAAAGTTAAGAACTGAAACGGGAGGATGCATCCATAGCAAATGAAAAGCTTGCAAGTCTCACAGCAACAAAAAATTATTTTGGTAGAGTAAAATATCTGACTCGTATGTTATCAGACACACAAGTAAACAACCGCAGCTGCAGAGATACTGCAAGTTAAGTACTGTTAGCCCCAGTAATGTAATTTTGGTCAGGAAAAACATGAGAGAGAGGAAAGCACAGCTGAAAGGATTAATTTATTCCAGTTTGAATGCAGTTCCCATACATTATCAGCATAATCTTTTCTTATGACAGAAAATACAGGATTGTAGCCCACTCCGATTTGGGCGACAGGGCTCACTGTAAGCAAGGCTGGGGAAAGTGGTGCTGAGACCTCCGTGTTAAAGCTTTCAACGTGGGAATTCAACAATTAACTCAGAGGCTTTGCCAATAAAAGTTCTCCGTGACATAAGCGCACGTCTAAAGCTAGCTATTTCTATTCTTTCACAGAAAGAGACAGCAATTTTCTGGATGCACTCCAAGATATCTTGCTAACAATAAAAAGAGTGTTTTCTTAAGGAAAAGGAAGAAAGAGTGGGGGAGACCAGAGCAAGTATTACTCAACTATTTAGTCTAAAAATCTGAAAATCAAAAGGATCTTCTGGCAGATTGATATCAACTCTAATAGAAAACACACTCGTCCTGGGAAAACTCTTCTACATGAGCCTCAAGTCTGATAGCTTAAACAATTATCTACAATTTGGAATTAATTTTTACGCCCACATCAATGTGTATTTTTTAAATGTCCAAGGCATACATAATTCTATTAAGAGAAAAAACAGAAATCGTAGGCTTAACCAAAACAGACTGAAAATTCAAGACCGCCATCTTACAAAACATCTCACAAGTCTTGACTCATTAGGACTTGGTCGTACAACAGGGACTATGCACTACCTGAAAGCAAAATGCTGAAGATCGTTAAAAGAACAAAATCTCAGCAGCTCTGTTACTGTTCTGGATTTGGAAGAGCATCAGCACACCTAGAAGGAAACGGAACAAGCCGGGAATACTCTGCTGCTAACAAGTATTTAGAAATGATGGGCCAGACCTTCGTTTTGGGGAACGATTCCCCAGTGTGCCGAGCAGTTTGGCCCCAGCCCAATCTCTGGTATAAATTAACACCGTTTCAGTGGAGCTTTGCTAATTCCCCCAAGGTGAGGATCTTTCCAATTTCTATTAAAATCTGGCACTAACATGAATGTAGGCTTAGTCTTTAGACGTACAATTTGCCTAAATTTGATTTAAGTTTCTGCGCTGTCCGTGCAGTTCTTTACATGCATACAAAACCGCCAGTGTTGTTATTTCTAATTTTAAAAAGTCACTGCCAGCAACCCAGAAAAAACAGCCCTGTGAGCCCACGAACACCCCCCGCCGCCGCCCTGCCGCTCGGAGCACGCTCCGCAACGCCGGCCCCGCACCACCGGCCCGGCCCGGCCCCACGCACTCGCCTGCGACGGGAAGCGCGCGCTAACGCCAAGCTCCCGAACGCTTCTTACGGTGTTCCTGCGAACAAGCAACGCTCCACAAACAGCGAGGCTCCCGTGCCAGCACCCCCGTTATTGCGGCCTTCCCTCCCTTTGAAACGGCCCGCGGTCCCCGCGCTGCCCAGGCCGGCAGCCCCCTCCGGGCCGGCCGGCGCCCTGGCGGCCCACCGCCCTCCGCCCGCCCCGCAGGCCGCGCTGCCGGACAGCCGCCCGCCCGCCAACCCCGGCCTGGCGGGGCCGGCCGCGCCGGAGCGCCCCGCGGCACGGGCCGCCCCGGCGGGCCCCACGGGCCGCCGCCCCCTCTCGCCGCGCCCGTGCGCGGGTCATTGCGGCCGCGCTGCATCCGCGGCCTGGCCCCGCGCTGGGGAGGCCCCGGGGAGCCCCGCGGGCACGGCGGGCCGGGGCGGGCGGCCGGGGGGGGCCGGGAGGGCCCGGGGGGGGGGGGCCGGGGCGGCGGGGCCGGGCCACGCCACGCGTTGCCTTGGCGACCGGGGGCACGCGTGGTTGTCAGGGCAACCTGACGCGCCTGCGCAGCCGGAAGACTGACCAGCGGATGTGCGTCATGCTGCTGACCCCCACGCCGGAAGTGCTTCTGCCGCCGCTTCCTGCCCAGTGCGGCGCGTGTGGCGGAGCGGCCTCTCGGTTCTCCCCGGTCCGGCCGTGAGCTGCCCCGCCCCGCGCAGGGGGCTCGCTCGGCAGGATGGTGAAGCCACGCTACAAGGGCCGCAGCACCATCAACCCCTCCCGCGCCAGCACCAATCCCGGTACGTGTGGGGCCGCGGGCCGCGCCGGACCGTTTCGGACCGGACCGGGCCGGGCCGGGCCTGACGCTGTGTTGTCTCCGCAGATCGCGTGGGGGGCGCGGGAGGAAACAACATGCGGGACCGAGCCACCATCCGGCGCCTCAACATGTACCGGCAGAAGGAGCGGAGGTGAGCGCGGCTCGGCCCGCGGGAGGCGGCGGGGGACCGGCCTGGCCTCACCACCGCCGCCGCCGTTACCGGTGCCGCGGGGCGCGGGTGGCTCCGTGCGCCCTCCCGGGCGGAGGCGCTGGGTGGTTTCCCGTCGGGCACGGCAGTGAGCGGGCGCCGGTCAGTGCGCTGGCGCGGCCGGGACCGGGGCCGGGCCGTGCCCTGCGGGACGGACCGCGGCCCTGCGGCGCAGGGAGCGCGTTTGTCGGCGCAGACCGGCAGCGGGGGCTCAGGCGCCAGGGCGTTGGGCCCGTGTGGCCGAGGGAGCGGCGCCGAGGGCGGCTGTCCTTCCTCCGGCGGCAGAACGCCTCTGTCCGGGCGTGGCTGTGCCGCTTCGCGTGGTCTGCGACGCCGTGAGGCGGGCAGCCCTCCCGTGGGCTTCCGACAGCCCGCGACGTGCCCTGGGAACGCAGCTGGGAAACTGGTGGCACGGAGCAGCTGATGTGATCTCACTGGAACGTCATGAACCCCAAAACGCCCAGAATTCCTTCATTTCCAACAACGGCATAACTCGAAAGTTCACCTCAAAACGCCTGAAGAGCCTGACTTCCTCACGGCTCCTTTGCTGAGAGACACCCCTTCGCCCCGCTTGAGAACCGCTGGCTGTGGAGCAGCTCCCGCCTCGTAAACATCTGCGTCTGCCACGTTGTAGATGCCGCGGGCATTTCTGAGAATCCTGGTTCAGATTAGCTGTTTCGTTTTGTTTTGCCAGATTTCGCTTTGTTTTGAGAGCAGACTGGGAAATATGTATTTTTAAAAATTACTAAATTTAAGCCAGGTCTCAACTTGGAAATTATCTTATGATGAGTGTTTCTGCACCAGCAGATGGGTAGACGGGTAGGGCTGATTAAAAGTTTCCACCTGAGCCCAGGAGCGAAGAAGGCGATGTTCACTAGGAAATTGTACTTTGGTGCTTTTTGCACCCCAATAAGCCATTCCTGGTTTGACATAAGCAGCCTTCACGAAGGGTCTGGTCAAGCTGGAGTGAGACTTAGGAGCGTGCGCTGGTTGACATCACTTCTTCTGCTCCGGTGTTTGAGTTAATTGGCCTTTATGGGCAGTACCGTCTCTGGTAACAATCTCGGGGGCACCAGTTCTAGATGAAGGGTCTCTCTGGATTTTGTGGGTGTACTTCTGGTCTGGTGAACAAAAGTGCTAGAGGGGCGGGTGTGTGCTGCCCTTGCGTATTTACACGTGTTCTTATTTTTTGTGTAGAAACAAACATGGTAAAGTGATTAAGCCTCTGCAGTATCAGTCAACGGTGGCACCAGGCACAGTTGCAAGAGTGGAACCAAATATTAAATGGTTTGGTGAGTTTTGGGTTTGGTTTTTTTTTTCAACTTTCAGGCTCAGCAAGCTTAAAAACTGTTGAACTTTGTGTGTTTGGAGGGTGCTTATTTCAGAGTTGTCTCAGTGCTGTGTGGGACAGATGCTGGTAATGAAGGTGAAGGACTGTAGGCACGGGTATGGGCTCACACGTTGCATGCGCCTGTACTTTGGGCGTTTGCTTTCCACGCGCTCCTCTCGAGTGTGGTTATTCTGTCTCCTTCAGTCATTTTCTGGGGTTTGCCTGTGTGTATGTATGTTGTAGCCTATGTACGTTAAGTGTTTTAGGGATACTTTTAACATTTTCTTTAAATGACGGGCAAGAAAGGGATTGGCTTGCTTATGCTAATTTGGGGTTTGTCTCAAGTAAATTCCTCTGGTTTTTGTCACTGGTATTTTTGGCTCCAGATGGAGTATTAATATTTTGTTAGTGTACCCGGCGTCTCTGAAGCAGTTAAGATGAGGAATGGTCAGGTGCAATATTTATTTCGACATGCAGGAAATACTCGCGTGATCAAGCAATCATCCCTACAGAAGTTTCAAGAAGAGATGGAAACCGTCATGAAAGATCCTTACAGAGTGGTCATGAAGCAAAGAAAGTTGCCGATGTCCCTTTTCTACGATCGGATTAAACCGCACGTGAGTATCATTCATCCGTACAGGGTGACGGCTGGGTTATGGCCACAGGGGTGTCATGAGTGTTATTTATCTGTGGGCGATGGTGCTGCCTCTGTTCAGCCTGGTGAAATGTTGTGTTCTAGAAGCATTGGGAGGGGCAGTTGGAGTGGATGACTTGGGGAAGGATGTTTTTGAGAGCCTATCACTGTGGCTGTTGAATGTGAAGGCAAAGAAACGGTGTATTACTTCCCCATAGTTTGTGAGAAGCTCTATTATTTATTAGAAATTCTCGTTTTCTGATAGGAAACTTACCCTAAAACATCCTAGGTTGGCGTGCCAGCTTAGAATGAGTGTGGCAGCTTGCCGCCTTATGTTCTAATGCTTCTAATAGCTCGTGTGACAGAGGGACCTTTTTTGAGGATGCTTCACACTGCACACACTCTCGGGTGATGAATTTGAACTCAAATATGTGCTTGTTACCTTGAATCAGAAATTCTTGTGCATGCAGCCTTCATTTCTAGTACATCAAGTTTTAGTTATTACCAGGTTTCTTTCATGATGCCTGAAATGTTATTTTGAACTCTTGCTAGCTATTTTTTTCATATGGAAACTTTCCAGGTTTATGTCATAAAAATGTTACCTAAGTTAAGGGAAAAGTTACAAGAAACTAAAATGTGCATTACAAAAACAAATTACTTCTTTCAGCAATGAATTTTATGCTGTTCCAAGAAAAGTTGGCATTCATTACAGGCTTTAAAAATCTAGAATTTTGATGGTAATTATGCCTGACAAAACTCTGTGAATTTGGCGAGATTTGTGTACTTGTTAGAAAAATAAGAAATGATCAAAGATAGCAGCGAAATTTTCATCATTGTAGCTTTAATTACATTGGACATCATTTATGGTGAAGGAACTGAAGCATAGTTCTTTGGCAAGTGCAGTGTGGTTTGTTGCTTATTAAATATCCACTCATGTTTCTCAAAGATTAAGCCAGAGAACTCAAACATTGTTAGGAAAGTGCCTGTAACTCGTCACAGGTTGTAGAGTTGCATTGAACTAAGGTCTTGTACACTGTGTGTCATGAGAGTGAAAAAAACAGTGTTTGTGGGTTTTTTAACAGCCTGTTTTTCCTTAGACCTCCAGAGTTCACATTCTTGACACAGAAACATTTGAATCAACATTTGGCCCCAAATCACAGAGAAAAAGACCAAATCTTTCGGCAAGTGATGTGCAGTCTCTGGTGGAGAATGCTGAAGCCTCATCAGAATCTTATGATCAGGGCAAGGACCGAGACCTGGTGATGGAAGACACTGGTGTAAGGTAGATAGAAAGGAGAAATTATTTGTTGTTTCCGTTTCTGAAAGGCCAGCTTTATTTTTAAAGAAGTATCTAGTATGTCCATCAATGCTGTTACTGTATGAGGAGTAAGGAAAGTGAAATTAGCTGAATTTGGGATATTTAATCCTGGTTTGTCCCTATGTATTTAATCAAACTGCTGCATCCGTGGAACCCTTCTGTCTTTATTCATAATTCATTTTCTGTTACATGTCAGAATATCTCCAAACTCATGGTTTGGGTTAGACAGGGAACTGACCAGTGGGCAGATAGGAATCTTTGAATGAGTGTGTGTTTGTAGGATCTTTCTGCGGATGGGTAGATTGAAGGCAGAGGATGGGGAGTGGGGCTAAATCCCAGCTGTCTGTTACTTGGGCCACATCTCCTCTTCTGTCTGTAAATGGCTAAATGGCTTTAGAGAAGACAACCCTGTAACCCTGTTATTGTGGTTGCTGATGTCTCTGGTAATCCACTTCCAGGGATGAAGCACAAGAGGAAATATATAAGAAAGGACAGTCCAAACGAATCTGGGGTGAGCTCTACAAGGTAAGCAACACTTATAATTTCCAGCAGAGTCATGTCTGTTGGCCTTTGTGAAGTCAGGTGCTTCAGCACAGCGTTGGAAATCCTATACAGCAATAATCGGAAAAGCTCTGAAAACCATTTATTGCTCTGTTTGGGAAGCTTCGATACAATTGAATTTGCTGTAAAGTTTCTTAGAAACATTAAGACAGTGACTTTCTTCATGCAGAGATGTCCTGTCGTTCCCTTGCCTGCTTTCCTGTCAGCCTGGTTGTACTGACTGACTTGAAACCATACACCCTTTTTCAGGTACTGATACAGTACCTAAATGGGAACAGGAAAAGCCAGCTGTAGAAGAGAGCAGAGATTCATTTTCAAATCTCTGCCTGACCGAGCTTGATTCCTGAGCTCTTGTCCCACTGGAACAATCACCCTTAAAATATATGATCTTGAGATGGACTGCCAGAGCGAGGGTATTAGCTTCTCTTAGTTTCCTGGGGCTTCACCACAAATGAACCGGTCAGAGGCCCCTAAGTTTCTTTAGGCTAAAAACATCTGGCACGTTGATAGGGTCATCTTTGGAGGGCTCTGACCCTCAGTTCCCTGGGAGTCACCTTGACTGCTAGAGGAATGGAGACTGAGAATGAGTTAGGGTTGTAAGAGCAGTTTGTGCACTCTCAGTGACTGTTAGGTGTGAAATTGCTTGACTTTTTGCTCTGAATTTCCAAGTGTAGCTTAAAACCTTTTCATTTAGATCTAAAAGCTCTGGGAACGATCGAGCAAAACAGATTTCAGTAAGACGCTGCCAAAAATGCAGGAAATAGCTGTGAAACAAATTCACTTGGCTTGAAGCAAGTTACAAAATGACAGCTCCCTGCTGTAGATGCTTAGTGGACTAACAGCAGGTTCCTACTTGGTTGTGTGTTTCATATTGATCCAGAAAACATACTTTCTATCCTGATCCTTTATGAAATGGCAGAATTGAATTGCTGCAGAAAGGATGGTGAACATTGGTTTTGTCTGCTGAAGCAATTAATTTTCCTGTTTGGGCACAGTGTTTTCTTTCCCAAGTGCTACAAGCATCTTCCTGGTGCCTAAGAACAGGTAGAAGCTATTCAGCTGTCCAGCCTGAATGTGGGGGGGAGTTAGGGGAAGAGAGAGTGGAGGATCAATGGGTATTAGTCTGAGCTTTACTAGTCTATGGGGAAGTAACAGTTGTTCGTGAAGGATATAAGGTTTTTAAATTAATGATGTAGTTTAGAAAACCACTAGTTTTCATTTTGGAAGTACAGACATCTTTCTTTCTGTAAAATCCTTTCCTTCTGTGTGACTTTTTTTCAGGTGATAGACTCATCAGATGTTGTTGTTCAAGTTCTTGATGCCAGGGACCCCATGGGTACTCGCTCCCCTCATGTGGAATCTTATCTTAAAAAGGAGAAACACTGGAAACATCTCATTTTTGTCCTGAACAAATGTGATCTTGTTCCTACCTGGGCTACTGTAAGCACAGTCCTGCCTGTTATTCCTTGGACCTTCTTTGTCCCTTTTGTAGCCTCTGCTTTAATTCTGTTGCCAGTCCTCATGCCGGTCTCAAAGGGTGTAATGTAACTGGGTCAGTGGGAACTCTCTGCTTGCCTGCTATAAAAGTAACAATTACAATGTAAATCTGTCCAAGTTTGGCTGAGTTGAGCAACATTCACCAGCCACAAATTCTCTACTTCCTCTGTCTGGATTTAACAGTTCAGCTGATGTCTCCAGAGTATGCTAAATGTTAGTCCGCTTAAGATCCATAGCCACCACAGCTGGTTTACTTTATGTTGTTAAACTAATTAGTTTTAGCTAGCAGTGAAGGCGTTTTTGGGAAATTGTTTGTCTTTTATAAAAACAATACTCAGTCCTTTTAGCTATTGGGTTGGTGAAATGCTTCAAAGGTTCTTACATAGCAATTTTCATAGACAGTTGCATTTCTGACCCAAGTGAAGATGCTGTGTACTTCTGCTCATAAGCAGATTGTTTCACCACCTCCGCAGCACAGGATCCCTAACCGAGTAATGTTTTCCTCTTTAGAAGCGCTGGGTTGCTGTCCTTTCCCAGGAGTATCCAACGCTTGCTTTTCATGCCAGCCTCACAAACCCTTTTGGCAAAGGTGCTTTCATACAGCTTTTAAGGCAGTTTGGAAAGGTACAGAACAATTTTGGGGATTTGTGGTGGTGTTTGGGAAGGTGGGGGTGTTTAGTGTGGAGTCTTCTGTTTTGTTAGTGTTTGGGGTTCACTACACTTTCCTATGGGCATTCTGTCAGCAAACGACTCCATCAATAAAGCTCCCTTCTTTGGAGAGAAAATGGAAAATGTTCCTTCAAATATGTTCAAAATGTTTGTCAGACTGAGGAGATCCAGAAGGAGTGGGTTTGACCTGGCCTAGGTTTCCTGTAGACAAGAGTATCCCGTTGACACTCCTGGGTCTCATTTGAATGTGTAGAAGAAAGGAACATATTTCACACCTGGTTGTCCTGCATAGATGCATATTCTATTAAGATATTCTCCTTTTAAGTGTCTTCATTTTTCCAAGAAGGGCACCTTCTGTTGCCTTTAGATTAGTTACTGTCTTGTCAAGCCATGTCTATATTCTGTCCCCAGCTGCTGTTTGTATTTGCTTGGTTTCTCAACCTAAACAGTTTCTAAATAAGGCGTTCACAAGTAATTTTAGAGCAACAAGGAATGCAAGGGGTTCGCATCTTCCTTTTGAAGTAGCAAATATTTTCTTCAGTGCTTGGAGTTCTTGGGTGGCAAGTTGGTTGTACCCTTATACATTTCTCCCGATAGAAAAGAGCTGATCTCATCTTTTCATCTGGTGCTTTGGAGTCCCCTTTGCTTTCCAATATAGTGAGAACAGTAGCTGCTCACATGTTCAGAACTGTAGTAGTAATTCTGTCTTTCTCTATGAGGTGTTAAAAAGATGTGTTATTTCTTAACAGTTACACTCTGACAAGAAACAGATCAGCGTGGGTTTCATTGGTTATCCGAATGTTGGCAAAAGCTCAGTGATCAATACATTACGGTCTAAGAAGGTCTGCAATGTGGCCCCTATTGCAGGTGAAACAAAGGTAGGAAGAGATCCCTACATTAAAGATAAAAATGTATTATGTAAGTGCATTGTCAAAGGCAGAGTTCATGTAAAATTAGCTCAATGACATTTTCAAGTCTAGCACTTGAACTGTACAGGCTCTGTGACCCAGAGTCTGAGGAGTGGCTGATCGACAGGCATTGCTGTGAAGCACCGCTACTGGAAGCATTCCTGAGTTCCCACTCTACCTGCACTGTAGTGCTGTGATCTGAATGCTCAGCTGCCCTGACTCAGTGTCTGTGCTTTCCCGAATCAAATTATTTGGTATATTTGTGCTGTCAGGCTCTGTTAGTGCTGGTTTTCTAATTCTGTTCGTCAAGAATGTGAGAGTAAACAAGAAGACAAAGTTACAGGAATCTTCTTTGGTAGTCTGTTCATTTTACTCCTAAATATCACTGAAGTTAAGGATCATGGAAGAGGAAAACCACAGAATATCGGAGTTTGTCATGATTGTAGTTTTCTCACCATGGTCCTGTGAGTTAGTAGTTTGATGCAAAACCTTAGGGATGGTGTTGGCTGATACAGAAGGACCAAGGTGCAATACATCTTGGCTAGCTAACGAAAATGCCAAGTTATATTCTGTTTCTGTGTGTTAATACCCAGTTCCTAAGATGACTCCTGTGTATTAGAACTGTGCATTTAAAAAGCAGAACAGAGGCTGTCTGTGGAAGGAGGTAACACGGGGAACTACTGGTCTCTTTCAGGTGTGGCAATACATTACCTTGATGCGGCGGATTTTTCTCATTGACTGCCCAGGTGTAGTTTATCCATCTGGAGACACAGAAACAGACATTGTGCTGAAGGGAGTGGTATGTATCTGCACTAAATGCTGGAAAATCTTTGCTGTTGTTAATGTGATGGGTTCAAAGAAATGAGTGCACACTTTCCAAAGGGTTGATGTTCTACCATTCATTTGCAGGTTCAAGTTGAAAAGATTAAGAGCCCTGAAGATCATATTAGTGCCGTGCTGGAAAGAGCCAAACCAGAATACATCAGAAAGACGTACAAAATTGATTCCTGGAAGGATGCAGAAGAGTTCCTTGAGAAACTTGCTTCTAGGACTGGAAAACTGCTAAAGGTGTGACAACTTTCTGCATTTGCAGGCTGGAAGAGCATGTGGTCTGTTACTGAACATGGGAAATAGGAATGTTTCTGTTGCTTACAGGAAATAGGTGCTGTGCCCTGCAAACATGGACATAAATTGTTACTGGGTTCTTTCAGGGTGGTGAGCCTGACATACAAACTGTGAGCAAGATGGTTCTCAATGACTGGCAGAGAGGCAGAATTCCATTCTTTGTGAAGCCACCGAATGCAGAAACACGTCCTCAGGTGAGAATGTGATGCTCGTGCCTCCTCTTCTCACATATTCAGTTTCCTAATGGTATTCACTGTTGTTTTTCCCAGAGTGCCATGTAACTTGGGTAGTGCACGTCTTGGGCTCTGCCCAAGTCTGGTGATTCAGGTGACACTCACTTGAATTTGGTGAGGACCAGGTAGCAGTGCTCTTCACAGAGATGTCTGAGCCACTTTACAATCGTCTGACTACCAGGAATGTCAGTAATAATGACATCATTAGCCTGTCATCTTGGGCTTTTCCCAAAGAGATAAAATGGAAATTGTTCTCAGAGATGACAGGACAGACTTTGTAGATAATATATCCATTACACTCTCTCTCTTGTAGCCTCCTGCACTGGAAGTAGCTATGACGTCAAGCCAAGATAATAATGAGGAGAAAATCTCTGAGTCTGTAGCATCAAGTGTGGAGCCAGCAGAAGAGAAGAATAATACAGACACTGAAATTAAGCAACTCATGTCACATGTTCGGCAGAACTTTGGGAGGATTAATGTGGCACCTCAGTTCTCAGAAGAAGACCTGGTTCCTGTAGATGTGCCAGGCTTTGATGAAACAGACAGTGATTCTTCTGGAGAGGAGGAGCAGGAAGAGGAGAAAGAGGAAAATGAGCAACATCAAGATGCAGTAGAGGAGGAATCTCAGTTGGCTGCACCAGGTGTCAGGGAGAGCTCTAAGGCAGTTCTTAAGGCTTTGGAGGAGAAGATTGCAAAATACAAAAAATTTCTGGATAAAGCCAAAGCCAAGAGATTCTCAGCAATAAGGTATCTGAATCTGTTCAGCAACTCAAATATTTCGCAGGGGGGAAAAGGGTTAATGTGGTTCTGCTGTAGTTTCACTCCATTCATGACTTGCTTGACTGGTTCCTTGGTGTTGCCATGTACAAGGTGCCACAGCTTATCTAGTTTACCCAAAAATATTTGAACTTTGGCTAAGCAGCAGTTTGTTTTTGAAAGATTATCCCAAGAAGTCCCATTTACCAGCATCACTAAAAATGTTCTCACTTTTGGAAAGCTGCCTCTTAAGCTATGGATTAGAGATCTCTTGGTATTCTGGGTAGCAATATTACATCTCTCCTTGGTGTTGGGTTCTTTCTTGAGCAATACCAAGGCTAATGTTCTACCTGGATGTGCCAGCTGGGTCTCCATGCATGTACAAGACTATCCTAGCTCATACATTAGGCCCAGTTTTAGCAAAGCTCATCCACCAACTTTGTGAGGGCTAAGATTCCAAAATTGTTATATTTTGTTCCTTTGTGCAGTGCGCAAGCCCAGTAACTCCAGAGACAAGATTACTGTAATATGTTTTCAGGTGCAAAGTCTGTGGCTTTGCTGCTGCCAGGCTACTGGGATCTATTGGAGACTGATCACTTCTCGGAGATGGTTACGTTTGGTGTTACGACATTCTTTTATTGCTTATTTTATCTTTTGTAGAATCCCTAAGCAGCTGAGTGAAAAGGTGTTTGCAAAATCCATGCAGAAGTCTGAAGAACCCAAAGAAACTGAAGACAGAGGTAAAACAAGATTAGTAGATGTTCTTAATCTACATTTGGAAATCCCATAAGCAAGAGAAGAGAGGGAGTTAGGGGGAGAAGTGTTCGTTAGCTCCTGATTGCAGGTCCTTTATCCCCTAAAGCTATTTAAATATTTCCATAGCTAACCTAAGGGCTGCCTGATGACCTTGCTGCAGCCTTTCTGTAGAACACCTGTCTGGACAGTAAGATGTGTCCTTCTGCTAGTGAATGAGGGTAAAGCGGAGACAAATGTTGTATTTCCAAAAGAACGGGGCTATGGGCAGATTGCAGTCTGAGCAACTTCGTTCCACATGGTGTAATATTACACAGAAGGGAGTGGAAGGGTTTTATGACATTATAAAAGCACAGAGCTACTTCAGGCTATAGGTTTTACTGTTGTGAGTTCAAGAGTCTGTGGCTTCAGTTTCCATCCTAAGTTTGATTAAAGGCAAAATCACATGGGAGAACCCTATTCTGACAAGACTATGAAATTCTTCTGGACTTGCATGGGGCTTTGAGCAATCTGCTTCTCAAGAGCAGTTTTCATAGTAACAGCGAGTGATCCTCTGGTAAGAAACATGCGTGTTGTTTTGGTAGAAGCTATTAAAATACAACCAAAAGAATGCTTTGCTGAAGTAGATGGGATGGTGTCCCAGTCTTAAGTTCTGCAAACAGATGGGTGTTTTGGAAGATGCCCGAGTATGTGATCTCTGCTGTTTGCAGGCAGCACAGAGAAAAGAAAAAGGAAAGCAGATGATGATGATGATGATGACGACGACCATTCGGGTAAACAGCCTTGCAAGAAACTTACATCCAAAGAAGTAAGTGTGATTTCTTGTAGTAAAACAAATGAGCAGAGTAAGAGAGCTGGCTGTTTTTATACATAAATTGCTCATTATCACTTAAGAGGTTCGAGACTGGGCACTAGTAGGAAGGGGAGAGTGCAGGGACTGTAGCTGAGGTAGGGGGAATGTGAAGACAGGGTGGCTTGCTGCTGACGTGAGATGTGACAGCTGAGCATGGACCCATAAAAGGTTCCAGCAGGTAACCATGACAGAAAGAGTGTTAAGGGGAGAATCCTTTGTGGATAACTGTTCTGCTTTCAGTGTTGGCTTGCCCGCTGATGCTGTTAGAGAGCAGGGGTCTAAATGCTGGGAGATGGCAGAATTTGGAACTAGATGGGCAGTACTATTCTGTCTTCAAAGAAAGCTGCTGCTGCTATTTTCTGTTCATGTTAGTCAAGTCTAAACAATTCTTCTAGAATTACTTAAATACCAAGTGAAATTGTCTGTAGGACTTTGAAAGTGATTTGTAAGCAAACTTGTACAGCAAGGGCTTCTTGGAACGTTGCTGTGGACTGTTAGGACTGTCAGAGGGGAACGGAAGCCTGAGTTCTGTTTATGAATGTTCTGTCACGTCTTCTGTTAAAGACCTCTTACGTGACTATGCACATCAGGTTGCTTCTTGTATCTTGTTTACTACTTTTGTAAAGATCAAAGGGTATCTTCCTCCGTAACATTCTAAGAGCATGGGTGGGTCGATTCCATATAGATGTCCATATATTCACATCAGTAATGTTTTATTTGAAATTATTTATTTTACTTAAGGCATGTGGAATGCAAAGTGAACAATATTTGAAAGAATGCAAACAAATTCAGGCTATGGATACTGTGGATTTGCTAATGTGTTTTGTGTGTATTTACAGAGAAGACGAGCTGAGAGGCAGCAGCGGTCCAAGAAAGTCGGAGTCCGGTATTATGAAACTCACAACGTGAAAAATAAGAATAAGAACAAGAAAAAAATTGGCTTGGAGGGACAAAGATCAAAGCACAAAAAATACAAACATAAGCAATAACTGCTTATTCTATTAAATTTTACATAAAACAGCTCTAGTATGCGGTGGCTTTTTTTAATATAAAACTTGTAGTTCCCATTCAAAGCCTAGTTTGACTTGTCTGTCTTGTTCCCAGGAGTAGCATCTCACTCTTTGTTTCTGCATCATCTGAAAGTTCTTTATGCAGTTGGGAGATCATGGTATTTCCACATCAGCATCTAAGGCCAGTAAACACTGCATTGGTAAAACATATCCTGAAGTGTTACTCAGTGGTGGTGGGCTTGTTTTGTGGTGGTTTTTTTTTTTTTTTTTTCTGGAAACTAGCTTTATGGAGTTTTTCATATGACTACAGTGAATTATCTTTCCCATGTCTGCTTGCGATGTATAACCAGCTAGTTACACAGGTACCTCAAGTACCTTCATTTGCTTCCACTGAGAAGTGATGCTGCAGTGGTATTATACCCCTTTGTTTCATTAGAAATAACCACGTAGAGAGCTTAGGTGTTGCTCATCTAGGTTACTATTAACAGTTCTGAGAAGGGATTTTGATGTACAATTAACACCAACTTGCACGTGCTCAAGGAAATACCCTCCAAACACCTGTCCGAGAACTACCTGCAATTTGATTCTTCCTGAATGGGACTTGTATTTATTGTAGACACTTCGTATATTGTTTCTGAATTTTCTACAACATTTTCAAAGTAATAATACAGAGGTGCTTGCATATAAAAACATTTATTAGTTTATTGCTTTGAAGGTCATCTAGCATATTGCCAAGAGGCAAGTCCCAGACAGGTTCACTGTTCGAGGAGATGAATGCTGAGGTGGCATTGAAAGACGGTGCAGTAATTAATGAAGCTCTTGAATTTCAAATCTTCAAGAGGAAAAAGAAAGAAATAATACAATTACGCTGCCTTCAGTTACCGGTAAGTGAAAATTCAAGATTGTTTTATGAAGACAAATCCTTGTCACTAATTGCCAACTTCTTGCTCCGACAGCTTTTCTGAGCACTGCCTGGAGGACAACAAAAAAAATCTACTTGTTTGGTGCAGTGATGCTTTCAAGTTGGGCCTGAAAAACAAATGAGACAGTAAGTCAAATTAGATTCAACCTAAAAAATAAACCCACATTGCTGTAAAGTGATAAATTGTCTGTTAGATATTCAAAGCAAGGAGCTGAGGGATGCTGCAATACTTCAAGAGAAGCAGGCCAGGGTTTTTTTCCCTAGCTATTCCATTCCTTACTACATGTTTTATAAATTAGCTTCTCATTCTTGGCATACACACTTGTTGCATTCTGAGAAGAAGAGAGCTGGCCTTGGTTCCGTACAACGAAAAACTCATTTTATAATGTAAAGCATTGAAGAGGAAATTAAATAAAAGCTGTTGAAACAGTGGTCTGAATTCTGATTTCAGGCTGGACTATGTTAGCTAAATTAAATATTTGGCACTCTAGCATTTGGAACACAAACTCTGATTCTGGGACAGAAGTAGCTGGGAACAGCAAGTTTTTCAGTTCCTGAGACAACTTGACACCCAATTAGTAGACTGATCGGAGAGCTACCCATGCTTAGGGAGCATCTAGTGCATGAAGCTTCCAGGACCCTTAGGTTGTCTTCTTCCTAGAGCTGCCACCAAAATGAACTACAACAGTGGTACATGCACAGGTGTTAGAATACTTGTACTTCAAGGAAGAAACATGGATTCAGTGGCAGCGCGTATTGGATCTAAGAGTTATTCCATTTTGTGCCCTAAAACACTTCAAGATGGCCTGAAGACATTAGTGGTTTAGAAAGGAGAAACTGTAGGAACAGTGAAGATAAGGAAAGCAGCTCAGTGTAAAGGAAATGTTTTTAGCTGTAGCCAGAAACATTTAACATTGTTTATAGTAACATTTTTTTCTTTGCTCAAAAGATGTGGGATTTTTTCCTTTCAAAAGCAGAGTAATGAGCAGAAGCTCTGTTTTCACCAAAGCAGCATGCACAAAATCACTCCTGTAATTATGCAGTCCCTACTGCATAAGTACACAATTGTTCTTTTTAGGTAATATTTCATGTTAAGTGGTGTGTCTTGTTATCAGGCAGTCAACTTTAATGGCCAACAGCAAAGAAATTTGCCTTCTCTAGATTTTCTGTTTTGTAGTCGAGAAGGGGTGCTAACTGCGATAACCTTACGATCAAGTTGTGCAGAAATAGATTCCTGGGGTATCAGTCAAGTTTGAAGCCTCTGCCTTTGGGGTTCAGCTGCATGCATCTGCTCTTCTCCAGCTGACTGTAACACTTTATCATTTTCTGAACAAATTCTGATCTCTCCCTGGCAAATGTGTGTATGACTATAATTGAATTCATCTGACCTGTTTGCATCATGGGGTTTACTAGTGATGAACAATTACTGCCTGAGCAAGGAAGTAGAGAATGCAAAATGCTATTTTCCCATTTCACTGAGAATTTAAAGAAAGTGGAACATTAATACAAATGCATCATAAATGTAACACTTTGAAAACTGTAAGGAGAAAATTATTTGTCTATCTAATTACAAAACGAGGAGTTTTACCATTACTGTTTGGAATTGTGGGGTTTTTTACTAACCTTCAGCTGTTGATTCATTCGTTTCAGGAACTGAACCTCTTCAGTGTGTTTCTTCTCTTCTGTCTGTCGCCTTTCATTTTCACGTCTTTCAATAGCTTCACATTTAGCTTTCTGTTCACTCACTTGTCTTTCCAGCTCCCGCTTTTCCTCTTCCAGCTCTGCAATCTTGGAAGAGAGTACAGATCTCAAGTTTTGTTGGTTAATAATAAATTTTCAGTTAAGATGGGACAAAGTGGTATGTTGTACAGTCTTTAAAGTGTTGCAGATATAATAGCAGGTAATTATGAAGTGCAATTAAGCCCTAGGAAAACAGTAAGACAAGTATTTTGGTGATCTTTACTGCCATCCAGTGGAAACCAAAATAGTTTCATAAAAAATTTTGTGTAATATCCTCACGCTGTATCAAGTGCAGGAAACTACATTATGGGGTTAACAGCCCAACTTACTCTTTTTTCCATGTCAGATTTGCCTTGCTCAGCTTGTAGTGCCTTCCGCATGCCAAATGCAACACTGCTCTCGTACAGTGTCTGATAAGCAGCGATTGTCATTTGGATTTCATCCCTGACTCGAAGCAGCAACAGTCCTCGCTCTGCACAGTTAATTGTAGTTTCACGGATCAGTTCATCTTTAAAGAAAGGGTACAACAGTCTAGTTAGAGTAGCTGCTGTACCTTTATCTGCGACTGCTGGGTACACACAGGGTCCAGAGCTTGTTGTCTTTTACCTGTTCTCTGCACCACAAACTGGAGATAGTCACAATTTTGTTCTTTTTGTTACGTTACAGCTATAGCATCAAGTGCTAGCAAATAGAAGCAGCGTGGTGGTATGGTGGTACAGAACCTATGGTAACAACAGTGATACTGCTCCACTAAAGCTGTAACAGCAAACACCTCAGAACTTGTAATGATTTTTTGCAGTTATCGGGAAGCTTCCAGAAGAGTCAAGAGCCTCCAGAGAATTGTCATTTGTTTGAGCACAATCTCTTACAGCTGGAAGACCAACACCACGTCATCAGAGTGTGTAAGAGTGCTTAACAGTTACACAGTGTTTTAAGTTTTTAAATTAACTGTTGGGGTTAAGTACAACTAAGAGAATTTTAAGCTTCTTTGCACCTTTTACTGTTATGCGTGTGTAAGCATACCTGTACAACGCGGCTTCTGAGTGTACGCTGTACACGAGACGCTGTAAACAAGACGCTGTACAATGCTCTGTATAAAAGCTGACAGGGGAGGCGGGTGTGAGGGCACGCCAGCCCCCAGCGCTGCAGGCCGACAGGGAAGGCAAGTGCGGCGCGGCTGCTGGAAGAGCAACGCTTGCCCCGCGCAGCCTCCCCTGCCGGCACCCCTCAGCGCTGCCCGGCGGGGACCGAGGCTGCGTCCAGCCTTCTGGGCGGAGGAGCGCTGAGCGGGACGGGGATCTGGGGGCCGCAGCCCGGCGGGGTGAGGGTGTGGGTGAGGAGCCACGCTTTGTGCGCCTGCCGCTGTGGGCACTGACCGAAGCACTGCGAGTAGAGCTCCCTGCGCACGGGGCAGATGCCGGTCTCCCGCGCCTGCCTCTGCTGCAGCCGCAGGTCCAGCTGCTCCTGCAGCTGGATGACCTCCAGGCGGGTGCCGGGCGCGCTGGACACCTCCTGCACCCACCGCTGGTTCTCCTCCTCCCACTCCCTGCCGGGAAAAGCACCCGCCGTTACGGGAGGGGGGAGGGCCGCGGGCCCGGCCGGGCGCTGCCAGGCGCGGGTGGGCCCGGCCCCGCTTACCGCGGCGGCAGGATGGCGTTGAGGATCTCCTGCGGCTGCTTGGCGGACGGGGCGGCGGCCGCCGGCCGGGACGGCGGCGGGACGGGCCCCGTCGGGGCGGGCGGCGGCAGCGTCGCCTTCAGCGGGCGGGCCTGCGGAGAGAGCAGAGCGCGGTAGGTGCGGGCGGGGCGCGGCCCGCGGGCGCCCCGGCCCGCCCGGCGCCGCTCACCCCGGGGGAGCGCTTCTCCGTGCGGCGGCTGACGAGCACCGGCGGGTTGTACCGCAGCAGCGAGTCCGGCGGCGGGATCATGGCGGCGGCGCCCGTTGTCGCCATGGCGACGGCGGCGGCCGCCGTGCGGAGGGCGCGTGCGCGGAGCCGGCGCGCCCTCGCGCAGGCGCAGAGGCGCCCTCGCGCGGCGCCGGCCGCCTGCGCGGCGGCGCGTCCCCGGCGGAAGCGCTTCCGGGTGGCGGCGCGCGGGCCGGAAGCGGCGCGCACTTCCCTTTGTGGCGGCCGGCGGCGCCATGGAGGCGGCGGCCGAGCGGCGGCGGGAGCGGCGGCGGCGGGAGGTGGCGGTGAAGGCCGAGAAGCGGAGCCCCCGGCGCTCGGCCTCCCGCTCGGCGCGGGGCAGCCAGTCGCCGCCGGCCGAGGAGCGGCGGGGCCCGGCCGGGCCGCGCCAGGGCAGCCGCGGCAGGAGCAGCAGGTAGGGCCGCCCGGCGGCTGCGGGCCCCGCGCTGCGCCCGGCCCGGCCGCGGCCCCGCTGGCTCACCCCTCCTCTCGCTGTTTTCAAGATCGCCCAAGAGGAAGAGCAAGTCCGGGCGGAGGAGCCGGTCCCCGCGCGGCAGGAGGAGCCGCAGCCCGCACCACGCCGCCGTGAAGGTGAAGCAGGTAAATCGCGCTGTCGGTAGCCGCGAGGCCCGGCCCTGCCCGCCGAGGCCTTAGCGGGGCCTTGCGCGCTGCCTGGCTCCCCCGCCGCGGCTGCTCCGGCGAGACTCGGCCGTGCCAGGTACGAAAAACGCCTTCTCAGCTGGCAGCTCGTCCCCCCGGTCCTTCTCGCCTGTCGCCGAAGGGAAGGGACGGGACGGGACGGGAGCCTGTGGGCAGTTCCGTAGCTCGCGCTGCCCACCTCGGGCTTTGCCGTACGCGACCGGGTGTTTGCGCGTGTTGAGAACCCAGCCTTTGGCACTTAGCTGTCCCTGCAAGCTCCTTCATGGGCCCAGAGCAGACGGTGCATCGCCCTCTTTCTTGATCTTGCTTTGTTCTGTGCAAATTGTAGGAATCTAAATAGCTTGGCAAGGAAATAAGTGTCTCTCGCTCTGGTAGATCTGCGCACAACACGTCCAAGTACGCGTTTTCCATGGGTAGGATTGTGATTTTCTTAAAAGCCGAGGTAGATTCACTGCTCTTTCGTTCTAAGTCTGAGTACGCCTCTGTATTACAGTCACTGTAAGCGATTCTTCATTACAGGAGCGAGATGATTATTGTCGTAGAGGAAACGAGGAGCGAAAGCAGAGATACCCATCAGAACAAGAACACAGGAGAGAGAGAAGTGGTGACAGAGATAGACACAGAGACCACTCAGACAGAAGGAAGAATCCGAACGAAAGGCCTGGAGTCCGAGGCCATGAGCGAGAGCGGGATGTTCAGAACATCCGTGAGCAGCAAGCAGAGAGGGAGTTTTATAACGAGAGAAGACGAGAGCATCGACAAAATAACGAAGGCACTGGCGTTGACCAGAATCCAGAACTCGGGCAATCTGATAACAAACCTAAAGAAAAAGCTTCTGTAAACAAAGAGAAGCCAAGCTTTGAACTGTCTGGTGCGCTTCTGGAGGATACCAACACTTTCCGAGGTGTTGTGATTAAGTACAGCGAGCCCCCCGAAGCTCGGATTCCGAAGAAGCGATGGCGCCTCTATCCTTTCAAAAATGATGAGTTTCTCCCAGTCATGTACATTCACAGGCAGAGCGCTTATCTTCTGGGCAGGCACCGCAGAATCGCAGATATTCCAATTGACCATCCCTCCTGCTCAAAGCAGCATGCTGTGTTTCAGTACCGGTAAGTATTGCTCTGCCTGCTGGTGAAACAGGATTATTCAGGAACTTCTGAAGGAAAAAAAACCCAAACAAACAAACCCCGGATACGCGCAGTTGAGAGGTACGAGTTTGCTGTAAGTACGTTAGAGAGAGATGGAATTTATGTTTGACTGCCGCATATCATCCTAGCAGTAATCAAAAATATCTGTAATTCCTCTCACTTAACCGCAAGCAGCCTTTTAGTAAGATAAATAACACAGCAGGGTTAAACACAGAACTGCTTGTGTATCTGAATTGGAATAAACCGGCAGGTGTAATTGGCAGTAAAGGCATTTCAAGGAGAGGTTTGTTTCATTTGGTCTTTCACAACAAAGTCTGCTGATCTCCTCTGAAGCAGCAGGGGTGGCCTGCTGCTGAAGACAAAGATGCTCTCTTAGGGAACAGCCATCTGTTCTGTGGTAGGAATTGCGTATTACATCATCACAAGTTTTACAAAGTGATGCAGTCTGTCGGAATCTGCTCAGTCTCACGCAGTTTCTCATTGCTCTCCTCAGAGTTGTTCAGATCTCTGCAAGTACAGATACGTATTAACTGCACTGGGGCTCAGGTGTTGGAAAACTCGTCTGCTGTTGGGGTATGTTTTCTGTCTCTCGCTGTTGTGATTGAAACGGTGTCTTTTGTTTTGCTAGGCTTGTGGAGTACACTCGTGCTGATGGGACCGTTGGCCGCAGAGTAAGGCCCTACATCATCGACCTGGGCTCTGGGAACGGCACTTTTCTCAATAACCAGCGGATTGAACCTCAGCGTTACTATGAACTGAAGGAAAAGGATGTACTGAAGTTTGGGTTCAGTAGCAGGGAATATGTTCTTCTCCATGAGTCTTCAGATAAATCTGAGGCCAACACAAAGGACGATGATGATGAGGAGGAGAAGGAGGAAGAGTCTGACAGTTAACAGATGAGGAGGAAATTAGGGGGGGCAGGGGAGAGAAATTCTTTGCAGTTGAACGTGCATTGGGATGTAAACATCGGAGCATCGCAGCACTGATGCCTCGTATTGCCTTAAAGTCCTTTTTCTGTTGCTGATCTGTTCTCGTAGTTGATTTTGGGGGACTTCACTGGTTATTCATCTTTGATAGTTCGGCATATCAGGAAATACAGCTTTTTTTTTTTTTTTTTCTTTTTTCTTTTTTCCCCCCAACAAGCAAAAGAGCACCTGAATGTGAATGCTCTGATGCCAGAAGTACGCAACAAGTGTTGAAAGACTGTCCTCTTCTAGGAAACGATGTGAAACGCGCTGGCATATTTACAATTACTTTTATTAACTGTTTTGTCATAGCCCTTTGAAATTGCTACTTAAGGGAAATGTTAGTTAGAAAGTAACCCGATGCATTTTGTAACGCGTCTTGTTTGGTAGGGTTTGCCAAATTCCTTTGCCTGTTAGAGTTCTAGACAGGAGAATTTACCCGGCTCGCTGCTAAAAAGGCAGAAATGTTGCCAAGCCCCTCTTGTGTTTGTAGGCTTTGGGTAGGTAGTTTGCCTTGTGATCACTTTCAGGGAGGGGCGTTTCGCTGGAATACGCTGCCTGAAAATCACGAGGTAATCTGAAATAGAAGTTAAACGCTTCCTGGGATTTTAGGTGAGGATACTGTGATTTGGGGGCTGAGGTCTAGGCCAGTGTTCCAATGTACGCTGCTGAAACTGTTGCTGGTGTTGAGTGTCCGGGTCTGAAGCTGGGGCCTCTATTTCTGATACCACCCCTACCCCGTGAGTAACTTCTCCTTGGTTTTGTTTGTATTACGCATAAACACCCTTTATGCAGTGACATGTTTTAACCAGAGTTTGCACTATTTAAGTTTTCTTTTTATAAAAAAAGTTCTACAAGTCACTTGTTTAAAATAATCTTCTCCCCTGGAAAAGAAAACTATGCTTTAGGAAGAGAAAAACCAATTCCACTCACTGCCAAGTACTTGCATCTTGCGTATTTTTGGATGTTCTTTCCCCGTTGCTTTATGTATAAGAAATGTGTATTTTCCACACTGTTTACTAATTTGCCTGGATGTTTGTTCTGTGGTCACGAGCTATTCATACCTGCTGTGTATATACGTTGTGTATACAAGGGTTGCATATTGTATACACAGGGTAGAACATTTATGGTGTAAATATGGGGCATTGATGTAGGTTTTCAACAGTAGGTAGAATGAGTTCTGACTGGGAAGATCTCCTTTATATATACTCTAGGGGTTTTTAAATAAAGAATTTGTAAATTTAGCCCTCATTACTTTTAGTCGTAATATTTTTCTAGCGTCCCTTTTTTTTCTTTTACGTTCCTTGAAATAGATGAACTTTCAGTACTCACGTCAGTATTAAGGACAGCAGATAAGTTTAAAAAAAAAAAAAAAAGTGCATGATTTGTATACGTGAGAGGCTGTGGCGGGTTTGTGTCGCACCCCTCTGCTCGCACCCCTCTTACCGGAGCGTGGCCCGGGTGGCTTCTTCTGTGTCCAGGCTCTTTGCACCGAGGCAGATGGGTTCACGCTGAGATGTGAAATCGCTGCGTGGTGGGAGCCAGAGATGATCGGTGCCGTGGAAGGCGAACTGGCCCCTCGAGTCTCGCTCACTGCAGGGCCTCTCGACTGGCGTGATTTAGTAGAGGCTTGAACGCTAGCTGAAAACGGTTCGGTTGAACCAGACAAACGTACCCGACGCTGACGTGACCTGCTCCAGGGGGCTGCTTTTCACGAGGGAGCGGGACCCTCGGGGCTGGGATGGCGAAGGCAGCCAAGGCACCCTCTCGCCTCTCTGGGCCAGCAGCCGGGCCCCGTGCCCGTGCCCGTCCCTGCCCCGCCGCCAGCTGTGAGACCCCCCCCGGCGGCACAACAGCCGGAGCGAGGCCCCCCGCAGCCCGGGGCTGCCTCGGGGCCGCCTCCGCCCGCTCGGAGCTGCCGTGCGCGGCCGGTGCCGGGGCAGGGCCGGCGGGACCGGGGCACCCCGCTGGCGGTGGGAAGTGGGGGGGAGCGGACACCGACGCCGCCCCGGCCCCGCAGCCTGAACCGGCGCCTCCAGCCGCGCTGCCTCGTTCTCGGCGCGGCGTTGCCCGGTACCGGGGCTCCCGGCCCGCCGGCGCGGCGGACTCGCCGCGGGGCGACCGGGCGGTGCCGCGGAGCGGCGGGGCCCGCCCCCGCGGGGCCGGGCGGGCGGAGCGGCGCGGAGCGGCGGGGCCGGGCCGGGCTCGGCGCTGCCCCCGGCGGCCCCGCCCGGCAGCGCAGCCGCCGCCGCGCCCCGCCCCGCCCGGCCCGCGCAGGCCGCCGCCGCCATGGCCGCGCTGCACGCCAAGGCCGGCGGCCCCCCGCAGATCCCCGACACCCGCCGGGAGCTGGCCGAGCTGGTGAAGCGCAAGCAGGAGCTGGCGGTGAGCGGCGGGCGCCGGGGCTGGGACGGCGGGCGGCGGGGCCTAGACCGCGGGCGGCGGCGGGGCCGGGCGGGCGGCGGGGCCTGGGCCGCGGGGCGGGCGCGGGGCCGGGCCCGCTCCATGCGCCGCGCTGTGCCCGGCAGGAGACGCTGGCCAACCTGGAGCGGCAGATCTACGCCTTCGAGGGCAGCTACCTGGAGGACACGCAGATGTACGGGAACATCATCCGCGGCTGGGACCGCTACCTCACCAACCAGAAGTGAGTCCCGGCGGCCCGGCCCGCCCTGCCTGCCCCTGCCCCGGCCCGCCCTGCCTGCCCCTGCCCCGGCCCGCCTTGCCTGCCCCTGCCCGGCCCGCCCCTGCCCGGCCGGCCCTGCCCGCCCCTGCCCCTGCCCGGCCCGCCGGGCCCCCGCGATGTTGTTTCTCTCTGTTTCAGGAACTCCAACAGCAAAAACGACCGGAGGAACCGCAAGTTCAAGGAGGCTGAGCGGCTCTTCAGCAAGTCCTCGGTCACCTCGGCAGCGGTGAGTGCCAGGCCGGGCCCCGGCGGGGCCGAGCGGGCGGCCCCGGCCCCATCCCTCGGCGTTCCTCGGTGCGGCTGCTCCCGTGGTGGTCGCCCGGGCTGCTGCAGGACCAGTTTTCCATTTCCATTCCATAAGATCCTGTACCTGCCCTATCGCCCACAACCCGAGCATCTTCATCCCACCTCGCAGCCTCTTTCAGAAGCCCTTTTCCTAGTGCCCATGTTATCCCGCTTAACACCCAGAGAGCTGAAAGGGAACCGCAGTCAAGAGCCACCCGTGCCACACGCTTGTCACTGCCATCCATGTCTTTATCTTTTTGCTCCTCACCCCCTTCCGCTGTGCCGTGCTGGTGCTAGGTCGTAAGCTCTTTCAAGCAAAGGCCTGATGTGTCTTCCTCTGTGAGGTGATCTCTGTGGGTTTGAACATTTGAAAAGTGGTAAGTGAATTACTGCTTTCATTAACATCCCTTTTGGTTTTCTAGGCGGTCAGTGCATTAGCTGGAGTTCAGGACCAGCTCATCGAGAAGCGTAAGTCACTTTTTCATTTCTCTCAGAATTTGGAAAGAATTACGCTTCTCCCCACCATTCAGCTCTGTCTCCAGTTGTCTGGATCTGCGCTGTACTCGCTGCTCCCTGGCAGCGCTCCCCGTTCAGAGACCTGCGGCTGCTCCTCTGAGGCCGGCTCCCAGCACAACCTCTAGCTACAACAGTCAGCAAAGCGGCGCTGTGAGAAACAGAAGTAAAGTTAGCTTCCTTCCTCGAGTAAACTTGTATGCTCAGCAAGGGTTTGTTGTGCATAAAACTTATTTAAAAGGATTTGGTGCTCTTTGGAGAAAGAGGTTAGAAGAGCGGAAGCAACGTGTTTCTGTTTGTGTGTCTGTCAGTCGGTTGCAAGTGACGTGGGGAAGAGCCACTTATGTTCAGGATTTTTTAAAATGTTTTTGTAATCAGTACCAAATCGAATGCAATTCTGGTGTGCTTCAGTTGCTGAGGAAGTAGCTTGCTGTCCTTCAGAAATGTTTTTCAGGTTCTCTTATTTACCCCCTGGTGCCATAAGGCTCAGCGTGTCTCTGCTGCCCGTGTACTGTTGCTGGGGGCTGCTTCTTCCATTCAGGGCTTTGCCAGGGCGGCCTGGGATGTGAGCTGCGGGGAGGTCACCGCTGTGTTCGTCTGTCTTTGTCACGCTCTAGGGGAGCCAGGCAGTGGCACAGAAAGTGACACTTCCCCAGACTTTCACAATCAGGAGAATGAGCCCAACCAGGAGGATGCTGAAGAGCTGGATGGGTCTGTGCAGGGGGTGAAACCCCAGAAAGCTGCTTCCTCTACTTCTTCTGGGAGCCACCACAGCAGCCACAAAAAACGGAAGAACAAAAATCGGCACAGGTTAGTGGTACCAGCAGCCTTCTTGCCATGCCTTCTGAACAGTTAGCTGTTGCTGGAGTCACTGCATTATGTGAAGGGAACTAGTAACTTGTTAGAATAATGGGCAGCTCAGGTCGTTTGTTTTGGTAATTTCTCTGGTTTTTAGTTGTATGCATGCTGTAGCGTTCATCAGGACCCCGTTGCCCCTGTGGTATCAAGGAGGGGAAGGCATGCAGAGGAAGTCAAACAAGCAGTCGGGACAGGGTACTGACTCCAGCTCTGGTACCGCTATGCTTTTGACCTGGCCCTTTCAACTCTCCTGTCTGTCCAGGAGAATAAAGCTGCCTGCCTTCCAGTAGAGGAAGATTGCAGCCCTGGCCTCCTGTGCTTGCTTCTTGGTTTCTCCAGAACCAAGTAAGATAGGAATGTCAGTACTTTCTTTGGAAAAGAAGGGTGAAAAAGCAAATTGGAATGTTTTGGGGGTTGTGGACACTCCTCCCTGAGATTTCCACTCCAAGCCCTTTCAGTTTTTGGTGTCCCAAACTGAGTCTCTTTTGATTATGGCATGGAAGAGTTGCTTTCTCACGTTAACCTCAACGTGTTTGTTATTAAACTGACCTGAAATTCCTGGGAAACAAAGCTTTCCTGAACTCTTGTATGGTTGAATTTAGATGACCAGTTCTGCCCCTTAAGGTCTGCCCCTAAGGCGTGATGCAGCATGGCGGGCTGACGGCTCAGAAATCTGAAATAAACTCCCTGCCTTACAGTGCTGCTCTCCATGGGCCAGCATAACCTGCTGCTTAGCCGTGTCTCGGTGCCCCTCGGCAGAGCTAGCCCAAGGATTTCTACAGAGTATGGCAGTGCACTGTGGAGTCACACCCTAAGGGGAAAAAAAATACATGGAAAGCCATGCTTCTGGAAAGAGGAGCCACTGCAAAACTGCGCCTCTCTGGAAACAATTGCTGGAACTGGTACCTAAAGTTTATTAGAAGTAAAGGCGCTTTTAAAAATCAACTGTTCTTGCTAACTTTGAGCTTGTTGGCTTCGTGTATGGGTGGGCTTTCCTCTTTAAGGGACCTTCCCATACAGTTACAAGAGAGAAATGTTTAAAGAAGAGTGGTACAAATTGACAAAGATTGCTGGGGGAAGGTTGGTTTGGGAGATGCGGAGGTAGGTATAGCACTTGAAAAATGTTTAACTACTTTTTCTCCTTCATGACATTTTGAGTCATTAGCATGTCTTTGTTTCTTAGATCAGAATTTTCTTCCTACAGCAGTCTTAATTGGGCCAACATCGTAAAGTACTGGATGTCCCTTTGGTTCCTCATGAGCTGGGAATCCAAAGCAGTTCAAAACTCTTCTTTTGCCTGTAGACAGTTGGAAAGAAGCTCAGGAATAACACAAGAAACTACATCTGTAAACAAGTTCAGAGAAACAATCTGTAAAACTGAAGTACAGCTTAAGAAAATTGCTATTTCAAATAAATTACGAAGTATTCCACTAAGCGCTTACAGGGACAGCAAACCAATGCACTGCAGACGCAGTGGGGTGCCATACAAATGCTGTAAATAATACAAATGCTTCTGCTCCGTTACATAACCCCGACGTTAGCGACAGGAGTTAGGAAGAAGCTGCCCCGCTGGCAGGGTCTGTGCTTTGGGGTTGCTTCTGCATTCCTTCCACTGAAGCAGCTGATGCTGGCTACTGTCGGGGTCAGGATGCTGGACATGAGGAGCCCTGGTCTGATCTGGTATGGCAATTCTTATCATCCTAAGAGATACGTCAGCCACGTCGACATTACGGAAAGGCTTTTGCCGTTAGTAATTGACTATTTTGTAATGTGTAGCATGGCCAGATAGATAACTAAAAGAAGCTAATTAAGTTTGTCTGTAATAAAAACACTGTGAAAATTGCGAATGCCGTTACTGACTATTCCCTAAATTTTGGCAGGAAAGACCAAGCAATTTTCAAGTATATCTAGGTTAAAAAAAAGCAAACAACAGAGCAGTCCCAGTCTACTGAAAGTACAGCTAAGTGCTTTAAAATGCATTGCAGCCCCGAGTGCTCTTTAGGAAGAGACCTGCGTGTCTGCTTCTTGAGTGTTATGGAATGAAAGGAAAAAAAAAAGGCAAGAAAAAGAAATACTGGCGTTTCTTTTTGTTCGGAAGCTCTTCCATTTGCCAGCATACGTTTGAGTTCTGCTCACCTGTTCCTGAAGAACTGGGAGGTGTTGGGAACAGGCCCCCCGAAGGTGCACTGACTCCACTGGCGCTTCTACTCCATGTGCCACCGCGAGCAGTGTGAAGGTTGGATTCAGACTGGGCAGAACTGGTGTGAATAGGCAGTTTAACTTCGAACAGTCAAAACCAGGGAATCAGATGGAAGTTACAGTGTCTTTACTGAAGTCATCCTCTGTTCCCTCTGAGACCACAGGAAGGCCAAGGTGATTATATTCTGTGTGCTCAGCAATTTTCATGGCTAAAAAGTATTTCAGGAGAAAACAATACTGTTTCCTCTTAGAAATTCGGTGCTGAAAAGCTACTGAGTTACAGCTGATGCGATGATAAGTCCTTTCCAACAAGTACAGTTGTTAGCTTTGGGGCAGAACTGTTTCTAGAGACGGTGCTGCGATACCTGTGCGAATGCTGAGACGGGGTCGAACGGCACCAGACTGTAATTCGCTTTGGCCACTTGACCGTGTTCTCTCTTTAGCTCACTAGAGGAAGCGAGTGCAAGAGGATGTGTGCGTTATGAGAATATTCGAATGCAAAGTTGCCCACTTAGTTCTGTGTCGCCTCCCCCTCTGCCTGAACAAGCTTTGCTTTGCCGTAATAATCTAGACAAAGCCACTGCTTTCCCACCACCCGCTCGTTTGTTTTTGCAAGCAAGTCAGTTTTTCTCTCTGCCTGCGAGCTAGTGTGCACTCTCACGTATCTGATAGCTTCCTTTTTTAGCACCTAAAATTCCCTCCATAAAACCACTCTGCCTCTGTTCTAACACCTCTTTTTCCCAGAAATCCAATTGGGGAGGGGGACTCTGGATTGCCAAATCTGGAGTGCTTTTTGTGCCCAACTCTGGTTAAGATATCTTAAGAACTTTATGGCTTTATTATTTTTTTATTTTATTTTATTTTTTAGTAATCTCGCTAGGGTGGCTAATCAACTAATTTATTTAATTCATTAGTATATTAATTTCTATTGCTTTCTTCCTTTCAAATGCTGCCCCTCAGCCCGTCTGGCATGTTTGATTATGACTTTGAGTAAGTTTGACTTGAATTAGTACTTGTGCTGTGTTGTTAGTGTGTAGACACCAATGTGCCTTTTGAGACCTTTCTAACCCATAGTTTATCTGTTTAATTGTAGGTATGTATATTAGGTTAGGCTGGGAAGTTTTTTTTAAAAACAGAAAAGCGTGATGGAGGTAACATTTTATTTAATAACTTCAGCAAAATTAATTTAACTTCACTCTTCCTTACCTTTCTATTTCATTTTTAAATAGATAAACTTTTTAACTTAAAAACGTAGTTTAAAAACTGATTCTTCTGGCTTTGCTTCTTAAGGAGATTAGTGTAGACTTGGATATTTCCTTCTGGAAAAATGTAATAAACTCAGTACCTTTGACTCATATAATCCCTGTCATCTTAAGTCCTATCTCTATTCCAAGTAAATAACCATTACCACTATGTCTGAATAATTACCTGTGGCATAGTTACACATCTAACAAATTAACATAGAGCATGCGTATTTAACCTTGTTTCTTTATGCTGCATAACTTCCCTGTGATTTTTATTGTGAACCTTTATTAACTCTTTTTTTTGAGTGGACGGAGCATGCATTTTGGCAAATAGTAAAGAATCCACTCTCCGTCTCTTTGCTGCTCTCTTGTCCAGTAATACTGGGACAGTGATTTGGCTCAGCCGAATTGAGAACGTGGATTGAATTAACCAAATAGTCTTTGTTGTAGCCTGTGCCAAATGCAGTAGCTGGTTCTGTGAGCTCTAGTCTTGGTTTAATGTATTGAAATGGACATTTCTCTTATCTTTCCAACCACAGGATTGATCTCAAGTTAAACAAAAAGCCAAGAGCCGTAAGTATCAGTGCTCTGTCATTGTTTTCATTGCTCATCTGTAGACTTGAGTGGCTGACTGACTCCTAACCTTAAAAAGCCTCCCTCTGCTGTAATTTAAGATCTTATTTTCATGGTTGAGGAATATCATGGTATGAAATAAGCATTGTCTTGTGGAGTTAACAGTAAATAAGCCCAGGTAGGCTTGTCATGAAGCTAGGTCACAGTTAAGTCCTATGCACTTTTTATGAAAAATGCTGTTTTTGCGTCCTGTTATCTTGTCGTGATCTGGAACATTAAAAAGCATCTGGTCTGAGTTGATGCGTTCTTGAACTAAGGTTTTGAAGGGTCCTTTCTTTTGAATGTTTAGCTACAAGAAAAAATCTTTTCTGTTTTGCCTGCATGTAGAAATGAGAGAAGACTGAGAATCCCAGCTCTGCAAGCGTAATTGAAGGTAGAAAGGTCTTAATGTGCCTGTCCTTTCCTTTCCCTGCAGGACTACTAGACTCATCAGTGCCGATGCTTCTGGGATTTAGGTCTACGTGAATCCCCACTGAGAAAAATGCCAGTCGACTGAAAGAGCACGATGGCAGCTCTCTGGCCAAGTGTCTGCAGATGGGAGTGGCTCACTCTAAAGAACTTAGATGGGGGAGAAAATCTTGGACCATGTACATTGCATCATTTTTAAATCACCTGAGTTGCAGGAAGACTAAGGTGTAGTAGTAGTAGTAGTAGTCCTGAATTCCTGACTATTCTGTGCTTCCACCTCAGTCGGGAACTTCCTAAAATTGGCTGATCTTGCTGCTGCCACCCCTGTCATCTGCAAACCCACGGAGAGGTATTTCTTTTTCCACTGGAACTGGGGTATGATTCAGTATGTCCCATCCACGTTGTAAGACTTAGATTACTTTTGTTGCTGATACTTAGCTTTGTAGTTTTGTTTTGGTTTGGTTTTTTGTTGTTTTGTTTTTTCTTTTTTAAACCAAAGTGTATAGTTAACACATTGACTTTTGGTTTCTTTGTTTTAATCCATATAGAGTGGAAGGTTCTTCATTTTGTGGAACAGCTCATTTTGATTCTTACTCAAGCAGAGAAGAAGGTGGTTAACCCTTTTCTCAAACTTTAATTTTAAACACCATGCCCTAAAATTTACGCAGTGCTTTTAGATGCAGGGAAGGCTGGAGCTCAAAGCCATCTTGCTCTTCGCTATCTTTGAGGTTGGGTGGATTCTCTTTTTAATACAAACTTCTGTCATTTGTACATAAACAATAAAAGTTACATGTTTATCTCTCTTCTCATGTTTTGTTCAGTCCAAAATTTGACTCCTAGTGCTTTTTATTCTCCATCTGCTTCACGAGGACTTTGCTGGAATTCTTCCACTTTCGCATAGTAGCTGTTCCTCGTCTCGTGACCCTTAGGAGGTTTTCTTTGTGCTTTCTTTCCTCTGGTAGACGTATCATTGAGTACTTGAAAGGGTTGCCCGGCACTAATCTCCAGCTGTGTTCAACTAATCCTGCTTCAAGGTAGGACTTGGATGTAAATCAGTTCTTGCTGATACTGGCAGAATGCCCACAGATAAGGGATGAGCAGTCTGGGTTGCCACTGGAAGAGTACACAGAGGAATGAGCGTTAGCTGCTTTTCACAGTAGCCAGGTCAAGATATCAATGCTGATGTCGAAACAGGCTTTGCTCTTCTCAAGGCGGTAAATTGCCTTTGTTACCGACGCGGCAATGCATTTGCGTCTGCTTAAACATTGCCGATGAAGGGAGTGCCATGGGAAAAGTCGTGTCGCTTACGGCCCCCGGTACGTGCATGTGCGCTTGGTGCAGCTGGGTGTTCGTTCCGTTCTGCTGCACCTCTGCTTTCGTGGTGTCTTGGGTCTTTTTCAGCTCCCTCCAGGCAACCCAGTCGGTGCAGAGCGGTGCCGAAGAGTGAAGGCAAATGTATAGGAGCGAAGTTCTCCCGTGTTCTGTTGTCTGGTTCAGGGATCAAGGCAGCTCTGTATTTGTTCGTGGTGGGAGCTGGCTTATCCCGCAGTAGAGCGAGCGGCTGGCGCTCTGCTGTCAGGGGCTGACGGCCGCTTATCTGCGGGGGGTGTCGGGATGTAACGGCTTAACGGGAGAGCTGCAAAGCTGTCCTACATTTTTGTGTTTTAAGTTACAGAGGTTAAATACAGGGGGGTGGAAGATCTAGGAAACTGCATAAACTCCTAAAAGGCCTTGCTTTTCCATAGTTCTGGAAAAAAGGAGTCTTAGCTGATGGTTTTTGATTACTTGGTACAAAAGCAGCTTTTGTCCCACTACTGCTGCTGCTCCAAAGCAAGGAGCGCAAGAGCGCCGGAACTTCAGAGGGTAAAAGTCTTTGCTGCGCCTCTTTGACCTGGAGGAAAGCTGCTGTGCCTTGTTGGCCAGGACCTTCGCCTGCAGGGAAACAGCGAAGGGCTCGTGTAGCTTGGAGTCCTGTGTGTACGGGCGTTTTTGTGGCAAAGTGTCAGTCAGCTCCAGTTTCCCTGTGATGGGCATTAGGGGTGCTGTGGGGACAAGGGGAAAACGCAACCTTTCCGCCCTCCGGCAGGGTTTGTCGCTAAAGGAAGGGGACAGCCTGTTCTGACGAGGACAGTGTCTGATGGCAGCAGCCCGGGGGAGCCGGCACATTGATCAGGGCAGAAAGCTAAATGGCAAACGCTTGGTTCACAGTTAAAGGGACCCTGTTCTGCTGATACGCAGCTATTCCCTCCCAGGGCCTGCTGACCAGCAGCAGCCCTTTGGCTGCCGCGAGACAGGTGAGATTAAGGGCCGTGGGACCCAGTGCGGTCTGCCCCAGCAGAGGGAACAGTCCCTCGTCCCAGAACGAGAACCAGTAGCCACGGCTCTGCAGCACCAGCTTCCCTGCGGTGTTACCGTGAGGAGTGGGGAGGAGAGGGTGCGGGGTCTCCGATCGCTTTGGGAACACAAGCACTATCACCTACCGGAGTGTCGTGAGATGGATGCTGGAGTCTGGCTCTGGCAGTTTTGCCTAAAATGTCTATTTTATCTCTGAAGACTTCTGTTTTTCTTCCTAAACAGCCTGCGTGACTAAAGTTCGCCAGGCTACCCAGTGCCTGGCCTTGGACATGGGAGTCAGAGCAAGCTGCGCAGGCTGTTACCTGAATGGTAACGAAAGCTGAAAGTAGTAGTTAAAAATAAATCACAAGTCCTTTGCTTGCAGAAGATGAATCCTGAGCAGAGCAAATGAGGTGTGGCAGAGCAGCAACTGTCCTTATGGCCACCAAAGGTAGAGCAAGAGAAACGCTAATCCCCTGCACAGCCTCGTCACCAAGAGGATTAGGCAGGAGTTTATCAAGCCCAAGCAAGCGACCGAGCAGCAGCCGAGCGCTGGCACCAGGCAGGAGGGGCAGGGGTCCGTGCGTGGTGCATCGCCAGGTAAGGGGGCAGAGCGGGGGGGGGGCAGGCGGGCCCTCTGAGCACGTGCCCCACGTGCTGGGATATGGCCCTTTCCCTAGCCTGGCACTCGGCGGGGCTGGACGCCGGCGTGCGGCGGTGCACCGCGCATCCCTCCGGTGTGCAGAGCGTGGCGGCTGAGCAAGGCTCCCGAGGGTGCGGGCACATCACCTCTCCGTCTCCTGCTCTGCAGGGCCCCCATGGGCAGGCAGCACGGCCCGCCGGAGCCGAGGTGGAGGCAGCTCCTGCGCACCGGGTGCTGCTGGCTCGTGTCACTCTCCGGGACGGCGCTCCGGGGGCTGCAGTGGCTCTGGAGGCTGGTGTGGGTTGGTACCATGGGGCCCCTTCCTCAAAGACCTTCATGCACTTGTGTCAGCTCCAAACATGGCACGTGTCCAGAACCAGGGCTGGAGAAGGGGGGGGGGGGGCGTGTCACCACCGCATCCGGCAGCATGACTGAGGGGTCGGGACCCTCATCCTCGGGGGGGTGGCTCGAGGCGCTGTATGGTTCTGCCCACCAAGAGCCCTGGGGATATGGGGACATCGCTCCGGGCTCTGTGCTCCCCGGGGCACGTTTGAGCCTGCCGCTCTCACGGCACGGCCACCGTCCTCTCCCCCCAGTACCTGCTGATCTGCTACAAGAGCTGCTGGGACGGCGCCTTCCAGGTCACTGAGGAGGTAAGTCCCTAACGTGTCCCCACTCCACGGGGGCTGTGGAGAGCTCCGGCCCCCCAGGACAGGGCTGAGCCTGGTGACGTGCTCTGCTGGGTGGCCCGGCAGTGCCAGCGGGGCTGTAGGTCCCCAGGGCATGGCGCGGTTCCCCGGTCAGGGTCGGTGCCGGTATGTACATGTCAGTCCCTGCTGCCTGTGGTGGCTTTCAGCTCGGCACGGCGCTGCAGCTGAGGCTGGGAAGCGGCAGCGAGGAGAGTGAGGAGGAGGAGGAGGACGGGGGCTCCGCTGCGGCGCTGGAGTCGGGGCAGGCAGGTGGGTCCCCAGCACAGCGCTGCGGGCAGGCGGGGGGCGTCCCTGGCGCAGCGGCCAGGCAGCGTGGGTGTCGTGGGGCGCTGGTGGGAGCAGAGCTGTGGTGCCAGGGCAGCCGCGAGGCGACACCAGTGAGGCCGTGCTGGGGAGGCTGGAGGCACTGGAGGCCGACGTCCGCTTCCTCTGCACCGAGCTGGGTGCTGAGAAGCTGCTGTGGAGCAGCCGGTTCCTGGAGCTGCTGCAGGAGCAGCAAGGCCTGCGCCAGCGGGTGAGTCCCCCGTGGGGTCCCCAGCCCCCTCGGTCCCCTCTGGTACCCAGGACCCTCATGCCCCTTCCCAGCTGCAGGAATGCTCGCGGCAGTGGGACTGCGGTGACAGCCCCGAGCTGCCGGCGGAAGCAGAGGACCCAAGTGCCAGTGGGAGCGAGGGAGAGAGTCTGGTAGGTAGGAGCTGGGGAAATGGGGAGCCAGGGGTCAGGGAAGGGGGAACCTGGCACCTGCAGCCAGGCCGGGGATGGGGCAATGGGCCAGGGAGCAGCGGGAGGGGACCCACCAGCTCCCAGCTGGGAGGTACTTGGGAGGAGAGGGTGCTGGGGAAGGGTCGGGTGCTGGCTGCCCAACCCCGGGGGCAGGGGGCCCAGCCCCGGCTGGACCTGGCAGGAGGAAGCGACAGCAGCACGGGGGCTGCATGGGGGCGGCTCCTGGCCCACATGGAGCAGCTGCCCGGGGCCTGCGGCTGCCCCCGAGCCGCCCCAGGACCGGGTCACGGCCCCTGCACGGCTCCCAGGCCTCTGCACCAGTGCCCAGTCACTGCCGCACCCAGCAGGGCTCCGGCCATCGCTTCGCCTCTCGCCCTTTTGCTCTGTTAAAGGACGCCGGTGGATGGAGCCACCCTGGTAGCCGGCACCGTGCCCAGGCAGCCTTTTGGGGCCAGCGGCTCCGTGACAGGCAGAAAATGTAAGTGAAGGTGTAAGCAGGGTGTTGGTGAGACGGGAAGGAGCCACATGTCCCTCCCTGCCCAGGCACCGCAGGACACCGACCAGGACGGCGCAGTCCCAGTTGCGTTCTTGTGTCGCTTGTGCCTCCATCCCTCAGTGCCAGCCGGGCCCTGCCCAGTCCTGCCCAGCCCTGCCCGTTCAGCAGAACTGCAGCCATTTCCCCGAAGCAGGAACCAGCCGGGAGGCAGCTCGGGGTGAGCCGCTGCCTCCTGCGCTGCCCGGGGCCGGTCACAGCTGCCCCGTGCCTGGGGCCAGCCCCAGAGCTGACCCTGTCCTGGGCAGGTTGTCTCCAGTGGAGCCCAGCAAGGAGCATCTTCCTAATCCATTGCAACTTGTTGGGAGCTTCCAGGAGCGAGGAGTAAGGTCACTGCCAGCTCCATCACCTTGCACAAGCTGGAGACGCTTGTGGCCCCACACAGATGGATTGCAAAACCCAAAGTGCTGCCCTGTTTACTTCCTTGTTGGCCAGATAAGTCCCCTCCATCAGCTGCTCCACACACGTGTTGCAACTCTGGGCTGGCTCCTTGCAACAGCACTTGGGGGAAACCGGCTCTCCTGGGGTGGCTGAGGAGCCCTCAGCCCTGGAGAACGGCTCGGCCAGGGATGCCGTGCCACCGGAGTGCCAACCACAAGCGGAGCAGGCTCCGAGCTGTACCGACCGCACAGGGCGCACCGGAGGAGACCTGCCTCTGCCCCCTCCAAAGTGCCCCGCGGGGTCAGTCAGCCCCCAGCCCAGCAAAGGGCGAGGAAGCAGCCGTGGGGGGCTGGAGGAGGGTGCTGAGCAGGGCGGCTCTGGCCCAGCCCCAGGCCCCCCGGGTGGCAGGATCAGCCTCAGGCTCCCGCACGGGGCGCAGGGGAGGACGGCTGCCCTGTGCCCAGCCCTGGTCCTGTCTCAGGGGCTGCCTGCTGCTCCCGCCCTGCCTGGACCACCCCGGGGCTGCCGGCCGCTGCTCCGCTGCTGTAAAATACAGGCGGCCGCTTTCCACTTGGTTGCGTTTGCTTGGTCTTTCCCCGGCACAGGCTGGGACAGCTCTGCCACCGCTGGCTGCAAAGACCCTGGTCCCAGGGCTCTTTAGGGAGGGGGTGCCCAGACAAGCTCTTGCTGAAGCAGAGAGGGGACCGGTCCCCACTGCGGGCAGCCGGGGGCCCGGCCCGGAGCGGTGTGTGCCGCAGCGGTGATTCAGTCAGGGAAATGTTCACTGCAGCTGTGAACCGTGCTGCTGAGGGGAGCGTGTGGCAGCAGCACCTCCCTCCTGGGAGATAATCCTGCCTTGCGAGAAGACTATGCAAACCAGCCGCTCCTTGCCCAGAGACGGGCAAACTCTTTTCATCGCTGTTCCCACTGCTCAAAACATGTCTCGCCAGCCTTGTGTGCGCAGCCCTTCCCTGCGGGCCCTGGCACCGTGCTGCCTGCCACCATCAGCTGCCCACACCCTTGGCAGCGGTGACCCCACAAGTGTTTGGCACTTAATAACTCCCAACAAGTGCCAGGTAAAGGGGGAATGAAGCTACTCGCTGGCACATGGCCTGTTGCAGAAGCTGCATCTGCCCCTGAGACAAGGCAGCCGCTACTATAGGGGCATCTGCCCTCTGCCACCGGCAGCACAAGGCTCCTGCTGTCACCGCCTGCACGACCTAGGGGCACTGGGAGCCCCCTGATGCCACCGTGCACGTGCCCCAAGCCCCCAGCCTCTGCATTAGGCAGGGAACAAACTGCTGAACAAGTTCGTGCCCATAACTGTCTCCCTGCTTCCCAAGCAGGGCAGAGGCCCTTGACCCACCACGCAGGCAGGCATCTTCTTCTGGGACAGGCCAGAGGAAACGCCCGTTTCTCCTGCCTTCTCTCCCGCTGGTGCTCGCTGTGGGCTGCAGTTTTCACCTGGGGTGAGTGCAAAGAGCCCCCATGGCACAGGGCTGAGGGTCAGCCGGTGACCCTGCTCCTCGCAGTCCTGCAGCCCTGAGAACTGGCCTCCAGCACTACGGCTTTTATGGGAATACTTTCATTCTGGTTTTATTGCCGCACCAGGCAGGCTTGTGTGATGCTGCTTGGGAACTAACCCTGCAACACTGTGGAATGGCTGCCATGACCCTGGGCCTGCTGCCATCCCCACGCCCTGGAGAGCACATGGAAACCATCCCCACAGCCCTGCCCGCAGCCTCCGTGCCCGCCCCGGGGAGCCAGCCTGCTGCAGGGACTGGGGACAGGCTCCTACAGCAAGCAGGGATCGTTCCTCTCAACGTGCCCATGCAACACCCCGCACCGTCAGGGAACTGATGCAATGCAAATAACAGCAGCCTGACTCATCCTGCACCGACCTGGCTCGGGCACGGTGTTTGAGGTGGGACAGCCCCACTCTTCTTAGAAATACCAAAATAAATCAGGTGCTGTGAATGAGCCACTCCTGCTGCAGCAATACCCCAGCCCCAAGTTAGCCATCCCCTCTCCCGCAGGAATCACAGCAGCATCCACGCAGAGACACCTCGGGCGCTGGCACCAGACGGCAGCTTTACAGCGACGCGACAAGGTCCCAGCCCTGCCGCAGCCACGGCTCGGCTCTCCAGAGGCAATCCACAGGGCTGTGCTGGAAATCCCCTGCCAGCCCCACGCTGCCAGCGGCCCAGCGACTCTGCCACGGACAGGGTTCAGGAGGTGGAGGGTGACATCAAGCAGCATTAGCTACATTCGCCAACGCTTCTTTGCCACTGGAGCAGCCCCCACGGTGCGGCACCCTCACCCACGCCACCTCCGAGTGAGGCAATAGCTGCCTCGCAGGCTGCGGAAACCTTTCCCCCAGGCCAACACGCCATGCAAATCCTCCTGACCTATTGCTCAACCAGACGCTGTATTAACTCCAAAACATTTGTGCAATGCGGGCCTTCGGGGGCGCGGGGGAGGCACGCCCGGCCCCTGGGAAGCTCAGGGCTGCTTCTCGCTCATGGCCCGTGGCTTGGCCAGGAGGGCTGAGCTGGCTGCTGCCACCCCAATCGCTGCAGCAAGGGGTTTAGCTTTGCTCGGGGCGGTCTGCCTAAGGAGAAACAGAGACGGCAAGAAAGCACTTCTGCGGCCCTCAGGCAACTCCTTAAAGGAAACCTTTCCACGGGCAAACCCCGGCCTTAGGGAGCACGGGGGCATTCAGGGCCTAAACCCCAAGGCAGCGAGGAAGGCTGGTGACAGGCGAACTGAAAAATGCGTGGCTGGAGGGTGAGCGCTGACAGGTACCTGCAGAGGCAGCACTGCCATCCCCAGCGCGCCACCAGCCTCCCCGCCTCTGCCCGCTTTCCTTCCCTCCGGCAGGACCCAGACCCCTCCAGCCGTTGCACCTTTCTGTTCGCTTTGGTGCAACGTTTACTCTGCAGAGTCACTCGCTTCCTGCATTTCTGTCTTACAGCAAGACCGTACCCCAAACTGCCTCTGAAACGCGCAGTGCAGAGCTGCTGCCATGCTCGGGACACCTCTTCCTCTTCCTATCTGCAGGGAGAGAAACAGCTCTGCAGCCTCAGAGTTGGGTGAAAACAGTGGTTTGATGCTGAACCTGCTTCCTTGTAAGGTGGCCTGCCCCGGACGGGTGCCATCACTGCAGCTCCCATGTGACACCACACACACGTGTGCTTCCATTAAATAGCAGCCCCTTTCCCACGGCCTGTACAGGAGCCTCGGGTCAGATTCCTGCCTCTGGAAACGCCTTAAAAAGTTAGAGTTGAGCTAGCCACATCCTGGAAATCCCCCGGTGGGAGGAAACCAGATGGGTTCAAATGAAAGTTCAGCAAGCAAGAAGGGCACAAGGCAGCTGGCGCAGGGGAGAGGCGAGCAAACCCCGGAGAGCAGGCTGGGCCCCCGCAGACACCGGGTGCCTGATCCCCTCTGGGCTGGGAGCAGGGGGCTGTGCGACCCCTTCCCGGGTCACCGCCCAGCGCAGGGCAGGGGGAGACGAGAATCCTGCAGCCGCTACCCTGACCTCTGCCACAGCACCGCTTCCCATTTCTTCCTTCCCTTTTTTGAGTATCGATTTAAAAAAACCCAAAGTCAAGATACCCTGCAGCACTGACTTCTGAAGGAGGGCTCTTCCCCTGCCTGTTCATCCTTTGCTGTGCAGTGGACGATATTTACCACCTTTTCCATCTATTTCTAGCACAACTGGGAAGGCAAAGAGGACACTGTTCTCCTCTACCCCCAAAACACACTGGGGGAGCCCTCATTTCTCTTTGCAGGCACCCCCACTCAGCCTCCTCACCTTCACATCAAGAGAGTTTTTCCTACCCCAACCCACTCTCCTCGGTTCCCTTTACACTGCCTTGTGCTTTTGAGAAGGACGCAGCCACAGCCATCCCCTCCTGCTGAGGGCAGGCACCTGGCTCGAGCAGGAAACAGCGCCGATGACAAGTGAGAATGACTTGGCCACCGCTGGAGGGTGAAGGACAGCATGCTTGATTTAGGAGGAAAGAGCTAGCGATGGATGGGCTCACCAGACTTGTTTTGCAGAGCTCACAGCCCTTCAGCCAGCTCCCCTTGGCCCTGCTGTCCAACAGAAACAGTATTGGGTCATCTCAGCAATTCTTCTTCTCTTTCCCATGGATGTGCCCTGACACTTTTCAGGAGCCTTCTGCACCCCATTCTCCAGCTCAGCCTGGGAGCTCCCCCTTTCAAGGGGAAGAGCAGCAATTCCTCACCCTGTCGGGGTAGGAAAAGCTGCTCGGAGAGGAGCCGGCCTCTCACGGGGCTCGGCACAAGGCTTTACCAACACCAGGAGGCCGACAGGATGAAGGCAGGGCAACGCCGCTGCAGTACAGGAAACTTTCAACAGGGTGCCTGTGTGTGACCTCCTTAACTCAGTAAGCTGACAAGAAGATCTAACCTATTTTAGAAGGATAAGAAACACAATGTCAATGCACAGTAATCATGACAGGTCCTCCCCACCGATGCACCCCGAGGGAGCGTCTATGAAAATTCCACAGTAACAGCACAGCGAGAGCCTGCCCGAGCGCAGCAGTCTGTGGTGTGCGGATAGGGAGCTCCTCTGACTCAGTGCAGACGATTGTGTGGGGGGAAAAAATATGCAGCAGTGACAGTTCCAATCAGCACTCCTCATGTTGCCCAAGCTCCTGAGCAGCACAGCGAACGGGCCCACCGGGACGTGGGGCACACGAGAAAGCAGTACTTACACTCCAACACAGGGGATGCTCCGGGGCAGGAGGTGCAGGTTCACTCACGCAAAAGCCTTGTGTGAGAGAATTCAGAGAAACAGTGGCTGGATTTCGGCTGGGTTTTCTGGGTGGCATGGCAGCATACACAGCAGCAGTGTGCGGGAATAATTCTGAGCAGATTTGTGTTAGGGACTGACCCTCCCAAATTGCTCAGTGTGCCACCAGGACTGTCACTGCAATAGAAAAGTTAGCATCATAACCAAACTAAGTCACCACCAGCTCTTCCCTTCCTCGTTATGGTAATGAACCTCTGTGCTTCTGCACCGATTCCTTCAGCTGGATCAGTCCAGCTTTGATAGAAATAAAAATAAACATTCCCCCCCACATCTACACATCCTGCAAAACTAAAATTACCTATTAGGGTATTTTACTGGAAGACCAGCCTTAAAATCTTGTGGCATTTTTCAGCTACGGACCCCACTACAAACAGCAGGAAAGTCTTCACCTGGTTAAAAGGTCCGATCAAATCTATGACACATCACTTAATCCCCCCAGACCCTAGCCATCATACATGGACAGAGCCACACAAGCTCACTGTCAGTTCAGATGACATCCTCAGGAGCATTCCTCTCCCACAGCCCATAAATGACCTTTCAGACTGTGAGGTTCAAATTTCAGATTTGTGTTTTGAAACAAAAGCACTATCTCCAGGAGCACCTCCTTTCCTTGTTTTTGATTAACTAGAAATAGCCATTGCTCTGTATTAAATTAAGAGCACAAATTTGAACACAGACCATAAAGTTATTTAACCAGTCCGATAAGAACATGCTGTACTGCAGTATAGCAGGTGGGAGGGGAAGATTCCTATACAGAAATGTGAGCATTGATATTCCTACTGCATTTCCTTTCCAGTTCATAATAAAGCTTTAGAGCAAAGTCTTGACATGTTACAGTTAGCATATTATCATGCTCAACATCTGGCACAGATGTGCTACCTAACTGGATAAAATATGCATTTATTTCCAGACTGTACTGTGGAACTGGCTGTTAAAACTGAAGCACAGCCTGCACTATTTATTCCAAAATAATTCAGAGTGTACTATTCCTTAGCACCCGAGACATCCAACACCACAGCGGTTCGCATACCGCAGTTAGAGCCACATGCCAGCACACTGCTGCCTCACCGCACCTCGACTGCCAGTGCATCCCCTGTGCAGTGAGCTAACTTCAGCGATGCCAAACAAACAGTAAACACTGGGCATGCTATTATCTGCTACAGCAGTTTGGAGCTAGTTGATTTTTTGACCCATCACACCACATCAGTTAACAAGCCTGGCAATATCCAGCCACCAGACTGCGTATGGAGAGCTAACATTGGCAGAGGAACCCCAGGGAGGAAGGATAATTTCTCTGGCTTTCCTGGAAAGCCAGCCAAAATGTTGAATGGTCTTCCAAAAAGTCACCAGAGACCAAATAATTCAACTCAGCAGTTTTTATTTGTATAACACAAGTTCTTACTTTGCCATGGCTTTCACACGGCTGCCTCCATTCAGTACATAAACTATATACTGCATAATGATACAGAAAGTTCATTAAAATGTCAGCTTGTGAGTATAAAATGTTAATCTTCTGATTGCAAGAGAAGCAGCATATATCAGCATTCCACTAGAAAAACAAAAACACCACGCCAAGTAACACAATGGCTGAGTCGAGAATAGTACTAATTAAAAAACAGCATCAAGCAGCAAGTTGCTGGACAATAACATTAAAAACCATTTTTCCTGTAATTTACAAATATGCAAAGTATCAGGTTACTTAAAATTAAGAAGCATTTTGCTTACTAACATGAAACATTACTAATTTGTAATGTATCATAATTAACCAGGTATACAGGTTTCTGTGTCCCTGTGGTTTTTGCGGCACATGGTGCCAGTCTGGGTAGGTCACGCCTTGGACAGTCAGAGGGAAGAGCAGCAACAGACAGAGCCATTCCTGAAGAGGGTTCAGAAACAAGCTGTCTTCCACTCTCCCCTTCGTAATTTGCCACTCAACAACCTTGGTTTAACCACAAGATGGACGTATTTAAAAAACATAACAAAACACACAGATACAATGTGTATCAACAAATCAACTGCTTCTGGCCTGCAAGTGCAAGAAACATCTTTGCATTCTAAGCACAATGAAATTCCAGGACCAGAACCAATTACTACAGCAATTGGTTTTGCATATTTAAAATCTGCTACAGTATCTACAGTAAAAAACATCTCACAGAGTAAGGAGGGAAGGAAAGGGGAACAGTCTTACCAAATAAGTCTTATTCTATACTTTTGGATGCCGCTATAGTCTGACGAAGCTGAAGGGGACAGGAAAACATTAGTAAGAAGGAAGATGAAGCAACAGCTTTACAGAGAAAGATATTAGGGAATCCTCAGGAACAGCACTGGCAGCAGTCCAGACATGACTACAGCTGTTTTACTGAATGCTCAAAACTATTGCTGTTTGAAGACAAAAGGCACAAGATCATAAATCTTCCTTGTCAGTGTTGCACAGAGATAGCCTAAGACAGGTTACCAGCCAAGGTCAATGTTTTAGAGCAGCATCAACAGCGTGGTCATCCACATTTTCTGACAACCGCATTCTTCAGCAAATGCCAAACATGCAACTCGCATGTAGCTTCAGAGCAGTGTCAGGCCTCTGCTCCTGAGAAAGGATTGCACTCCTAGCTCCTCTTATTTCTGGGAGCTGAGCAGCTTGCTAAGCACTTGTGGTACGTACTGGAGAATTACCTCGTCTCAGGAAGGTAAGCACAAGTGGGAGGGGTATGGAAAGCATCGTTAAAGAACTGCGCTAATAAAACCAAATTAAAGTCAGCTAAACCTAGCTTCACACCAGATTTATAATCCAACATTTTCCACAGATCTACATGGTAGGATTTAGTAAAGAGGCTTAGTTAAGGGCTAAGAACAGTCTTGACAATGCATTTGAGTCTTTACAAATAAGCCTCACACCACTGCAAAGGCAGTACCCCCTTATCTTTCACAAGCCCCCCCCGGAGTCCTTCCTTCCTCCCTCCCTATGCCTGATAACACACTAAGCCGTCTCAAAAGGGAAGCTAATGGGAGCACAGTAAGGTCACATTCAGTTCTGAACAACTGCAGGAATTTAGGGTATGCCTGACTCGCCACACAACCCCAAAGGAAAAATCCTGCTCTGAAGCTGCAGGCTCTTCTGTTCAGCACCCAGAGCCTCTTCAACATCCTCCGGGGCAGATGGGACCCTAGGCTGCCTCTAAGAGCAGCACACTGTCATGGCTAGACTAGAATTTGCTGTGAGCATACCCCATCTGGTATCCAGCCTCCAGCTGGAGCCTGGTACTTCCAAGGAATAAGGAGGAGCCCTCAGAAGGCACTTATGGCAGCTACAGAGTGCTAACACTGCCCCTCAAGCTTTTCACATGCCTGGCTGCCCTCGGCATCTGCCTCATATACCTGGGTTCTGAGACTTGTATGTTAGTATCTCTGCAGCTAGCCTTTGGGGATCCAGAAGCCGAGGGAAACGGCTCATCACAGCATCAACTAAATGGGGATGGAATATGCCACACAGCTTGACATGCACATTGGCCCGCTCCTCTGCGAACTGGTCAGAGACAGCCCACTGGCAGGAGTCCCCATATGTTGGCCCTGGGGCTCTCTGTACTGAACGAGGATCTCGCACACTGGTAGATCTCACTTGAGGAGGTGGCATCTGGTATGGTTCAGACCAGTACTCGCGAGAATGGGGTGGAGGGGCATTATACTCATTGGGCAGACTGTATTGCCCAGCATTCGCTGGGTGTACAGGTACTCCATAGCCTGAGAAAGAGTGAGGTGGTCCTGAGTGAGAGATGTCAGGGCTATACTGCAAGAAGCTAGCACCAGAGGAAGAAGATTTATGGGAACCATGCTTGTAAGAGACCAGACCATTTTGCTCTAAGCTGGGAGAATGTGGGTAGACAGGTCTCTGCCTACCACAGGTGCAGACTGCCACCTGATCAGCATGGGAATGATCACAGTGACTGGTAGATCTGTAAGGCCACATGTCAGACAGTTGGTTCTCCAAAGACCCAATGCCCGAGTCGAGATGCTCCTGAGAGATGTAAGATAGAGAGTCCATATGAGGCTGCTGGTACCTGTCAGAGGACCTGTGGCTCCCACTATTAGGAGGGACACTGCCTGACACACAGCCTTTGACCTGAAGCGGAACATCGCTGGGCTTTGCTTTGTGGGTCAAGCTTTTCCTCTCTGCAGAGACCTTCTGCAAAGAGCTTTTATCACTCTCTGTGGGCACAGAGCACAAGAGCTCTGCCTGGGAACCTCTTTTGCCCTTTTTCTCCTCCTTGGCACTGGTACTTCTGGTAGGAGACAGCCTTGCATTGGCTCGGAGTTCATCAGCTAATGAGCGCTGGGGCTGATTGATCCTTTCAGGGTGATAGAATTTACACTTAATTCCATAAGTGCACTTCTTCCCTGCAAGGAAAGGCAGAGCATGGAATGAGCAGCTAAATTTTACTGAATGCATGAATTACACTTGCACAGACACCTCAGTCTTCAGGTTTAGAAGGCAGGTCTTACCATAAGGGCACTGCTGTTTCTTGTGTTCTGGCACCACAGGTTTCTTTCTGAGAAAGTTATCCAGGCTGGGGCCATGTCGCCCTAAGGGATCATCTGGAGGCATAAACCTAAAGAAAAATAAATCTCAATCAGCAGTAGCTCACTTCCTTGGGTCAGGGTTTCACTTCTAGAAGTCTCCCGTTTCACTGAAGGTTAAAAGCTATCTGAGCCCTAAAATGCCTTCCCATTTCACTGCAGTGACAACTCTCCTCTCACCTAGTAAAGACTGGCATGAAGTGCTTCACTTCAGGCACAGAAGAGGTTTGGTGCTCTACTGCTGACCAGAATTAGTACTTGCTGCTGGGCCTGCTAATGATTGTCCTTGTGAGGAAATCAAGTCCTGGAGCTCTCCTAGGAACTCCACAACAGCAGAACTCCTAGCTGCAAACCACAAACAGCTATTAAGATGACTCCAATTCCTTATGTCTTTGTACCTCACCACAGTCGGGCAGTTCTTCCCACCATGCTTGCTTCTACCAAAAAATATCTCTACAGGATTTTTTTTCCACTCTGTACCAGCATTTTGCTCTTTTCATGCATCACTTGCCATTGCTTCATTAAAACAAGATGGCATGCTCATGCAGATCTTTAAAAGCAAAGGAAGAATGGGAACATACTTGTCATTAACAAAGGAATACATCAGCAGACGCTCCTCAATGAATTTCTTCCACTCAGGACGCTCGTTCTGCAGGTCCCGATAAGTATCATTAGAAACCACAATGCCATCAGACTCATGTGCCAGTTTCACAATGAATCGATCATCATAACAGACAACACGCTTGCCTCCAACCCGCCTGGAAGGAGTGAAGACCAGAATTTTCTTCTTTTCAAGGTCACGGAGAATGTACTGGTCTAGAACAAACACAACTGTGAACACACACAGCCCAAAGGCCTTCGCACAGATAAAGTAACATTATAAATAAATGACAAAATTCATGTAAAGCCATTTCATCTCTCCACAACTCAGCCTGTATTCTCATCTCTTCTTATACCATCCATCAGGCTGTCAGAGGTGGATTCCTAGCCACGGCACCTGCATGGCACCCAAGAACACTCGGCACACACCACGGAGGCCGCTGTAATACAGCAAGTCCCATCCGCATAATCCTTTGCATGCACCAAAGTGCGATTTGCATTTAAGACTGGCAGGCTAGTATCTTTTGTAGTGCCATACTACATGCATAGATTTCTGAGTAGAGTTACTTCAAAATCTCAGCTGTTTGCAAGTTCAGAGAAAACTCCCCTCAATTTGAACAATTCTGACTCAACTCCCATCAAGCTTTAACTTTTAGCATGTAGAAATTCTGTACAGTCTACAGTGTCAAATACGTTATAGTCAAATACATAGCATGAAGATGTGTCCCTGAAAGAGGAAAAAAATGCAAGTAATGAAGACAAGAAGTTAGGAAGCAGAGTAGTATTACATTCTTTGTTCTCTGAATTATTCCAGCTGATCCAGGCAAGAACTTGCTCAGGGGAGAAGTTAATGACTAATTCTCACTGGTCAGCTCAGCTTACTGGATCTCCTACTATTTAGAGCTTCCATTCATAAGTTAATTACTAACTAGCCAGAACTTTGCAAGCTCATTAAGTGACAAAGCAGTAAGCCTGAAAAGCTACTTTTGGTTTTCATATTTCCACACCTGTTATAAGTACATCTGGTCGTGGCTGCTCCTTCCTCCAAGATGGCACAAAGACTGTAATATCCTTGTGTCCCCTGTCCCAAAACCACTGGACAGCCAGAAGGATACCTCGGCAGGAGAACACTTCTTTATTTCCATGGCTGCACCAAAGAAGAAAATCGAGAATTTCAACATTCAGGCAATACACTAAGCAAATGGATCCAGCAATTCATACAACCTTTAGTGAAGAAGTGTTAGAGTAGCAATAATACTGATTGTGCTCAGCTCATGTAAACAGCAGAACTAAGGTCTTCACAGAATTACTGTTGCTTTTAGCACCTCAGTATACCAATAAATACCCAAATCCTCAGTGGGAGGGAGAAAGCAGCCGTAACTGTGGCAGCTGCTCTGAAACAGCCTTTGCTTCAACTCTGGACTCTAGATCTTTATTTTTAGCCCTGAGTACAATGTGATCTTGAACACCCTTTGTCCTAGTCTGCCAGCTAGCACCAGTGGCTAACCTCTGCCAGCGTAAACTGCACCCTCACTAGGCGTTTTGCTTGTAAAGGTAAGGAAAACAAGACATTTTATGCACTCAAGGACATCAGCACTGATGAAAGATGCTTCTTCATTATATTACGGCCCAAAAAGTCAGTTACAAATGCACTATTGGTGTGAAATAGCAACATCTCCTGTTAACAGGATCAGTGCTGAATGTCTTAATAGCACTTGGCAGTTTGAGAACAAAACTTGACAACAGAATCAGAAGCTACACACCAATGCAAAAAGCTGCTTCTTAATTATTCATTAGGTCCTATCAATAAGGTCATATCAATAAGTTTCCAGAACTTCCAAGAGGAAACTACCACTCCTGTTTTACAAGTGCCAGTATTTGCAGTGTCATCAGCTCTTCTGTTGATAACGGTTCTGGCAAACTTTCAACATTTCTGTATTACAGCCCAATTTGTCATTCTGGAGATCTAACAACCTGCGCTTCAGGATGACACTCTGGCAAGATGTACTATACCGAAGACAACTGGTCTCATAATTCAGTAAGATTTTCCCCACCTGGGCACTACCCCACCCCAAGTCTTACTCTTCCCATCTACACTTGAGTGACATTTCAACTCCCACCACCACTTAGCATGCTGGTGAACTCCTCCATAAAGTAACTACTAAAGAGCTTACATCCCCACAGAGGCTGTGCTAAGAAGCGCTGTTACTATAGTACAACTGTACCACTAGAAAGAAACTTTATTTCTCCTCCTGTCCTCACCCTTCTCTGAAGCTATTAAGAAAACCAAAGAGTTGGACCAAAATAATTATTCTATAAGAACTATACATTTAACACCAAAACTAATACCTAAAGGGACACCTAACACATCTTCATTAAGAATCCCAAATTACAGAAAAGTTGACATTAACAATCAGAAGAAAGTTGCTCTAAAAATTTTCTCCAGTGTCAGACTGGTGCTGCTATAGATAGCCAGACACAGGTTACTATAGTCTGTTAGAGATAAATGAGAAAAGCAGAGATTTTTTTGAGTCCTTGCTACCAATCTCAAATCTACAGAAAGTAGCTAACTGAGCTGATCTGATTTGGCAGTAGCCAAGGAAAAATTCCCTTAGAAGGAAGTAAAAGCTAATTTCCACTATGATTTGCATATGTTTGTCAAGAGCTGTTCAGGGAGGCCGCTGTACACACTGCAAATGAATCAGCAGGGAACATCACACCATCAATACAGGAAGTTTCAGAATGGAATTCCCCTTCTAGCAAATTGCTTAAAAAAAGCCAGACTGCTCTTCTCATGTCAAACTCTGTCCTATCAGCAGCGTTATTACCGCCTGGCCTGCCCCGAGTCACATTTCCTGCAATCTCTCCTGCACTTTTTGGGATAACTTCCATGGATAAGAGGCTCCTCATTCAAAAAACACAACCAATTCTGCTGTTTAAGCCTGAGTACTTATCTAAGGCAAACTTCACTGCAAGAGTCACACTTATCAGCCCAGGTCTCACAATGGGCCATTTCCCTCAAGTGACTGCACAGCTGCTGGAGAGCCACAGCAACAGGACAGTGCTCTCCTGCAGACACCCAGCTCACACCTTTTACTCTCCAGCCCCGCTCGATTGCCATCAGAATTCCTCATTTGCCCTGGGACTCGCAGGCTGTTTGTCAGTCACACAGCAGATGGTACCCCATCTTTTCTCAGTCCTGTTCTCAGACCTGTCAACCACAGCTTAGAGAAAACCACACCTGCAAGCATACCTCTGCTCAGCACTTTCACCTTCAACAAAGTCTGCAGTAATGCATGTAGCAGCACTGCACGCACCCTGTTGGTTGTTGGGTTTTTTTATGAAAAAGTCTGTGTACACAAACACACGTTACAAGATCTATTAAGCTAAAACACAGTGAAGGGAGCTTGCTTCTGAACTGCAACGACAAAGCCCAATTCAGAAACTTGGTGCATTAAATTAATGGAGCCCAGACCCCCCTGCATAGAGGCAGGGAGTGCAGCACCAGGGGTTGAGGTGGGGGCAGGCAACAAAAGCCAAGTAGCGACATCAGGCCAACAAATATCCAGCCCAGAGCTTAAGGGTGCTCCATGGATATTAGGGCTCCCGCAGTACCAAGTTACTGTTCCAACCCAAGCGGCTTTGCAGGCTGCCTCTGGCTGCAGTACCTGCCAGGACCTGCGCCATCAGCACAAGAACACCTGAGATGCTGAGGGCGAGTCGCAGCCCTACCTTGGTGACACCATATACTAGAGTGCCCCTTTGGCATCCCCAAGGATGTTCTCTACACTGTATGGAAATGTAACCAAAATATGAGTCACAATTTGGAGACTGATCTCCAATGCAGGAGACAGCTCCGTATTACACAGCCTTCTCTAATTAAACCTGTAATCATTTATTAAGCAACTTCCTGCTACAGAAAGTTACATAAAGCCATTAGGTAAGAGGACAACATATCTTCAGTTATCCTCCTCATAAGCTAGAAAATAGAACAAAACGTCTTTATTTCCCAGAAAGCACACCTGCCCTTGTCAGAACCCCGTGACTGCTGGTTATGGAGTGGCAGAGAGCACGGGTAGCAGAGCCCATCAAGGCAGACTCCATCTGCAAATGGGATGCTCGTCCTCACGAGAGCTATGCGCACTGGTGAGGTGCCTTGGAAAATATTACCCGCCACTACCAGGGCATCCAGCGGTAGCTGTTTGCAGTGAGAAACCCCAGAGTTTTTCAGACTGCAAGCTCTTAGCGTGCAGCACACCTCATGGCTAGAGGTCAGGCAAAGCCACCACCGCAGCGGGCCACGGCAGCGAGCGCTGCCAGCCCAGAGAGACCCAGAAACCCCAAACGCACCTCATGGCCACGTTGCTGCCATCGATAACAATGGGCTTCAGGTTCTCGCTCTCCGTCTCCTCCGGGGCCGGCACGGGCCCGGGGGTCTTGTTGGCGGCCCCCCCCCGCGGGACCAGCGGGGCCTCCTTGGCCTCCGGCGGGGCCTCGGTGCTCTCCCGCTCGGCCGGGCCGTGCTTCACCAGCTCCCCCAGCACGGTGTTGGTGTCGGCGTTCAGGCCGAGCTTCTGCAGCACGACGTGGATCTCCTCCGAGGAGTAGCCCAGCTTGCGGAAGAAGTCCACCTTCAGCTGCATCTCGGCGCTGTCGCAGGGCTCCCGCCCGGGGCTCCCTGCCTCCTCGGGCAGCTCCGCGCCGGGCAGGCCGCCGGGGCCGAGGCAGCGGCTCTCGCACGGGTCTCTGGCGCTCATCCTCTCTCCGAGCCGGGACGCCGGCGGCCTGGCGGCCGGCAGCGCCTCAGGCCAGGCCGGGACGGAGGAGACGCTGCCCGCGCTCATGGCTCCCCGCGGGGGACTCCCGGCCTCCGCTCACGCCCCGGACCTGCGGGCCAAGACGGGCGTTAGCAGCGGGCCGCGGCACGCCTCCGCGCGGCCCCCGGCCCCCGCGCTCCCGGCCCGGCCTCCGCGGGGCCCCGCCAGGGCCGGGCCGGGCCAGGCCGCGGCCGCGTGTCGGGCCGGGCCCCGGGCCCCCCGCCCCGAAGCCGCCCGCCTCCCTCTCTTACCGGCCTGCCGCCGACGGGCCGCCGCTGCGTCTCCATGGGGCCGGAGCAGGCTGGGCGGCGGCCGCCGCTTTATACCGGGGCCCGGGCAGCGTCAACGCGGAAGGGCAGAGCAGGCGCTTCCCGGTCCGCCCCGCGCCCCGCCCGGCCGCGGCCCCGGGGCGGGGAGGCGGCGCGGCCCGGCCCGGCCCCGGCATGCGGCCTCGCCTCGGGCCCTGCCGCCGGGCCTGCGCCGCCGGGCGAGCGGAGCGGAGCGGAGCGGAGCGGAGCGGGGCCGGAGCTTGGCCGCCCCCCGGCCCCTGCGGTTGCCGCTGGTCCCCTTCCAGCCCCGCCGGTGCCTCCTTGCGGAATAGCCCCGGCAGATGTAGAGGCAGGCCCCTGCTGCAAGCACCTGGCTTTTATGCAAATCGTGTTGCAATGCGGGCAGATTTGCCCCGACAAGCGTGCTCGTTAGCTAAATGCTGCCTTCTGCTTCCTGCTCTCCTCCGGGGACAGCCCGCGCTCCCCGCTGTGGGATCTGCGGCCCTTCGGCCTGGGCGACCGGGCTGCGAGCCGAGCAGGGGATGCCGCAAAACCCCGAGTTAGCCAAGGCAGGCGAATCCTGGATCAAAGAGGTCGATGCGGCAGAGAAGCTGGTTCCTCAGAGGGTTTTCCAGCTTGTCCTTGGCTGCTGTTGCTCTGAGGCTAAAAACATCTTTAAAACTCCAGTCCTGGTCCTTTTTTATTTCCCCCCACCATCAGAGGTGGATGCCAAATGGTAATTGAGTCCCAGAGCTCCGAAATGCATGCTCAGTGCTTCCCGAGAGAGCGTGCATCTCCTGACCCATTCGAGGGGTGAGGCGGTGCCAACCTGCTGCCCCTCACCATGTTAAAGACCAGGCTTTGGCCTAAGAGCTGTCAGGAAAACATGGCTCCAGCCCCAGCACACTGAGCGCCCAGTTGGGAAGTAGAGGAGCCCCGCGAGCCGAAACTGGAAAGGGAGGGAAACGGGACAGCAGGCAGGGGACGGTGGGTTCTGTCAGGTGCAAGGACAATCCTGCAGTCACCGAGGAGTCACTGAGAATGCACCACTGCTGTTTAAGCCAAGCCTAAGCTGTAGGCAGCTTTAGGCAGAAGGAACAAGCGAACTCCTTCCTCCACAAGCTTCAGGCACATCGGCAAAGGTGCTTTGTGTATTATTATGTTCTGTATGAGCTGCACTTCCAGCAGCCGGTGCTTGGACACAGCCTACGGTGACACTGAAGGCACCCAATGGATGGACGCGGCAGGGCGCGGTCAGGGGTGCTAGCAGCATCTCCTGCCCAGGTGGCCCCTCCTGCGCCAGCGGTGACCAGCCTGAAGGTGCCCGCGCAGGCTGCACGCCGGGCGTGCACCGCGCAGGAGGCCGGAGCCTCTGACACACGACTCTTGCACCGCTTTGATCCCGATGTGATGCAGGTGGCTGTGATTCAGCCGGTGGAGGCTTATCAACCCGGCTTTTCGAGGAGATAAGAGCCGACAGGAAGCACCGATCACCCGCCAGTACCTGTCCCCTGACTGTTTGCTAAAGCCACCCCTACAGACTGTCCGTAACTACAGGAATTGAACTAACATTTCACAATGTGCAAAGATTTTACATCTCTGACTTCTGATTAATCATTCCTAAACAATTTAATGAAGGTAGTTGCAAATTTGCTTCCCTGAGGCCATGTACTAGAGCCCAACTTAAGAGCAAGGGAACTCTCCCAGTTACAGGAATACATTTGCATTCATCTTCCTTGTGGTTACCCTGAAACAATCATTTTTTCTTGTCTCTGGCCATGTCTGAAACCGCACTGTGTACTCAACAGTAACACACACACAGAGGCTAGATTCAGATCAGAGATAATATCCTTAGTCAGTACTTAAGTAGGTGCTTTCCCAACTCTTCTTTCCCTTGGAATCTACTCCAGTCAGCATGAATTTAGCATTGTTTGTGTGCTTTTGCTTCCAGGCTAAAGTCTATTGCAGCAAAAAGTATGGCCACAGATGTGCTTTTTATAGGAAATACCCCAAGTAAGAGCCACAAAGCTGGATCTTCTGATTTATGCAAAGCAGTGACAGCAACGGCATGCTGCCTGTTTCGATTTGGTAAAAAAGAGAAGCCAGGATAGAGAGAGGGTCTGTCGGCTTCTCCAACCTCAGAGTCAAAGGGGGTCGTGTGCTGGCCACACCCCAAAACTCCCCGTGGTTACTTTTGATTTTTTTCTTTTTTTTGCATTTGTATTTGCAAACTGCTTTGAAGAGAAAGTTTGCTTCAATTGTTTGGCATTGCAAGGGCTGTTGTGGAGGCTGCAGCTTCCGAGGATATGAAGATTTCCAGAACAAAGCCGCTGCCAGGACCACTGGTGCACCGAGGCCCTTCACGACCACCTACAAGGCGGGAGACTTTGTCTCTTCCCTGAGGCACACGAAGGGTCCCCTGCACAGGGAGAGGGGCTGGAAGAGCAGAGCTGTCCCACCGTGCCGCCTCCTCTGAGGTGAGAAAAGCTCCTACAGCTTCTCAGCTCCAAAGCAAGAAACCGGCTCTCGCTTAATGGGTGTGATTTGAAAGTGCATTGACCCATTCCACTCCGCAGCACGGAGGAGGAGGTATTGTGGTTAAATTCCTTGTGCAAGCAAGCCCGGAGTGTCTTCAGGGACAGTCATGCCTCTGCTGCGCTGTCCCCTGGCCCTCGTGCTGCGCGGCTGCTGCTGTACTGCCTTCGCGGGGGTTTCCGGGAACCTGCTGCCGTCCTGCTTCCTCCAAACACGCCCGGAGGTCTCTGCCCCTCTCTGCTCACCCGGGGGTGTCAGATCCAGCCGGACTTCAGGAAAGCACTGCCCAGGGAGCAGAACCCTGCAGAAAACCATGACCACAACAGCCCACTGCCATCGAGTCTGGAGTTGTCCCGGAGTGGGGAATGCTGGAGGAGCTGCACAACAGAGAATCAGTCTGAGGGGAGGGAAGGGAGCCATATTCAGAGGAGCCTAAATAGCACCAAGTCTGCCGGAGACCTGCCAGTAACCATTTCATGGATTTCATAAGGGGTCCTGAGCACCTCCATGGCTTTTTGCAGAAGTGCTTTCCAACTTGTCCGCTCTGCTTCCACACCCAGGTGCCAACAAACACCACTTAGTTTTGGGAAAAACGTCTTGCACAGCTGAGATTTGGTGTTGTGCACCAGAGGTCAGGCCCTCATCTCACAGCGATCCGACTTTCCTTCTGCTGGCTTGGTGGGGTTGGATGGCGTGCGGGGGGACACAGCCCCGGTCCCTGGGCTGAGGTGCCCGGCGGGGCTTGTTGGGGAGGCTCGGCTGCGGGGCGGCGGGGCTGAGTCGGGCGGCCGCATCGTTCCCTTTCTGCCACGGGACGGGTCGTCCGCGGGCACTGCTGGGCTGCCGAGCGGTGCTCGTGCCTCCGTCCCGCTGTGAGATATCCGCGCCCACAGGAAAGAGGTGGAAATCCCCTCTGCAGCGCATGCATGCACGGGGCCTTTCCTGAGGAGGAACTTGTGAGAGCAAGGGGGAGGGCAGCGGGCAGGCAAGGCCAGATGCTAGACCACAGGATGTGCCCAACCGCTCCAGGCGGGGTATCAAGGGCAGCCAGCAGCGTGTCTCATGCTGCTGAAGGGTTGTCTTTCTGAATGGGGCCTTCTAGTAAGCAAAAAAGGAACAAAAGCACCCGGGGGCAGCAGTGACGGCGCGGTAGCCTGTGATAGCAGGAGCCCTGTCCCAGGGTGGGCTCGGTCCCTCCCAGTCCCCCGTCTCCTTCCAGTTCTCTGTGTAAAGCAGTGGTTTCCTCCAGTCTGGTTCCTTGCTCATGAACAAGTCTTGTAAAATCCTGACATCACATTTTTCTAGGGATTTTTCTAGGGATTACCACTCCCATGTCCCAGATTTTAAAGGAAGAGCTCGTCCTCTGGCAAAGCCTTTCATCTCCCACTCGTACATTTAACGCAGTCAAAATAGGTGGTATTCAAGGATCTTATTATCTGCAGGTGGGGAAGAAGCTGGCCTCCTGCCAGTTCCTTGGGAAGAGATGCCAACGCTACAAAACTATTGCTAACCAGCCTCAATCAGGAGCCTTGTCAGCAAAGTGGCCACGGACCTGGCTTGCCCACCTACGGAAGCTCAAGGCAGCTAACTTGCTTTTAAAAATGGGCTAATTAAACCTCATTTATAAATGCCTGTATGGGACCACTTATGTTAATTAAGGACAATTTAAATGGCCTTATTTAGTAGCATTTGGGAGTAAATTAAACTGAATTAAGGCCACTGTCATTCTGAATGAGAGTTTTGTGCAGAATTTTAATGCTCTTTAATACACTTCAGATTTAGTTACTTCAGTTGAACTTTGTTCAGAATCCTGCATAGACAAGCCCCGAGCAATGAGGGGCAGGTACCCGTACCTGCTCAGATCTTGAGCTCATGGCTACAGCCTCTCTGGGAGGGGACGGGGCTGGGGCTGGCTGCCTCGGGATCTGCGGATTCCCTGTCCATCTGCAGAGCGACCTAATGGCTCGTCTCACTGCACTTACCAACGTGTGTTCGCTCCTGGGCGATGCAAACAATAGCGGGTAGATTAACTGAATCCTCCCATCACCTGCGACGCAGGGATTCAAAAGGCTGGCAGAGCTGCGTCTGAATTTTCTTTTACAGTGAGCAGTATAATTTATTACACAGTACTCAGCACATCCAGGAATTAAAGGAAAAAACAAGTGATGATTTATGCCCTTTCTTTGGAAGAGGATCACCATGCCTCATGAGGAAAGCCGAGCAATAATGCTGGAAGGAAAGCTTAGCAACATCCCTTTATAGCAGTTTGCTTTTATAGCCGCAACCACTCACATTTATGGAGATGCTGACTGAGAGACCATCTGCTTCTCTTGCTTGCTTCAATAAAGACATCTCTGATGGCAGCATCGTAGCTGGTTGCAGAGTGAGAACCCATCAGCTGACGCATCGCTCCAGTTTGGAAGTGTGCCCAGCGGAGCCACCAGTGGGAAGGTCACTCCCCTCTCGCAGGGCAGCTCCGCTCCCATGCACACGCGTCGGGCGAGAGCTCTTGGCCTCCCAACCCTGGTGCTACGTGCCATAGTGATTCAAGAGGAGAAAAGGTAGCTCAAGTCTTCTCAGAAAAAAGGAAAAGGTAGCAAGGGAGAACTGGAGGAGAGGCTAACCAAGGATTTGCAGAACTTACTGACTCGTGTTTTGAGCCTGTACGCCCACAGTACTTGTCACGTTGCTAGCTGTCTTCCCCGTGGCGCCTTCATCCACGAGTACGGGATTCCTTTGCAGCTGCAGACAAATAGACCGATTTTTCTCTGAAATATTCTCTCTTGAACTTATTTCCTGGCTTTTAAGGAGATCCTCATAAGCACTCTGCAGAGTAACTTACTCCCTGCGTAGCCCGAGGGTTCCTTGCAGAGTAGATGTGTTTCAGAGGCGATCGCTTGCTCTGGAGGAGAGCACGCACTCCCAAGGGACCATGCCAGAGTAATTTATTTGGCTGTCACTGAGCCTGCCTGTGTGCCTGACTAGACACGGCCTTAGGTACTACTCCGAGTAAGCAGCCTTGATCTCTACCTTTGGTCTTAGTGAATGATGGCATTAAGTTATAGGAGGACGGGATTATTTCCTCAGTGACAGATGGATCGGGCACACCCTGACTATTTTTTTCTCTTGCGCTTCCATCAAGGACAAGAGCCATCCTTTCAAGGTCTTTTTGACTATAAATCTTACTGTTGAGGGTTGAAGGGACAGAGACAGCAGAAGCCTTACCATCGCCCAGGCTGTCCCAGGTGCAGCACACGGTGCTGCACGTGCGGTCTCGGCTGACCAGCCAGGGATGGTGAGGCAGGTACCCTGCAAGGAAGCCGCGAAATGAATCCTCCTCGTCTGTCCCAGCCTAGGGCTGCGCAGCTCGGCGTGTGTCTCTGAAGTCTTTCACGAAAGGTAAACCTGCACACCAGCAAGGCACTGACAAACCATGGCTGGGGCCAGACAGCTCCCAAGAAACCCTGTCGCCGACCATCCTGGCAGCCAGGGCAGGGCTGGGCCTGGGAAAGAGGTTCCCCCACATCCCTGCACCGAAGCCAGGGATGATTGGTCCCACTGCCCCTGCCCAGGATGCGTCAGTGACTCAATATCTGGATGATGCCTCCCCGCTGCGATCCCCTCATCCCAGCAGACATGTTTAACAGAAGGACCCAGAGCATTTGCACTCAGGTAGCACCCACCCTCTCCTTTCCGAAGCAGCGCTCCTGGCTTGCTGGGTAACCTCAGGTTTACCACAGCAGAGTCAAAAGCAGAGAGAAGCAACAGACTCAACTAATAAATAATGATGGGGAAAACCAAGCAGTTACGCAAGTGTCTGTGACAGCAGCTATTTACTGTTTTGCTAAGCCCTTCCCAGTCATGGCCCCTCTGCCGGAAAATATCAACTGTCCCCTTCTCCAGAAACGTCCCTGCCTGTTCCGCCTGAGTTTTGTTTAGATGCAGCATCTGTAGCCGTGGATTTGATGACATGCCTGGGAGCATTTACTACTTCAGAGCTGAAAGAATAACGTAAGTTGAACAAACATTTCATGGTATTAACATAAGATGTTTAAATAGACAGTCACAGAATATTTTATCCCACCCAGAGCAATGTTAAGAGCGGAGGATTTATGCCTATTGCTGAGCAAATACCTCTTGAGAAGTCACATCCATCTGGGAAGCAGACAGTTTTTGTTCTAAGGAGCTGAAAGCAGAGCACGCCCAAGACAAGCGAGCCAAGGGCAGCAGTGCCGGGAGCTCTGCGGCTCTTCCCCTCCAGGGATGGTGGAGGATCCTACGGAGCAGACCTCACCTCGGGGCAGGAGATGCAGAGCTCACCGTGCCTACGCTCTGGGCACGCAGCGGGGAGGTGGCACAGCTACACCCCCGGCTCCCCAGCCCCCAGAGGAGCTGGCTAGGGATGCCCCTCGCTCTGCAGGGAGAAGGGAGATGTGTTTGCTCTTTCCCTGTGCCCTGCACGTGTCAGGGCAGAGGACAAAGCCTCCCAAACCGCCCAGGGCTGAGATCCCTGCAGGTCCCGAGGGAGAGCCCCGGTGCCCGCTGCAGCCTCGTGGCAGCGTGTCCATCACGTGCCTCCGGCTTGCGGGCGTGTGGCGGCGTTGGGCCCCAGCTCAGCACGTGGGCCGGGAGCGAGCTGGGTCTGCAAGGCTGGCTTCGCAGCAAGGCGCTGAGACAGCGCAGCGTTGTGGCTCATAGCTGTTAGTCATCTGTAGGCACGTCTCCAGGATGAATGGAGACATGTAGCAAAAACCAGAAGTGTCAAATGCTTCCTGAGCAAAGGGACACGCATCCCCGTGCTGTCTGCTCTGCGGTTTGTTGTTGCGTTTCCAGCCCTGAGAGCAGGAACATCTCCCTGAGTCACGGGGACGGGCTCTCACCTGGCAGCTCTCGGTGCCCACAGCAGGGGGGAGCAGCGGAGGGGCAGCCGGCCATCCCAGCCCCGGCCCTCAGCTCCCCCAGCCCAGGGCACAGGCGCCAGCAGCTGCTCTCCAACAGGCCAGCCCCAAGCCGCTCCACACGCTGCTGGTGTCACTGTGCAGCGGGAGTGTTCGAGGGAAGAAGACTGTCCATCTGGGAACAGCTTCCAGGTGTTCCAGGGGAGTGTCTGCTCTGGGCACCCAGGAGGTCAGGGAAGGATATCTCCAGTCCTTCCCTTACGAGCCCCGCTGAAGTCTACAAACCCAAGGGGTTAACTCCTCGACAGCAGCTTTGGGACCTCTTGTGCTAAGCGGGCTCATCGCGAGCCCCTCGGGACACAGGCTGGGTCTCCCCAGTGCTCCTGCTAAAGCTGCGCGGAATGGGATTCCCGGCTCTGCCAGGCACCGGGCTGAGCGCGCATTGCCGGTCAGGAAACTCTCATTTCCTCCTTCTCCCAGCCAGGACGGCCGGGTCAGCGCGGACCCCAGACACGGGGGCCGGGCATCACCATCGGGGCTGTGCCGCTGCCTGCGCAATGTGGGACAGCGCTGGCTGCCCCAAAGCCCTCCCACGAGACGGATGTGTGTCACCGGGGCAGAAAGACAAACAGACTGCACAGCTCTCCCCTCGCGGCTCCCATGATGTCAGTGGCAGCAGGAGCCGCTCCACTTGCGGATCTGATATGACTCAGCCTGTGTCAGCCGGCAGAGCTGGCAGGCAGCGGCCGAGAGGTGGTTTCCTACCTGCTCATGCTAAGCAGTAGAGAAGGTGTTAACTGGCCCACGGATCGGTGGCAAAGCTTGTTCCCAACGTTTGGCAGATGGCCACGAGCGCAGACAAGGACTGAGCTGTCTGGTATCGGAGGACAGCTCCGTGTTTTGCACGCCTTGCAGCAGTCGTGCAATGCACACAATGCAGAAGTGTGAGCAGGGCTGGCCTCTGCCTCACTTACACTGCTATTAGAGCAGCCTGTCTCCGTGGGGCAAGACCATGCTTTCGCTACCTTTGGCTGGGGATTTCCCCAGGGCGAGGAGTGCCGCACTGGCGTGGAGCTGGAGCAGCCTCTGGCTGCACTGGGCTCTGGCTGCTCCTGGGGAGCTGCGGATTTCTGTAGCATCCGGGACACAGGGAACTCCCCTGGCACAGCACCGCGCTCGGGATGCTGCGGCCGGCGGCTTTGGGCCCCTGCCACCTCCTGCGCTGCCCAGCCCCGATCCCGGTCTGTTCAGTCCTGCTGATGCACCGCAGCGAGAGAGCACAGCCAGGCCCCAGCCTGTCTTTCCACTTTTACACAACAGCGTACAAAAGGAGTGATGCACTTATTGCAAAACAGCATCTGGAGCAGAAGACTCAAGAGACACAATATTCAGGAACAGCGTGTGGGATCTGAGGTCTGTTTGTCAGACTATTTCAGTTAAGACCTCGCAAACCTTCGACAATGTCTTCCCAACCCACACGCCTGATTCACATCTGACATCAAGTAAAGAGGGCAAAGAAGCGATTGCACTTTTAGTTTTGCTCTTTGGGACAAACTACCCCTTTTCTAATAATTAATTTGTTTTCTGAGCCTTCAACCTAGAGGACTGAACAAGGTTTTACAATTTAGTCCAAAACTTCCTGATTGATTGTCCCCAGCTTTGTGGAATGAGCATTTGGGATGAAAAGGATGATAGGATACAGCGAGGAGGTTACTGAGAGGCTCAGGCGCGGTTAATGCCATCTTCCTGTCATGCCGATAAACATGTGTTGCATTTCTGGGCTTGTCTGTCTAATCTTATGTGCAGAAATGGAAATATTTCCTTTGGTTTATAATCTGGAATTCTCTGTACAGTAAATGCCAACAACTTCCGATTGCTTAGAGCAGAAGGTAAATCTGGTGTGCCTCTCCCAAGTGCCTGTTTGCCATCCTGCCTCTTTGCAGCCTTGACAGAGTAGCACATCCTTCTCTTCCTTCCTGATCTATGCACAGTGCTTCTGCGAAGGGTGGGAAGTTGGCTGTTTACCAGCGATAACTGCATTTTGGAAGAAAACATGTTTTCATTAAAACAGAAGAGTGGCTGTCGGTTTCCGCTGAGCTTTGCTTTAGCAGTGATTCTGCCCATTAACGTGCTGCTGAAAGGAAGGGAAAAACCTGTGCGTGCAACAGCTCCTTAAGAAACATCAGCGGTGTTAGCGCAGCGGTCTGTCCCGACTTCTCGCCGGGGTAAGGCTCCCGCTTCCTCAGCCAAACACCTCAGCAGGCGGCGAGCCTCGCCAGCAGCCGCCGTTGCTGGCGTTGCTGCCCTTTCACGCTCGGGGCTGCTCCCGCACGGCCGCCACCCGGGCGGGCCTGGGGCAGCTCCTCCCGCAGCGCCGCCCCGACCCTTCCCAGAGGGACGGGGCGCCCCGGGGAGAGCCGCGCCGGGCAGCGTGGGAGCGGGGAGCGAAGGCTGCGGGAACGCAGAAGCGTTTCGAAGAGAAAGCGTCAAACCTCGCCCGGCCCGCCCTGCGCTTCGGGGGACGGCGGCCGCAGGGAGCCGGAGGCGCGGCCTCGCCGGTGCCGCCGGGAGCGCCGAGGGCCAACGCCCGGCCCCGCGGCCCCGGAGGCCGCTGCCGGGAGCCGGCTGCCGGAGCGCGGGGGCTCGGCCGGCCCCGCGCTGCCCCGCGGCCCCGGGGAGGGCCCTCGGGCGGCCCGGCGGGGCTCGGCGGGGCCGCGGGGCTCCCGCGGCGGATTCGCGCTCCCAGGCTCCCCCCTAGAGGCGCGGGGCGGGCGCTGCAGGCCCGGCGGCCTCCCCGGAGCCGCCGCTGGGCCCGCGGGGAGCGGAGGCTGCCGGGGGAGCGGAGGCTGCGGGGGGAGCGGAGGCTGCCGGGGGAGCGGAGGCTGCCGGGGGAGCGGCCGGGCCCTGCGGCCCGCAGGGCGGGTTGCGAGAGGCTTCTCCCTGGTCTCGCTGCAGCCGGCAGCGCCGGCCCGTGAACCCGGCCTGAAGTCCCCAAAGGAGAAGTCCCCAGCACCTGCGACGGGAGCCGTGCTGAGCAGGAGCCGTCCCTGCCCGCCGCAGGCCGAGCGGCGCTGGCCCGGCCGTGCCGAGCGTCCCCGCTGCAGGTCACCTGCGCTGCCACGAAACCATCCAGGGGATGACGCGGGCCGATGCGAAGACGTCTGCGCTATGCTTAGCGCAAAGCTGCAATACTAATCCATTTAACATGACTATAAAAAAAAAAAAATCCGTGCTAATAACCTGTTGCAGCTTAAGGCATTTAGACAATTCTCTATCTTTCTATAATTCTTTGTAATAATAATTAAATGACCTTTAAAATGGCAATGGGTGGAAAAAATTCAGTAAAGCTGAATAGCAATTCAGCAACTGCTAAGGAATATTGAAACGCAAGAAGAAGAAAACTCACTTTGATGTTAAGGGACGGGGAAAAAAAAACCTGAATCAATCAAGCGTGAAGCTGGCAGTTTGTTCTTCATTTGCACTGATTTCCAGGTCCTGTTGGGCAGAATAAATATGGCAGCATTAAAAGCCCAACAGATCAGTGAACAATCCCCAGTGCTCAGGAACCTTGACTGGCCCAAGCCCTCTTTGTCCAGTTCCCCATACCCAACGCTCACAACATCTGCTCCAGCGCACGGGACAGCAAAGCGGGCGATGACAGGGAGCTTTGCCATCACCAGCAGCTGTTAGAGAGTGGCCGGGCTGGGACGGCCGAGGGCTTAGGTCCTTCTGAAGGTCCTTCCTGAGACCTTCCTGGTTAAGTCGTCTGTGGGTGCTCACAGACCAGGTCTGAAAAGCCAGGGCTGGAGAGGAAGGTGCTGGTCCCTCTGCCCCGTATCCACTTGCCAAGCAGCAAACGTCCCCTCTGCTCTTCTCACTTTGGGCACCGATTTCGCCCTCACCTGTGCAATGCCAGAGCAGCTTCGGCACTGACCTGAGGCTGTGGCGATGGTTTCACGGTGCCGGCCCTCAGCAGTGCTCACCGAGTGCCCTCGCACCCGGGCAAAGGGACCGGTCTCCCTTCGTCAGCACTCCCGCTTGCCAGGAGGGGACAGCACGGCCAGGGACACGGCCGGAGACGCGCACAGCTGGAGACACGCGCGGCCGGAGACACACGTGGGCCCCTGGGTGCTTTGCAGCGGGTCCCCCGACCGAAGCAGCGGGGGGGTGGCGGAAGCCAGGCCAGGCAGAGCCCGCGTCCTCCTGGGAGAGGAGCTGTCGCAGCGCAGCGCTGCCAGTCGCCGGCCCAGCCTCCTCGCCAGTATCGGCGCTTTGCAGCCTCGCCTTGGATTTGATCCCCCACAATACATGGGATTTATCTCTCTCACTTTCATGTGCCTTTAAGGAAACACCACTTTTTATCTCATTTCTGCTGCTTTTTATCATCACAAAGAGTTTTTAATGAAATGAGAAAGCGTCTGTTTCTGCAGGCCGGAGCGGCATGGGTAATTTCAATATAAAACAAACAAGGCGGCTTTCAAAATTAAAATTTTATGTGTGGCATTTTCTCATTTAACGGAATGCACAAAGACGGGCAAAACCAATTAACAGGAGGTTGAGACTCAGCACTCGGCAAAATTAAACAACGGGATTCTGCAAAAGGAATGATTTGTTCAAAGGGAGCCGGAGAAAGGGACGGAGAGGTGGAGAGGAAGCAAGACTGCTCTCGAAAATTCACCACCTCTTAAAAAAACAAATGCAAACAAATCTGCATCCTACCTCACGTTCCTCAGATGGGCTCCAGAGCCCCACAGACCAGGTGCAAACACTGGGGAATGGCAAGGATAATGCCTGCGAACGTCAGCTTCAGGGGGGAGCTGGGAAGGTCCTAAGTCAGGGCTTGGATGCTGCCAGCGGCAGGAGAGGTTGGCTCCCAAAATGTACCTGCCCCAGGCTGGCAGCTCGCGCAGAGTGCAGGGCTCCTCCGGACACCCTTCAGGAAGATGCTGCTTCCTTCCCCAGATTTCCATCTGCTTCCAAATCCCCTCCCACCAAGAAAAAAATCGGTTCCAGCAGAAGTTAAGCTGGAGACACAAAGGAGACAAAGGTGGAGAGGCAGAAGGCGGCTGAGCAGGAGCAGAAGGGCAGCGGTGCTGCCAGCCGCCCCTGCAGTGCCTGGGCAACTCGCTGCTCCTGCGCGGGGCTCAGCGGTGCGGTAGTAGCGCCGTGGGGGGCTCCAGATGAACCGTCTTAAGAGAGAGGAAGAGGTGGAATTAAGGCTAATCACTTGTTATCAACCTGGGGGCTGTGCCTGCAGAGCTCAAGATTTACAGTCCCTGGGAGCAAGTCAGAGTTGGACTCTGATTGCTGCAATCACTGCAAAACGCGGATGGGGCTTATTTGCTGGCTTCGCACATAATTTGTGGGGTGAAGTGCTGAATCCTTTAAGGTGGCAAGGTGTCTGGACGTATTTAACCAGCGATTTAGCCCTGCTGGGCCAGAGCAGGGGCTGTGAGTCCTGCCTTGCCGCATCACCCAAGTGAGCCAGTCAAGCGTTTATCTCGGGCGTGCCGCCCTTCGCCGGAGCAGCAGGGATCGCAGCAGGAGAGAGTCCCTCTGCCTGGAGAATAAAATACGGAGCAGCGTTATTTACTGTGCTTCCAGCTCTGGTTTCCACAGAGAGACCAATGGAAGAGGCAAAAGTCGCCTGTTAATGAGGGGTAGCAGCAGCCCAGCCCCAGGCAGGAGCTTGCTCGTTGCACGTAGCAGCTCTCGGCTCCATGTCTTGAAAGGAGAGGCAATTCCTAGGAGGAAGAGTTCGGGAAGGGATGTGCTGAAGAGCTGTTTGGTGAACCCACAGCAGCCTGGGCAGAAAGAGGTCAGGAGCGCTTTGCACCCACTAACGTGGGAGCCAGAGCTAACGTAGCACTACTTCAGCCCACAGCCATTTATGACTGACAGTCTGGCGGTGCCAGGGGAAAGGGGGGTGCCAGGCCTGGGTTTGGAGGGGGACAGCAGCTCCCAGCCAGCCTGCTCGCTGGCCGGTCTGGCAGGGCAAGTCCCTCGCAGAGCTGCAGGCAGCCGGGGAATCGCCCGAGGGCACTGGCAGCCGCCGGTCCACCCTGGCCGTGGGAGCAGCTGGAGAGCGGCACGGGGCTCCCAGGCATGCCAGGGTGCGGGCACAGAATGGGAACCCTCCTGTGTCTGGGAAATGAAACTTTTCACTGAAAGGAACAAGAAAGCGAGCCTGTGGAATGCGAGGAACAAGCTGCCAAGCCAGGTAATCCATCTCAGGAGCATAGGCGTCAAGATGATTCATGTCTTCCAATTTACTCCCGGCTCAAATCTAAAGTAAATCAGCCCAGACTGTTCCCCGCCCCGCGCGGCGGGACGCAACGCGGGGTGCGGGGAACATCCCGCCCATCCATCTCGCTGGTCTCGCAGCTCCTGACTTTAATGCTTGTCCTACGTGATTAGAGCCAAACTGTTTGTTTGTTGATAGGTGAAGGCAGGAGAGGAGGTGCCCTGGGAAGGGAGATGGGATGTGAAAGGGGATGATGAGAATGGATTTTTTTTTAATATGCTGTTCAGTTGCTTTTCTGCAGCAATTCCTTTCACATGAGAATAGCCCAGGAAGAACATTATCAATATCAGTTCCCACTTGTAATAAGAAAGTTGTCCAAAGTCTTAATTACCTTTTTGAGCTACTTACAATTCTCCTGTCTCCTTACCGGGGCCCTTCTGCCAGCCCTGAGCCGTGCCCACACCACCTCCACCGGCAGCCCGGTGCCAGCCCCCGCTGCCAGCCCCCGCTGCCACAGCAGGGTTTGATCCACGGGAGTGGAAGGGCAGCAGGGGAGCGGCTCGGTGTGCTCGGGGCGTCCCTCCGCACGGCCGCTGGCGGGGAGCCGGGCGGCACCTGTGCCCTGGCACCCCGGGACACCTGCTCTCGCCCCGGGGCTTCCGTTGCACGTGGGGGACTGACGCCCTGCCCGGCCCAAACCGCGGGGCCCTGTGCCCGCTGTGCCCCGGGCGCAGGAGCGGGTTCGTGCAGGCAGAGGGGTGGGAGCCCCGTCCCTGCGGCTCCCTGCTCTCGCCTCCCCGGGGTGCCTCCGCGCCGTGTCCAAAGAGCCCACAGCAAGGAGCATCCGGGGTCTCGTTCCTATGCGAACCGCTGCTGAGGTGATGCCCGCGGCCTGGGGCGAGTGAATGCAGCCCCGGCAGCATTGCCTGGGCGCGGGAGGTGGACGGGCCCCGGTGCAGCCCAGCCCTGCTCCCCGCACCCTGCGTTTGCCCCGGGGATGGGGTCTGCGGGCGCCGGCAGGCCCCTGGGTGACACAGGGTGCAGGTGGGTGACACACCTGGGTGACACAGGGTGCAGGACGTGCCGCGGTGGTGGGGCGGGAGGGCACGAGCAGGGAGGTGACGCGGGGGAAGCCGGTGCCGCCGCCTCGGTGTCCCGTCCCTGCGCAGCCCCGGGCGGAGACGCCCCGCTTTGGTGCGAGGCCATCAGCCCATCCAGGGACTTCTGGAAAGGAGACGCTGCAAACCAAACCAAAGCAAGAAGGCTGCTCCCCGGCCCTTTCCTTATATTGGCATCTCGCACTTCGTTACAGCTAATCACCGGCAAAGGGCCCCGGCAATATTTTGAAGGCAAGCTATGAGGGGCCCTAATCCCACCTTCAGTGGAAGCAGTCTGATGGGGTTAATTTTTGTTTATAATCAGTTTGAGGGCAATTTCATTTTCAAGTTATTGATTTGAATTTCACGGCGCTTGAAAAACACTGGAAAAAAGATTTTATCTCTTTAAGGAAAAATGTTGAAAGAATGTGTGCCTTGGCCTCGGGGCTTTTAAAAATAAGTTTGTTTATATGTAAACCAGCAATTTGGGGCTAAATATGAGCTGACTGTAAGATCAGTAATTTTCCAGTATGCCAAATGTAAAATGGGGGGGCAGAGAGCCCCGTGAGGGTCACGTGCACCCAGAATTCCCCAGGTCTGGGGCGGGCGACAAGGAGCTTTTGCCGCCTCGCTGCAGGAAGTTGAGGGAAAGACGAGCAACGGAAGAGGGTTTGGGGGCTGTGAGGGAGCTTCGGCTGCATCTCCTGAACTCGCCTCCACTCTCGAGTCATTTCAATATAAAAAGTTGTAGGTCTGGCCATTTCTCGCTGGTGTGAAGCGCCCGCACCGCCGAGGCCAGCCGGGCCGCTCCCGTTCCCATTTTCTGGCTCTCGGGAGTAATCGCGGCTGCACGGTTTCGGGCATGAGTGGCAATCGGCCACGACTGCCTGCGCGGAGCACGGGCTGGAGGGGTCGAAGCCGCCAGCCCTGCGGCAGCTGCCGATGAACAGCGCCTGTGGCAGCAGAGCTGGAAAAAACCCGCGTGGGGTGAGGGTGCCCAGCCCTCCCCGAGCGAGCAGCCCCGCGGCAGCCTGAGCGCAGGCAGCGGAGCGCAGGCAGAGCTCGCCCGGGCCCCCGGGCCCCCAGGCACCCCCCGCTCCAGCCCCGAGAGCACAACCGCCCAAAATCACGGGCCGAGACCCGGCGCTCCCCTGCCCGCAGAGCCGGCTCGGGGCCGGAGGGGGCTGGGGGCAGAGGGGCTGCGTCCCCCGGCCTCGGCTGCTCCCTGAGGAAACCCCGTGCTGGCGGTGCCGGGCAAGGCGGGCGCCGGCCCCGCTGCCTCTCTGCCCGGCGCTGCGGCCTGCGGGAGCTCAGCCGATCAGCTTTGCTGAGGATGCGCGTAATTAAAAGGTTCGGCTGGCAGTCCTGGGAACAGCGACAAAGTGCAGTAGGTCTGCTAATGAGCCAGACACACTTTAAACACTAATTCACTTTATGATGAGAGCGCTGTTGCTGTTCAGATTAAGTATTTATCTACTTGTTTAATACAAGTCAATAAATGAATAACAGTTCGATGGAAGTGACGTTTGTGGAACTCCGCAGTCATTTGTAACTCATGTTTTCATGTCTTTTCTAATGAGCTGTATTAGCTCTGCACAGCTCAGGCCGTGCACCGAAAGCAATGAACCCGAGCAGGCCGTCCTCGAGAGCTTCCCTCGGCACGCCAGCCCGGGGAGCGCGTCCACTTTGCTGTCCAAGTTCTCTCCTTTCCTGGGGCAGGAGCAAGCCAAGAGGGCTGGGAAGCAGCCTGCCAGCAGCAGCGGGAGGCGAAGCCAAGCTCCGGTGAGGTCGCAGCGAGTGTTGACATGGGGTGGGAACCGTTTTGACTTGTTCTCTACCAACTCTCTGCTCTTTGCAGGAGCTGGAAGAGTTATCCCTAAAGCCTTATTTTCGTTTTGTTTCTATTATTTGGAGGCAGTGGAAGTTCTTGGAAAATGGGACTTGCCTGCCTGGATAAAGCAGGACTCTGCAGAGCCCAGTTGCGTGTCGCAGGCAAGGCCAGCTTCTGGGTGGGAAAATGCAAGAGGGAGTCCGGGAATTTCAAAATCAGGGGAGGGAAGGACGCCGGGGCACCATCTCACCCCTCTCCCTGCTCCAGGCCCTGTCGCCCCGGGTCTGACAGACCTTTTTAGGGCAGTTCCTAAAAGATCCATGAAGGAGCTTTTAGCTGCTCTTGGGCAGCCCCCATTGCTTAGCATCCTGCAGACATGGTTTCTGGAGCTGTGCCTCCAAAGTGTCCTAGAAAGGGTCCCCAGAGAAAGCATTTCCAGAAGGGCTGGCCTTTATGTACTCCAGCCATGTTTAATTTGCTGAATATTTCATGTTGTTGTGTTTGGTAGCTCTTCTAACTCTTCAAAAGTGAGAAGGCAAACTTTTAATCTATTGTCTTGGGCCATTTTGCATCTGTTACCCCATGGCTGCATTCCCAGTGCTGGAGGCACCATATGGCTCGCATTGTTATTAGAAAAGCAGCACACACGCAAAGAGCAGCAGGACTGAAAAAAAATGGTCTGGAATTAAAATTCACCTTGTTGCTAACTGCAGACTAAATGACTAAGCCAGAGGGACTGGGTATCTCGTTGCAGTGGTTAGCGTGGTGTCTACGTCTCTTCTGAAGGAGCCCAGAAGTATTTCTATATTGTGTCTAATTTAAAAACACAGGAGTCACTTCCACTCCAAGCGCAGCACAACGCTTCCTCCTGTTGCTAATGAGAGCTGCACAAATACGAGAGTGGTAAAATAGGCCCTAAATAGTACTTAAATTTTTCATTATATGGGAAATAAGAGTGTCCCCAAAGGGAGCTGCTCTGTTAAGGACCAGCATGGTGGAAATGATCCGTTCATGCAGCAAACCTGCAAGTAGATAGCTACCGGGGTGAGCCGCCCATCGTCCTCCAGCTGCCCCTGCCTCAGCCCTGCGTAACGAGGCTGCAAACAGGGACCTCCCGGGCTCCACCTCTGCTTCCATCAGCAACAAATGTGCACGGCAGAATAAAACACGTCCAGGCTCTGCGCTGCCGCTGTCTTCGGGCACAGCCCTTTCCCTGCGAGCCGCGGTCCCCGTTCAGCCTCTGCCACGGGGGAGCACGTGCCCCGTCCCAGGAGCGGGCACCCCACCGCTGCCAGAGCTGCAGCACGGCGAGGGCTGGTCCCCAGCTCCCCCCCGCTCCCCCAGCACCACGCAGGAGAGACGTGCGAGGGGCTGGGAGAGCTCCTCTTTTCTGAGCCAGCGGACCCAAATAACCCGTGTGCACGCAGGTCTGCGACCCGTGCACCAAGACGGCTGTGCCCAATTTCTGTTTCCCTTGGGTGCCGTTCGGGGGGGGGCAGGACGGAGGTAGAAATGCTTTTGTGATGAAAGGCAGGAAGATCCCCAGCCCTGCTCTGCGGCGGGTACAGACAGGCAGTTTTCCAGCTCTGCAGCGAGGAGACAGGCAGCAGGCTGCTGGCGCAGCTCAGTGTGCTCAGGCAAAATCTACAGCCCAGACCTCTCTCGTCGGAGGTAATTGCATCTCCCTGGCCCAGCCCGTCCGCGGTGCTCCCCTTTGCGTGCAGGGTACACATTTCTCTAGGCTTCGGGCTGAATGCTTGAGTAGACCTGGGTTCAACAACCATAAGGCATCAGTTGGAGGATGCTTCCCGCTAATGAGCTCTCCTGAGGGCTTCTGCTTTCACCTTTCTCCGCTCTCCGCTGTATTTATAATGGCAGCCGGGCTGGCACTGCCATCAGCATCTCCCGCTACCACGCAGCTCTCAGGCGCTCGCAAGGGGAATCTGCTGCGGAACTTGCTCTGCAAGCTGAAATTTGGCGTTAAAGGGTCTCCTTTCCTCTTTGAAGTTAAGAGCAGATTAGAAACGTGGCAGTTTTGGGGAGGGAGCACAGGAGTGAACAAGCTCCCGAGGTGTGCTGTCGCTCCCCACACGGGGCCAAGCAGATCCCAGGATCAAGAGGATCCCTTCCCGCACCGCCCCGGCCCTGCGCTCTCCCGACCGCTCCCCAGCGTGTCCAGGCTGCGACGTCCTGAACTTGTGCAAAACGCAGAAACCCTGGCAGGTGAGCCCGGACCTCCCCAGCCCACCAGGGCTGCAGGGCTCTGTGGAAGCGGCATCACAACCTGCCACAGATGTTCCCTACCAAACAACACACTGGGCATTTAAAGGCTGCCTGCCCCTCGGTCCCCGGGGAAGGCAGCGCTGCCCAGCCCTCGCGGCAGGGACATTTGCTCTGCTGTAGGTGCGAGAAGGCCTTTAGCCATACCCTGCCACCACCAAACGGTTACAGAAACAGGAACTTTTCTTCAGGAGCTGTGCTGGCAATGTTATATGCTCTTTTTGAAGAAAGAAGATACTGCTGCCTCCCTTGTGCCCTTTGGATGGCCCTTTTGGCCCACGTCCCCCGTCCCCCGCGGCGCTGAGGGACCTCTTCGTGTCGGCCGCTAGCCGGGCTCTGTCTGGACAGGGCAGGACAGGACTCGGACTTCAGCTCCGATTTCCTCCGCTCCGTTTTATCCCTCTGCATGGAGGTTTTTTCCCAGACGCGTAGCCGCCTTTGATCTCAGAATATTGATGTGAATATTGTATGATCCTGCCTCAGCCTCCAGGAAACCCAGATGTTCAATTGATTAGATCTTAACATCGAGTTCAAGAACTCTGAAAAGCACATGAAATAATAAACTTGTTCCAGTGTGAAGTTTCTCTGTTCAGGATCAAATTCAGGGTTAATTCATTATTCTTGACAGCTATTGCAGGAGACAGAGCAGTTAAGTAAACTAATTGCAGGGTGGATTCTGCATGAGCTGAAGTCAACAGGTCACATACAATTAATATTCAAATCAGACACAGAAAGGAGTCACAGGCTTCTCGCGTCCGTGGACTGTGTGCAACCAGTGAGAGAGAAGGACTGAAACATCTCACAGAAGGAACCGGAGGACTTGAGGACTGAAGCAGGGAAGCTGAGGTGACACCTGACTGCAGCCGTGGTGCACGTGCATCCCTTCCCGGCCAAGACGACATTCTGCGGAACACCGGCACTTCTGCAGGCCGAGACAGGCGGAGCTCGCTCGGAGTACCCTTATGCGTAAGCCCGGCTTATATTTCAAAGGCAGGGAATCCAGCTTTGTTTTTACCGCTGGAAGAGACAATTAATCATTTCTGGTGTTAGGAGGATGATGTTCTTCCCCCCCAACACCCGCAATGCTTGTTAAAGGACAGTAGCAAAAGCTGTCTCCTACCCTGATGGGGAGCAGAGGGGTTTGAGTCCCGGTAGGGTTAGCTCTTCCGACGAGGGAGGGGTCCTAAGACAGAGGGAAGTGGAAAAAATTAAGTGTTAAGAGTTACGGTCATTTTTTTAAAGCCCAGCCAGGGATGGCTGTCTTCAGGCTCATCACAGTCAGACAGGCAGTGCAATTCCTCGTCCGCAGCTGCAGCACGTGCAGCAGAGAGCTCTGTGGCAGGTCACGAGCGGTTCCAGAACTGCGAACTGAGTTACAAAGAAAACAAGGTATTAATGGAAGCCATCGCGGGTTTACACTCGAGCGGGGCCTCTCCCTTGGCGCAGGCGACCCAGTGCAGGCGGCTGCCCCCTCCCAGCCCCGGGGTCTTTCCCTGGGGGCTCTTCCCAGCCCGTGTCCTCCCCCACGCCCCGGGGGGTCCCTGCCCCTCCCCAGGCTCTCCCAGCCACTCAGTCCTGTGCAATGAGAATAACTCTCCCCACCCTGCTGCAGTCCCCAGCTTTCCCCTGCCTTTTCTGCCCTGCGCTGGCAGCAGGTCTGTGTATGCTCTGGAAGGAGCCTTCCTGTTGTCTATTTAAGTGTTCAGATATCCTGTCCAGGGTCAGGATTTGGGTGCGCAGCCCCGTGTCTGGGTGCCAGGGTCCCAGAGGGGGACACGGGAGATGGAGGGACCTTTCTCCACCTCACACGTGGTCGCCTGGAGCACGAAGTGGCCGGGGCCGGGGTGCGTGGGAAGGCAGCTGCCAGTTGCTGCTCTGTCACTTTTGAAGAGCAAGGAGGTGTCTTCCTTCGACTTCAGCTGTTGGCGGCAGGGACCTTGCTCTGCGCTTTCCTTAGCTCGTGGCCCTGTGCCGTGCAAGGCACTGCCTCTGGTGCCATCCCAGTGATTGCAGTGATTAGAGGACTGAAATGAAACATCCCAGCTCGCAGCGCAGGGCAGCTCTGTGGCTCTGCTGGAGACCGGCAGCAGTCTGCGGGAGCGTGCCCTCGCAGGGGTGGTTATTGCTCCTTACGCCTGCATTTGGAAATAGCAGGATGAGGAATAGCACGCTTAATTGTGGCAGCAGTGACAGTCTAAATTATATCATGTCTTACTGGCTATGCCAGCTTTTCTAATTACCAGGCAGCACTGGCGAGGTGCCGAGACAGGCAGCAGTCAGGGCTGACCTCCAAAGCGCCCGTCGCCTGGCTCGAGCGAAGGGCAGGCGGAGGTACCCAGCCGCTCCATTTGCCGCCTGCTAAGTGGACCGGCTCGCCAGGGCAGCGCTGATGGTTTCCGTGTCCTGGCCCTGGGGGGCTGCGGCGCTTGGCAGCGCTCGGGGGGCTGCTGTTTTGGCCAGGCTGAGCGGTGCCAGCGCAGGGACCCCCCTTCCCCGCGCTGCGAGGGCGGTAAGAGGAGCCGCTGAAGGTGCTGCGGTCCCCAGCCCTGGCTGAGGAGCGAGGGGCGATGGGGCTGTGACGGTGCCGAGCCACCTGGGAGCACAGGCACGGTGCCCGGATGGGGAGACCGAGGTCTGGGGCTGCACGTGGCCGGGTCAGGGCGGCAGCAGTGGGGCTGGCGTGGGGCTGGACCCCGGCGCAGTGCTCGGCATCCCTGGCCAGCCGGGATCTCTGGGTGGAAAGCTGAGTAAGGCTGAGCCCAAGTTTTCCTAGAGTTCCTCGTGCTGTTGTTTAGATAAGTTTAAATGAGCTGTGATTAAGCTAATTTCAAGCTAATTAACTCAGAAAGATATCCTCCACTTTCTAAAATTCTAAGTGGTTGTTCATTAGGAGCGAACGAACGGGTAAAGGCTGCGTCACTGCAGCACGAGGAGCTAAATGCAGAATGAGCAGCAGAGTCATTACTGAAATATGAATATTTGTTATCTAATTAAATGGCATAATTAATGGACTGTTACTGTATTGCTGTGGGGACGCGTGCCCTCGTGCAAGCGGGGCCCTTGCGCAAGCAGGCGGGGGGAGCGGGGGATTCGGCTCCCGACCCCCCGCTGCCCTCCCGGCCGCTCGGCGCAGGGTCGGTGCTGCTGGACGCGCCTGGGCTCGGCCCCGCTGCGGTGGGTGCGAGCTCTGAGGGAGGAGGCGACGCTCAGGGACCAGCCCTGGGAGCCATCTAGCCCGGCCCTTGGTACCCCCGCCCAGGGCACCGACCAGGAGCCTGCCTGGAAATGCTCCCTGCCTAGAGGCTGGCTTGTGCCCAGGGCAGGAGGCCACGTGCACCCTTCCCACCTCAGTCTGCTCAAAAACCGAGATGGAAAACCCCCCACCAGCCATGCTCCTGGCATGGCTGCGACACGGCTGCGTCCCAGCACTGCCAGGGTGATGAAAAATGGATGAAAACAAGAATGGGAGAGGAAGGCGTGGGTCTGTCCGGGTCGACAGCACTGTCTGTGGGCTGAGAGCAATGAGTCTGGTTGTGTCGCGGCCGAGATCTAATGGCTTTTGCAGTTCAGTTTCTGGCTCACTGGAGCATCACTTGATTGAATGCACAGAGGAAGGGCTGGGCAATCCCCGAGCCGTCTTGGCCTTCAGTTCAGGCTGAGCGAGCAGCACGGAGCTGCAGCGGCTCCCTGCCCGCAGTGGCTGCCTGGGCAGGCTCCCCCAGAAAGGCCTTTTGGTGAACGTGGTCTGGCGGAGCCAGGATCCTGCGCCCACCCTCCTGCACCCCGATAGTCTCCATCTGCCATTGACAAAGCCCCTGGAAACTGCGGCGAAGGAGCTCTGGCTGTGCCTGGCAGAGGCGTCAGCCCTGCTCCTGCCGTGCAGAAGCTGAAGCGACAGCAGCGTGTCGGCAGGGGGATTTCATGAGCAGCAGAAGATGCTCAAGTAGGTGACCTCTGCATTCAAAAACCACAAAGCCATAACACAGAGCATTACTGGGTGCAACAAAGATCTAAATTGCATATCATCATAACTCATGAGTTTTCCTTTCCTGCCTGGGTCATTCTGCATTGAATGGAAACTAGAGCGCTCTTTCCTTTATTCTTATGTCCTTCTCTCCACAGCTCTTGTTCCTTCAAGTGAAAAACCTGAAAATCCCTGAGAAGGTCATGAAATACAGTTACAATGGAGTGAGAGGCATTAGATTGAAGGATTGATCCCGGCAGCAAAGCCATTTCCCCGTGTTGTGCACATATAAATAAACCTGGATTGTGTGTTGAGTGATGAGCTGCCTCCACAGATGGGCTCTTGGCACAGGGAGGTGGGCAGAGCGCGCTCTGCGGCACGTCCCCAGGCTGCCGCGTCCTCAGCGTGCTCCTCTCTCGCCCTCGAGAAGGGCTGGAGGGACCGCGGTGCTCCTGGCAGGGCCACGGTCGTCCTGGCAGGCTCTGCGGCACCAAGCGTTTCTCCAGCGGGCGCCAGCCCGGGCCTCTCTCCGGCTCCTTTTGCAACCCGCGGCGCTGGACCGGGCCCGAAGGATCGCCAGCGTGCAGCCCCAGCACCCACGCAAAGCCTCAGCCCCGACAGGCGAGGGCTGGGAGGAGGTGCCTTCAGGGCCGCTGCAGTTTAAGAAAGGGCTTTTGAAAAGAGACCTGATAGTTCACGTCTGATTCATGCAGAAATGAGCAAAGGTAATTAGAGACTCTGTCTCCCCGGTGCGCTGAGCCCTCCTAAGCACTCTTATTCCAGCTGCTCCGCGGCGGGGGTGAAGGTGCTGCACTGGGGATGTTCTTCCGCTGGGGAGCATCGCAAGGAGGATTTCTCCAGGATTCAATATTGTGAAGCCAAGTGAACAAGCGACATGGAAACAACCTGGCCTTGGGATCCTTATGTAAATTCTGCCCCGAGTTTTCCCAAACCAGACGGAGACTCTGGGTACCTGGGAACCTGCGTTTCCCTGCCTCGTCCGGCCCGATTCCGGGCCACGTGCTGCTTCTCTAATGCCAGGGCTTAGATCTCCCTCTTCCCCCCAGCTCTCATGAGCGCGTCCCCTTGCAGCCCTCCTGCAGGAAACCTGGTGGCCCAGCTTTGGGTTTCCCACTGCCCTGATTCCTCCCAGCACCCCGCAGTGACATTATTGAAATTTCACAGTCATCGGTTTCAGAAATTATTTCTGAAGTTTCCACTGCTCTTGGGAGCTGTAATAATTTATTCATACATTTTCCCTCAGGAGCAGGGGAGCGGGAGCCAGCATCCCCGTCAGCAGCTCCTTCCTCTGATGTCTTCAGGTTGCAACAGACTTTTTTTCTTGATAGGTGCAAATAATAATAACACTCTCCAAAACCTGCCCGCCCCTTTTCTGCTCCTGTCAGGGAGACAAGAACACGTACCACCGAAGCTTTAACAGCGGGTTTCCTTCCTCCCTCGCCACCCGGCTCACAACGCACGGCCGTGCTGCAGTGACACAGCTCCCGTGCACGGGCTGTTAAGCTCAGTTTAAACGCACAGCAAAACGTCTTTCCAAAGGGGATGATAAGTCAATGCTAAAATCTATCTTGCCTAATAACGCAATGAGACGTTCTAGCAGGAGAGAAGACGCTATTTTGAATGCGATCCAGTATGAACTGCTCCTCTCCAGCCTCGCTCTCCTCCAGACCTGCTCCGACTAATCCGATCTGAGCCGCTCGGTTTGAGCAGCAAGCTGCTCAGGTCAGGGGCTGCTCTGTACGGGAGAGCTCTGCTTACAAGGCTGTGTAGTTTGATGCTAATTTGAGGTAATGAATTGAACTTAAAAGTCATAATCTCCAGTTCTGCAATCTCTCATCTGTGGCTTCAGAGAGTTACGAAAGGTTTGGTGCACACTAATTCTTTGTGAGAGCTTGCTCTTGTGATTAGTAGTGATGAAGGGAAACACCGCATGATTATTTCATAACTCTCGGAAATGCAAAGAGATTTTTTTCCCCTCTGTATCCTTGCCTTCTTTAAAGGAAAGTAAAAGCAAAGTTGTGAGGGAAGAGCAGAAAAACCATCTGTGCTGGTTTTGGCTGGGGTACAGTTCATTTTCTTCATAGTCGCTGGTGTGGGGCTGTGTTTTGGATTTGTGCTGGAAACAGCGTTGATGACCCAGGGATGTTTTCGTCACTGCTGAGCAGTGCTGACACCCAGTCAAGGCCTGTTCTGCCTCTCACCCCCCCCAGCAGCGAGGGGGCTGGGGGGGCACGAGGGGTTGGGAGGGGACAGGGCTGGGACAGCTGACCCCCGCTGTCCAAAGGGACGTCCCACCCCACACGGCGTCACGCTCAGCGTGCAAAGCTGGGGAAGAAGAGGGAAGGGGGGACGTTGGGAGCGGTGGCATTCGTCTGCCCAAGTCACCGTCATGCGTGCTGGAGCCCTGCCGTCCTGGCGATGGCCGAGCACCGGCCTGCCCACGGGAAGGAGCGAAGGAATGCCTTGGTTTGCTTTGCTTGCGCGCGCGGCTTTTGCTTTATTATTAAACTGTCTTCATCTCAGCCCACGAGTTTTCTCACTTTCACCCTTCCGATTCTCTGCCCCATCCCAGCGGGGGGAGTGAGCGAGCGGCTGGGGGAGCTGAGCTGCCGGCTGGGGTTAAACCACACCGCCATCCCAGTTTTGGGACCTGGCACTGTGCTCCAGCTTCCCCTGCAAAAGCAGACAGTGCTGCACCTTGCTGATGCTCTCCTGCCGCTGCACACTTACTTAGCTGCACGTCGGAACTGCCTCAGTGCCCCAGCGCCGGGACACCCTTGTGCCAGGTGATGACCAAGCCAAGGGTCTTGCTGTCTACAGGACGGCTCTATCTTTACTGTCCTCTCCTGTGAAGGAACAGCCTGTCGGAATCTCTGCTCTTCTCCGAGATGGAGAGACGTCAGCCAGGGGAGGGAACCCCCGCCCAGCTCCGCGCAGGCAGGGTGCCGGCAGCTCTCCCTGCCCTTCTCCCGGAGCGTTTTCTTCTACTCGCTCCTCGGTACGGTAGTTCAGCCTCCTCCCCCCATGACGCTCTTTTACTGTGATGGTTCAAAGCTTCTGGTAGGCAGAGGTGGACGAAAGGGTCTCAAACTCCGGCAGGTCCCAGCCCAGCCCCTTTCCAGCCTGGCATCGCCAGGTTTCCTCAGCCGATGCCGTTAGCTGGGCCAGGCGCAGCGCAGATTCCGGGGGACGGGGCAGGGAAGACAGTAACTCAGACCTACAAACACATGATATCACAGAGAAAAACACCCTCTTTCTGGGTTATGAAGACTGAATTGTCCCTGAGGGAGCCCCTCCGCTATGAAAGAGAAAGCTGGGAACTGGACGGGTTTGCCAGAGCGCAAGGATTAAGCTGAGATTAATGACGCAGCTGCCGTTATCCGGCCTCCCGGCCCGGGACCCCCCGCCGCCATCAGGGACCAACGGCCACGCTGGGACCCTGACGCAGCGGGCGCTGCTGAAGATGCGCTACCGGCCCCAGCCGAACCCACGACCTGATCTCAACGGGGACCAACTCCCATGCTTAAAAGGAAGCAGGTGCCTCGCTGGGCAGCGAGGGGATTATCACTGGCATTTAAACGAGGGGCTCTTTTGGCATCCGATGAAGTGCAAAGGTCTGGCACTGCAGATCTGGGAGAAAAAGCTCTTCATTTGAATGCAGTTCATAATAATAACGGCAACATATGGCAAGTGACATTTCAAAGCACCTAAATCTCACCAAGGCACAGGTAGGCTTCCCAAATGTAAAATGCTCAGCCTGCCGCATTAGAAAATGTGAGCGAGACAGAAAATCCAGCACTGGCAATGCTGGGAGTTAGAAGAGAGTCCCTGGAAAATGACTTAGTAAGTGATACCAAAGTTCACATTTAAGTGTCTTAGGAGCGCACTTTCCCGACAGCTGAACATTTCCTTTAAGTCTCATCATCTTGTAACAAATTAAAGGCAAACAGGCGTTCATCAAAAGGGAATATTCTCAATTGTTATAGCAAATTGGCTTTAGATTATTGCTGGAGATTGAGCGTGTCACCAGGAAGGGGGGCAGCGGCACGGGGCCCTGGGCTCCAGCTCCCCAAGCAGAGCGCGCGCACGAGCAGGGAGGACGCTCACCCGCGCGGGAGGGGCGCGTTAGAACACCCGATGGCCGAATCGGAGCCACCGCTGTGACACCCCCGTATCACTCGCCGGCTCCCCTCGCACCCCTCTTTCCTCCCTGGGAGAACTGCAGCCCTCCCCTGGTCCCCCAGAGCGGCGGCTCCGAGAGCGCCGTGCCCTGTCCTGGCCCGCGGGGCAGTTCAGAGGAGGCAGAGACCCAGCCAGCGGCGACAGACCTGCCTCAGCAGAGAGCCGATTCCTCCTTCGCGTGCCAGTGCCGCCCCACCGCGCTCCTCCTCGCCGCTCCGTCCTCCGGCACGTAACGTCCTGCCACGGGCAGGGTCCGTCCAACGCCTCCCAGGGAGAGGGGACGCGGGAGAGGAGCTGGCTGCTCTGTGCCTGGCAGGGCACTTCGCCCGTCTACGTTGTTTCACCACAATCTCACGCAAGCTGCTTAATTAAAGTAAAAACATCAGTTATTGAGGAAAAAACCAACAAAAATTGCCCCTGAAGCATAGAAATGAAACAATTTTTAGGTAATTATTTGGAGGTTCAGCGGCAGCAAACAAAGCTAACAGGCACACGAGGCAAACAGCCCCCCTCAGTTAACAGCCCTCTGCCAAAGTCTGAGCTCGGGGATATTGCATCCGGGCGGCGAGAGCTGACGAGATCCTGCTGCCGGGCTAGCAGGGAGCGTTGCCGCCAGCGCGGCACGTGCCAGGGGCAGCGGCTGGCAGCGAGCCGCTGTTCGCAGGCACCAGCTTTGCGCCGAGGAGGAGCCCGGCAGCGGCGCAGCCCCTCTGCTGCCCTGGCCGCCCGCACGCCTGCTCTGCGCTGGGGGAACGACCGGCCGCTCTCTCCAACGAGCCCACAGAATTAAATATTTAAATGGATTTCCAGGCACAGGGGAAACCGACCCCAAATTCAAGCTATTCATTTTTCCTGTTCCTTGACTTTCCCTGATTAATTGGCAATTTCTGTCCCGTTCCAAGCCTCATCTCCGTGTCCGTTGCAGAAAGCTGCCGGCCTGCCTGGAGGAGCCGCGGGCGGGCGCTGACCGACCGCTGCGGAGACGCCCGCGAGGGACCGAGGGGCCAGGGGACCACCGAGCTGCCGGCCTGCGAGAGGAGCGGGGGCAGCTCTGGGCTCCTGGAGGAGCCAGCATCGCTGCTTTGCTTTGATTTCTCCTCTGACTCAGCCCTGTAGCTTCTGGGGCTGTTGCTGCTCCCGAGGCGTTAGGAAGGGCTCTGCAGAGCCAGATGGGTCTCCGGCATTGCCCTGTCCGTGCGGCTAATTCGGGATGGAGCAAGGTGTGGGGAGGGCATCTGTGCCCCCTTGCTTTCCACCCCCCCTCTGGCTCTTAGTCACCACTGTGTTACTCCAACGTAAATCGATTGCCAGGGAGGAATTATTTATATTGCCACCTAGAACGCTGAGTTTTTAATTACACAGGCAGTAAAAACGTCAAAACTGGTTTCTGCTCTTCCATTTTCACTCTTGAAGCTCTTAATGGCCGTTCAGGAGGCGCACTGCAGCCCCCAGCCCCGCTCCGCAGCACATGACCCCCCAGCCCCTTTCCTCCCCCCCGGGAAGCGCTCCGGTCCCCAGGTCCATCACTGCCCCGTCCTCCAGGCAGGACCAGGACGTCCTCCAGCTCCAAACTGCAGAGCCGCTCAGGCGCTCGGTCGGGACACCATCCGCAGCTCCCGTCCCGGGGTGCCCGTCCCCGTCGGCGGAGCAGGGCCTCGCTGCGGGCTGCGGACGCGGTCATCAGCACACAGGTTCTCAACACCTACCGTGTGTTTTAGGAAATCGGTTCAGGACGGGCTATGGGGGGCACAGCAGAAGGAAAAAAGTGCTTGTGGATGAAACTGTAGGAAATGTTTGATTGGACGATATCTTTCCAGGAATTGCTGGGAAACATTGCTTTTTGTGGTTCCTGGTAATTGAGAAAATGTTTGGGCTTCCTTCCCTCGGCAGCGAGGGGCCGAGCCGGTGCCGCCCGCCCCGTGCCGCCCGGGATTGCCCGGCAGAGCTGCGAGCGCCCATCTCCAGCTCCAGGGACCCCGCTGTGAGGCTGTCTGTCTGTCTGTCCACGTAGCTCCTGGTGGTTATCACCGTCTCTACTCCTTGTCAGCTTTATGTTTGTTAATGTGGTTGAGCAAATCAATAGTGGGTTGGTTTTTTTTTTACCATTATAAAACAGCCAAGATATGAGTGGGTGAAAAATGACAGATGAGCGGAAACAAATCCTCCAGAATCATAAAAAGATACCAGAGGGGAAAAAAAAGACTTTTTACTGTGATTGTGCAGAAAATCAATAAAGCACCACTACAAGGCGGTGCTGCAGATAACAAGCAGATTATATCAGTTTTCACGGAACATATTGTTTGGCAGACAGAATCCTCTCACAGGCTGTAATGGTGCATCATAAAGTTCAAGTTAGTGTTGTTGGCTAGGAGATTTAAATAAAACCTAAATGCTGACATTTTTTATGGTTATTATTTATTCAATAGCCTGAGATGTCAGACCTTGTTGTCTTCAGTTCTCTAAGCAGGAGAAGCTCCAGGCAGAGGCAGGTGAGCCTCGCGCGGGGGATGGCTCGCCATTTCATGCTGCGCTTCAGCACAGTCCCAGGTGAATATTCTCCCCGAAACGGACTCGAGGGCAGCCACGGGGACATTCTCCCTTTTGACACAAAAATCCCGTAGCAGAAATGTCTGCCCGTGCCCTCAGACGTGCAGCTCGCCCGGCCACGCACCCGCTGGGGGCCGCGCCGGCTGGACCCCCCAGCAGCACCCCCGGGGCGAGCAGGGTGCCAGCAGCGGGTGCTCCATCCCCGCGCCGGAGCCGCCGCCGCTTGCCAGCCCAGCCACCCCACAACTCCGTCCTGGAACCACCGCGGGAGGCCAGACAGGCCGAGCGTTAACGGGATGGGCTAATTACTGCAGGACGCCATGATTCGCCCCACAAATCAAGCTGATCGATGCCGTGCCGATGACAGAGGGGAAATAAGTTCGCCATGAGCAGCTAACCTTCCCTCCCCACCCCTAGATCATCCAGGACACCGGATCAATAGAAGAAATATTATTGGTGCTTAAAGTCAAACGGTTTCAATCTACCCGTCTGAAATGCTATTATTTTTTTCTCCACAGGACGTGTTTTTAATAGGCCCATTGCCAATTGCAGGCAGTTGCAGAGTGCTCACTCTTATGCTAATTGCAAAGCTAATTGTTCTTATTGCAAAACCCATTATATAGTATAGTTATATTGCAGTTAACGAGATGTTTGGATTAAATGGCTCACTAAAAGTCAATAAAAAGAAATTTGCTTGACTATTCCTTTAATTTTTCAGATGCAGTGTTAATACACTGTTAATTCTCCCTAAAGGCCTGGATTCATTAAACTGCTTAAAGCAGGACTAGTATATATATATATGGTGCAAAGGCATTAAAGCAGAACGCCATAGCAGTAAGCACAAGATATCGGTGGGACATTTTACAACGCAGATGCCAAATGGGCGTGCAGTTGCCCAGCAGAGCTGACCCAAATGTCGGCATCAGGCAACTCGGGCTCCCTGGCAGGGTAGCGCAGTATCACACGCACGCTGTGCTGCAGTCGGAGAAGAGCGCGACCCGGCAGAAATCCCTCCGAAATAAGGGGGAGAGATTGCAGCAGGAGGGGGTGCGCCAGCCTCGCAGGGACTCGCTGCTCGGGGCCGCCGGGGACGAGCGGCGGGGACGCGGGCGGGGGCTGCCAGCGCCGTCCTCTGCCCCGCGGTCGGGCAGCGATCCCCCGGCAGCCCGCGCCGGCAAGGCAGCGAGCGCAGCGCAGCGCAGCCACTTCAATGGCTATGGCACCCTCCGTGCCTGAGGCTGATCCGGCTCGCGGCGTGTGCCGGCATCATTCGGTACCGCAGCACGGCTTAGCGACTGCTCACCTACGTCGGGTCTACAGCGAGTGCTGCCTGCCTCGCATGACTAGCATTTTATTTGGGTTCACTCGCGTTTTGCCTGCAATTTCTGAAAGCAGATTGTCAGCCTTTTGGGACACAACAAAGCGCAGCAGGAGCAATATGAATATATCTCCTTTCCAAAATTAGATGGAAGAGCTCGTAGCACTTTTAGAAAGAATCCCAAGCATCTGATCTCTGAGCAGAAAAGCTTCGTTTCACCTGTAATGAACTATAAAGAATGAATAAATGCCTTTTATACTAACTTCTCTTGCAAAAAACCCCTTCCTACTCCATTTCTCTCATTGTTGTGTGCACTCAATGGGATGCTGCCCTCGGGTTTTCATTTGCTGCTTGACCGCAGAGCTGGAGCCGCTCAGAGAACAGCCAGACCTCGTGTCTGGTTCTGGGGAGAGTCAGGCCAGGCGGGCAGAGATGGGTGAGGGATTTCTGCACAAGGAGCATTTTCAAGGGCAAATGCAAAACCATCTGGTGAATACCAAGAATATTTTAAATAGAAGTGAATGTGTAAAGGAAATCCTTTAGTCTCACTTCCCACTTTGCCTGGCACAGGCTCCTGACATGCTGCCAAGCACGATATGGCAGAGTTATGCCTTTAAATATGAACAGAGGAGTGAGAAGCTGAAAAGCAGAATAAAGGGGCAGTCACACTCCTATTGCCTGAAACGAGGCCGTTCCTAGTGACCCGATGGCTTAATTAGTAACCCGAGCACAAAGAGAAACAGGAGAAATGAAGGATGCTGGTATCACTGGTTCTGTTTCCAAAAAGGTATTATTACTGGTTTTTAAGAGCCCGGATGCCGAGCACTAGCGTTCCCACAGCTGAGTCACCAGAGCCGCATCGAGCATCGCAGGCTGCGAGTGTCCCCTAAGCATGCGCTGTCACCGGTGGGGCTGCACGGGTCCCCGGCCAGTGCTGAGGCTCCCGCTGCCACCCCCGGCTCCCACCGCTGCCCTTGCACTTCCCAGGGTGTTTCGGGGCTCCTTTGTTCTAGGACGGACTTTCTGTAGTCCCGCAAATGTGCTCTTAAAAAATAATGATGCTCATCCACAGCGCCGCAGCCCCCTATGCAGCGAGGTACAACGTGCAGCACGTACGGCTGAGTTACTTCAAAGCGTGCAGCAGAATAAACAAGATGACAAGGAAACATGAAAGGCACAACACGAAATGAGATTTAACGAGAGTTCAGAGTCATTACCTAGATCAAAGTTAGATGGGACACAGGCATATTCAGAAATCGGCCATAAGAGCTGAGAGCGAAGAGCAGAGCTCGCCCGTGCCGCTGCGCCTGCCGGTGAGGGCGAGCAGAGCTGCGTGGCACCCGCCCCGGCTCTGCCGGCTGGGGACGCCGGGCCCCGACTAACCGCCCTCGCCCACCCGCATCGCGGCTGGACTCGGGGCTGGGGACGTGGCGGCTGGGGAGGGGCCGGAGGGGCTGGCCCCGGGCAGGCAGGGCTTTCTGCACTCATGTGCAGCCCGGAAAGCAAGGTCAGAGATGGGTGCAAGGGCTGGGGTGCTGCTTTGAAAAATTCGGGGTGGCTGAACTGATCCAGCAAAGGGTGCAGGAGCGGGGGCACGCGTCTGCAGGGAAAGGTGCAAACAGCAAGGTGCAACGAGGCTCGTGTCGCGTTTGAGCCGGTGCCGAGTGCGGCAGTGCCGCGCGATGGGCGCGGGGAGACGAGGCAGGGACCCGCCTGCATGCCCTGTGTGCCACTAAAGCCACCAAAGTCCAGGTCCCGTATGGTCCCAGCCAGAGCGGGGAAGGGAGGGTGGCTGAGAAGCCCCTTTGCTCCCCCCGCCCCAGCCTGGCCGCGTGCCCTGGCCCCGAGGACTTTCACAGGACGCACAAGTGGCTTGGAGGGACGGGAGAAGCTGGGCTGCACGGCCAGGGTGTGAAAAGGCAGGTCTGTGTTCTGGGAGCAAATTACACTGCAATTAAAAATAAAGAAATAACAGCAGGGATCTCCAGCGCATACTTCTGTGAGCACAAAAGAGAGAGAAGGACAGTGAAGGAGCAGGACAGCTGCTGTGAATACGCTGTAAATCAATTTAAACCCCAGAAACCAGGATCTCGGTGCACCTCGCCCTTCAAAGTCATGATGGAAATTGCTGCATTTTGCAAGTCCCTATTGTTTCCCCAAGTTACAGGGCATCATTCGAGAAAGCCAAGCTATGAAAGGCTTCCCACCATGTTTTATATTTTACTCTGGAACTTATTCCAATAACAAGAGAAAAGAAAATAAAAATGCAACTTTAAAATCCCCCAAGGTTACGCTCAGACTCCACTGAAAACCCTTCCCAAAGCCCGGGTGCCTGTTCCAACTGGGAAAAGACAGGGAGCAATAAATCACGCCCGAAAGGCAAATGGCAGCAATTAAAGTCCTCTCTGTGAGCCTGCCAGTCTCCAGGCCCGGCTGGACCGCGGCCAGCCGCTCGCTGCCCACCGCACGCACCGGCACCGCTGCTCCGACCTCTCCCGCTGCCCACAGCCGGTGCTGCGGTGGGGGGGGGCCGAGCGCCGCCACGGCCGCCGGCAGCCCGAGGGCGAGTCCTCGGCATTGCCCGGAGCGATGCGGCCCCCAGTGCCGTAACGCCCTTCTGAAAGAGCCGGCAGCTCAGAAACACAGCTTGAGAGAGGCAGGACCCTTGGCGTCCGGCGCACCGAGGGATCGCCGCCCTCTCCGGCGAGCACCCTGAAATGCCCCGTCCCCAGGGGACGCACGCTGCCGGGGCTGCCGTGACCTCGGTGGCACTGCCTGCGGATGCACCAGGCTGCCAGCAGCTCGCTAATCCCACTGCTCCCCCAAATCAACTCTTAAAATCATTACTGCTGATGAGGAGGAAGAGGAGGAGAATTCTTCCTCGGTAAGGACGCAACCGCACCGGAGGAGACGAGGGCTGTGCCCCGGCAGGATCCCGGCCAGCGCCCAGGCAGCACCTGCAAACGGCCCCGTGGCCCCGTGCCCCGCTCGCCCAGCGCTCGCCGCAGCACCCACCCGCAGCACCCACCCGCTCGCTTTGCTCTGCGGGGGCGGCGGGCGAAGCAGACGGGCCCGCCTGCGGGCACCGCTGTGCCGCAGCCGCCCGGGCAGCTCGGGCAGAGCGCCCAGGGCCGGGGCGAGCCGCCAGCAGCAGGAGAAGGGCCGGAGCGTCCGGGCCGGGGCGACAGCCTCGTCCTTCCGCACGCTGCCCTCTTGCAGCGGCCGGCTGCCTCCACGCAAGACACCTCGCTCCAACCAAGAACCGAAGGAAAACACAGGGTAAATGAAGCTTTCAGGTGATTTTCAAATTAAATTAGAGTGAATAGAACAGGATTAAGCAAATGCCTCTATTACTTTCAAGAACCGTCTTTGCGCTATAGCTTTACATTATTATTAAGAAAATGGGTGAGCTTTGTCAAACCGTCTCTTTTATGAGGCTCTGACTGCAGGACCAGCAGGGCCTTCTCTGTCAGTCGTCCTTCCAAAGTGGTGTTTGGCGGGTTTGGAATACCTCCCCGGCAACCTCTGATAACCCGAGTGTCTCCAGCTTGCCCCCCGCCCCCAGCACGGTGCTCGGGCCATCCGCCTGAAGCCAAAGCGAAATGACCACATTGCTGCAAAGCTAGAAACCCAGTGAGAGAACATCATGAATAATTTAATGCCAGTCCCGCTTCAAAACCCGGCTGCTCAGGAGGCTATTCTCCCTCTCGATGGGGAGCTGCAGGGAAGTCACATTCAGGCTCAGCCTAAATATCGGGAACAGTTCAAGACGTGGCTTTGCTTCAGCTGCTTCTGACCCTCTGTAAGCCCCCGAACCGTGCAGCAATGCTGCGGGGCTGCACGTGCCCGTGTGGCGGATCGATCGGCCCAGCTACCGATGCAGACGCGGCCCCGCAGACCGAGCGCTCGTGGGGCTGGAGGAGAAAGTCCTGGTTTTGCTTGACCCGACCTGGGAACCGTTTCTGCCCCCAGAGCCCCGGTAAGTCTGGAATACGCCCAGGCCCTGGGTCACGGCTCCTCTTTCCTGCCCTCGTGCCCCTGCCTCTGGCAGCTCGTGGCCCCCTGCCCTCCTGGCCCCTGGCAGGGGGTTTCTGGAGCCCGGGGCCAGTGGTGCTCGCAGGGGGGTGAAGCCCCCCCCGAGGAGCACTGCCGCAGGGCGGAGGACGCGCTGCCAGGCGCCGAGCATCGCTTTGCTGGCCGGGAGCTGGCAGAGCGGGCTCTGAGGTGAACCCCAGAGCCGTCCCGTTTGTCCAGGACCCGAGGCGGGTCGCTGGCCCGCTGATAAAGCAAGCTCCAGCAAGCAGGGACAGGAGCGGGAGGCAGATGATGATGATGATACGTTTTACCTTTCATAAATAATGAAAGCAATCAAGGGACACTATGTTCAATCACTCAGTGGGGAAAGCTTTACCACATGCCCGAGTTAAACACAAAGGACTGGTCGTCTTCCTTTCGGGCAAAGCCCTCCAGCTTGTACTGTTACTGCTCGCTACGGTTGGCTCACTCCTTAACGTCTAATGAGCAGACTTCTGTTCGCAAGAGAGGAGGCAGGAAGGAGGGAAGACTACTAATGGCTCCTGTAGGAGAGCACCCCGGGTTCGGGGTGGGGATGGCCGGACTGATATGAGGCAGCTCTGACTTCACAGAGGACGCCGGGAGCATTCCCAGGACCCCGGTAACGGACAGCCGGCCTCGGCTGCGCTGTGCTCGGGATGGCAAACCCGCTCCATCGGCCTCTCCCCGCAGCCGTGGCTGGAACGCGGCAGGGTGCGGGTGGGGGAGGCAGCCTGGCTCCGGGCCCTGTCGCTGACGGTTTCGCTGCCTTTCAGCAAGGGGCACCGTTCCAGCTTCTTGCAAACTTTTACCAAAATACCACTGTCAATAAGCCCAGAGAGCGGCGTTAGCACGTACCCAAAGGCAGGCAGAAAGCAGCGCCTCTAAGAACCCGTGCTCTATGATGGCTTAGAGTGCCTGCCTTAATTGTGGTGCTTGCAGTTACACTTTGCATAACAGCTAATTAATTAGTTAATGATGACAAAGTGCTCTGACCAGCCGCGCACTGTGCCGCCACTGCAGATCCGTCACCGGGATCAGAGCCAGCCGGGGCAGGAGCGCAGGGTTCCCTGCGGCCAAGGGGAATTTCTTCTCGAGAGAGCCAGGCAGCTTCCGATAGGCGAGAAACCTCCACGCCAGCGGGACTTCACCGTGCCGTTTGCATCTCCCCACGTTCACATCACCAGTCGTTACTGCCTTGCCAAGAAACAAGTTTCTGTTCCATAGGACTAATCTTCAGTTTCATTAAGAGCAGGGCTTGATTACTAAATTTTTAACCAGGGGAAGCTCCCTAGTCCATTACTGCCTTCCTCCCATGTTTATTAAAGCAATAACTTTGTTTTTAAAAGGGACACGTTTCCCTTGAGCTCTCTCACACTTTGGTGCCCTGATTAAAAAATATAAATTAGAGACTGAGCGGGTCTCTTGCTTCAAAGGAGCGTAAATTGGGCGGCTCGAAATCCTGGGGAAAGTCAGACCATGAAACGCTCCGAGATGGGTCTGCAGACGATCGCGTGTGAGATGAGAAGAGGATGAAGGTGTAGGTGGAGCAGCACGCTGAGGCCCTTGTTTACAGCCCTGTACACTTTGTGGAAGTTCTGATTAAAATTTCATTACCTCTTTCTTTTGCAGAGAAGAAGGGCTCTGCAGGACGCTCCGCTGGATGGCACAGCTCCCTGCCTCCAGAGCCTCTGAGGAGCAGCTGCTCCCGTGTCCCCGGGCCTCGCATCCCCTCCGAGCTCTGCTCCACGTCCTTGCCTTTGAGTTTTGCAGCCCAAATCCGAGGGACAAGGAGCGACCCAGGGTGCAGGCGGGGCAGGAGGGCTGGGGCTAAGGGGGCGACAGCAGCGCAGATGTCCTGCAGCGGTACGTCTCGGAGGCAGGCTGCGGGGATAAACCCGGAATAAAGGTTTATTCTAACGTGGTTTCAGCATCCTATAGGGGTTTGTTGCTTTAAGTACATGTGAAATCTTCTTGCTTTAATTTCACCTCATCAACAAAATGTAATCCATTTCAACAGGCAACACAGGGGATGAGTTAGCCTGATCATCTCTGGAGACCCTGGCTTCTCTCATAGCTCCTGGTCCTGCTTTCTCGGTGGAAAAAAAAATGGCACATTTAAGACCGGATGGCTTAGAATCATAGAATCATTTGGGTTGGAAAAGACCCTAGGATCATTGAGCTTCCTAATGCAGCTGCTCCACAGCCAGTGCCTTTGGCACCTGGACGTGCTTTCTGCACCTTTACCCTGATCGCTCTTCCCATCTTCCAGGATTAACACATTATTTAGAAAACACCAGCAGCCTGCTCTTCACAGCCTGCTCGGAGCTGCAAGTCTTCAGTGCCTCTGCAGACCAGACAGATCTCTATTTTGCTTTCATTTTCAGAAGTACGGGGAGTTTTGTTTGAATCTGGAAAATGACGATGTGGGAGCTCGTTTCGTGAAGCAGAGCCTAAATGTCAGAATCTCTTCCAACAGCCTTTTACTTAATTAAACTGGGCACGTGGCGGTGGCCTTGTGTCACGGATGGAGTGAGCGTGCACTTCACTCGTTAGAGAGAGGTAAAAATATATTTTATTGATACAGAATAGGGAGTCAACAAAGTTCAATGCGACAGTGTTTTAACAAGATGCGATGGCGAGGTACGCTTGATTATTTACTGCATAGAGGACAGGGTCAGACAAAACTGTCCGGGAGACCCTCCTGTTGAGTCATGAGGCTTGGAAAAAGATCCCCTGGCTTTCTAAACTCCTCCTCAGAGAGGAGTCAAGGTGCGGCTGGATCCAGTCCTAGTCCCAGACTTGGTCAATGGTTTATGTCTAAAGGACTATATGTGCGCAATCAATCCTTTATATCACTTAGCTATTATTTCAAAGCTGAGCATGCTATAGTCACTTACCGAGGATCTGTTGCGGCAAGGAATCTCTCAGCCTCGAGGAGTAACCTTGAGGGGCGTCCCTGCTCAAGGGGAGATCCTGGCGTGCAGCCGGCTGCCGTGCAGGGGAGCTCCAAGGGCTCTCGGGCCGCTCGCTATTTATGGGGATAAGATGACTGACCCATAGTCATATTTGCATGCCGACCACGGGTTTTAGTTTCTTGGGTGGGTGCATTGCACAATAGCCCTAGGCTATTGCGTTGCTGTCTGTCTCCGGAATCCACTCTGAGCCTTGCAGCCATGGTGACCAGATGCACCCATTACAACCACCACGGGTGGTTATCACCTGAGCTGGGCTGCAGGAGATAAAGGTCGGGGGCGGGGGAAGCGCACCGTCACACCTTGCGCGGAGGGTGAACAACGCAGACGTCCCCATCTACTTTTGTTCAGTGCTGCAGGGTTACTTTTGTTTTCCCATTATTTTGATGATCCGGTCTTTCCTCTTGGATGGTGTTGGATACGTTCCAACAGCTCTGGACCACACAGTCGCCCTGTTGACATGGCGAGTTTGTTTTCAGAAGGCAACAGGCCTGAGGTACACAGTCCACGTTTGTTCAGTGTAAACCCTGTAAAGCTCTTTTGATTGCCATGCCACTGCGTTAATTTAATAAAAGAACTTCAGAACCCAGCACTGCCTCTGGGGTAGGACAGGAGGGGACTCGGTTTGCTCGTGCCTGCAATAACAGGAGGTTTTCTAACAGCTAGTAGAAAAGCTAAAATGCCTGCGTAGAGCCGAGTGATATTTATCTGATGAATGGAGTACTCTACAAAATGCAGCTTCAGGTTGATTGAGATTATTCATTATTTTGTGATGAATTTAGAAAATAATTTCAGACAAAAAAAAAGACTATAATTTTGTTAAATGTTAAAGATACCCAGATTTTCTAAAGGGAGCATTGCAATTTTTCATTTTGAAATGAAATTATTAGGGACTTTACTTCCTGTATTTACTGAAGAAAGGAAACCTTGAATGCAAAGAGCATCAAAAGGTTTCATTTCGCATTAACCCTAAATTATTTTTAAATCATTTCTCTAGTTCGCTGCTGTAGTGAAATAGCAGGGATTCATTCACACAGCTTTGTTCTCCCCCTTTGTTCTTTCCCGAGCTCTGCACCGCGCTTCCCGCACGCACCCGAGCCCCGATGACAACGCCGGGCACAAACCGGAGCGCGGTGCTGACGGGGGACACGCACAGCTGCAAACGCTCCCCCGCGCCGAGGGGGATCCGCGGGGTCAGCTCCGTGCCCCCAAAGTACCCTCGAACCTGAGCCCGGCCACTGCTGCTCCTCCGCTCCCGCTCGGAAGGAAAATGTCAGCAGCGATCTACCGAGATCGCTAGAAAGACCCAGCTTAGGAGTGCCTCCCCAGTAATACTGGCAGTGATTCCAGCTGTTAATGCATTTGCAGACATGAATTCACACAGGAGGGACCTCACACCCGAGCAACGCGCGCCTGCAAGGATTCCTCAGCTGTGCAATACTTAACATCACCAGCGTGCGTCAAACTGCGCGGAAATAATTCTGCACAGTAAAATCTTGTGTATTCTGAGGGGTGCAAATCCATCACTGGCACATTTCTTTACTTCTGCTTTATTTCTTACTTTTTAAAAGCTGTGTCATTATTTATTGCTCCTATTTCAACATTGTGAAAGCTTAATGGCTATTTTAAGGCCGGTACTGCTCAGACGTACTAACACAAGCCTACGCACGGCTGCCCTCTTATTTTTTTTTACAGTACGCGTAAATATTGATTGACATCACAGGAAATTTGTAAATCAGAGTCCTTTCAAACTGACCGAAAACCGCAGGAGCAGCCCTTCAGCGCGCTGTGCCGGGCGCCGCACAGCCCGAGCCCGGGGCAGCGACCCTCTGCAGGGCTGCGGCCGTGCATTAAATCCCGGACCAGCCGGGAAAGTCCCTCGGTTTAACGATCTCATTCCTGCTCAGGGGGAGGGCAGCGGGGCACACGGGAGGCAGAGCCGATGGCTCCTCTGCTTTGGCGACGGTTCCCTGAGCTCAAACCCAAGACGGAGAAGGCGCGTTTTGGCGTACGTGCTGGGGGAGCCGCAAGATTTTTCAGTGCCTGGGATTCCTGCAAAGGCTTCACCGGGGAGCAACTATTTCTGACAAAGCTCTTCCCAGCTGTGTCAGGGAGGAGGAACGCGTACTCCTGTGCGATTAAAGCACCGGACCGCCCGGCTGTCCTGGTGGTGAGGGCTGCAAAGTGCTCCTCCGTCCGCGGGAGCGCGGGTTGTGGCGGGGCTGAAACATCCTTCGTGCTTGCAGACCCCTGCCACCCTGTCCTGGCTCAGGGGCACCGAGCCTCGCGCTGCCCAGGACCCAAATCTGGACCACGACAGAAAACACGCGTGTTCGGCCTCTGCCTGAGCAAGAGGCAATTGCTCTCTCATGGCCGTGGCCGTAAATTATGCTGTTTGGGAAAAAAAGGAAGAAAAAAGGAGAGCACAACTGACACAATTTAATTTCTCAAATCCCCAGCTCTGGAGCCAGAATGAAAATATCTGTTCTTTTCCTTCCTGTCCTGAGCGCGCTGTGTGCCCGGGGCGGTGGAAGGCGGGGGCTCCAGTGCCGGGGGGACGAGCCCGCGGGAGGGGCGGCCCGGGCCGGCCGGGACAGCCAGCGAGCAACCGCTCACGCTGGTACCTTTGCATTCTTACATTTGATGGATAGGCAGATCAGGGATTTACATGAACTCTTCTCTGATCTTAAACTGCTAATTCATGCCCGGGTTCCCCTTTTCTGTTTTGTTTCTACAAATTCAGTCGAGTGCTGATGAGATGAAGATTTAATGTCGAGCGAGGAGGAACAACCGGCTGGAATAAAAACATTCGTCAGAGCACAAGATTCACGGAGAGCACGCAGGAGAAGATGAGTCACATCTGATAGCCCGATGCCAGTTGCTTCCCTCTGCCTGAAGCGGCCCAGTGACCCCCGGCCGCAGCCCGGCCGAGCGCAGACCCCAGCGCTGCGGCGGCGTTAACCCCCTCCGTCCCACGCCCCTCGGCGCCCCGAGCCGGCCGGCCGCCCCCGAGCTGCCGCCTCCCCCCGAGCGTGCCCGCGCCCCGCAGCAGTGCCGGACACGTGCCCTGGTCCCGGGAGAGCCGGACCCACAGATTTCCCACATTCCTTCAGGAAAACAGCCCTTCCTCCTCTCAGGACAGCCTGGCTTTCCTTTGTGCCCTGCTGGCTTTTCTGCTCTGGTTTTTTGCATTATTCAGTCTTACTCCATCTACAAGTCTGGAAAAATGGAATTTAGTGTTTGGCGACAAGTAGATAGCTCTGGTGGTTTTATACAAGATTGTATTTTTCTGAGGTTCCCATATACATTTGTATATAAGTATTCACATTCGTACACATACATACATATATGTACACGAACCCCTCAACCTCCTGGCCTCTTGCAGTCTTACCCAGGGCCAGCGGTGATCAGTGCCGCCTCATGCATAAACATAACACATACATAATACATATCTGCCTCCTTCAGCGGAGGGATGTGACCGGACTTTTCTCTGTTATCTTTCCGTTTCCATGGTAATAAAAGTAGCTTCTGATAATGGCTATTTCCCAAGTATAGCGAGGTTTGGTAATTTTAGAAGCATTAGAGCACAGACTTCAAACGGTTGATGCTGCGCAGGGTTGTTCTGGCTGGGGCTTTTTCTTGCGGGTGGACGCAAGCAGGTCCTGGGAGTCCAGGGGAGGATGCCGGGCTGAGGTTTCTCTGGTTATCGTGAGCTTATTCCTAGTAAGCCTGTTCCCAAGGGCTAAAGCCCCAGAAGCGATCCACACGACTTTGCTTGGTCTCGGGCACGTTTTGGGACCGGTGCCTTTCGCAGCGGCTGGTGTAACCGTGCAGGAGGCCGCCAGCTCGCTTGTCACCTAAACAAGCCTTGCAACCAGCAGCTGATTTACTTATTAGCATTAAAAAGAAATAATGCCTCATATTTCCCAAAGCCTGTAACACAACTGTGTAAAAGTGATATCCAATTAATGTACTGTAGGATGAAATCCAGCTCTGCCTGCATCATAAAAATGACTATTGATTTCTGCGCTCCGCTCCCGGCTCCCCCAGCGCCGCGCGTTGGCTCCCACGTAAGCTGCTGACCGGGCGCCTACGCAGACACCCGACCGTGGTTTTGGCTATCGCTGCCACGGGAGCCCTTTGCCCGGCCAGGGATCCCCGGTGGGGGAGCACGGGACCAGGACCCCTCTCCTTCCCTCGGCGCGGGGGCTGCAGCTCATCCGCCCCCTCCTGCGATGCTGCCAGAGGCTTCGCTGCACAGACCCCCTCGTCCCCAGTGAAACAACCCTGGCATGAGGGAATATTCCGTTTTTTTCACATTTTCAGTGCCTAGTTTGAAGATTTAGAGACGATCCAGTTCCTCGAGCAGGCGGGTGCCCCGGCTGCAGCCTGGCTGGGTGGCACAGAGGCTCTTCCCACGCCGTCCTCAGGGGCAGCCCAGGGACCCCACCCAGGCAGCGTCTTAATGAACCGCGTGGCAGTGTGCAATTTAATCAACAGATCTGCTGAGAATGATTCTGACCTGCAGAATCAAGTTTCCCCTACCCTCAATAAGCCAATCTTTAATATGAAGTGCGAACCTTCTAATTTAGTGTCGTATCAAATAATAACTGTCGTGTTTAAACTGTTGCTAATATTAGTCAAACAATCACAGATAAGAGCCAGAGGCTCCTCATCTCTCTTGTTACCACATACTTGCAATTAATATTTATAAAGCAGGAGGGATTTTTTTTTTTTAAGGGAATTTTAAGTTGTCGTTCATATTTTCAGACGCAGGCTGCAAAATTTATGGGCTCTCCTTCACCTTCACTCTAAAAGAACTAAGCTTTTCATCTGACATATTTAGAATTTTAGCCCGTAGGGACAGATGTGAAGTGAACCGCAGCTAGCGATTGCAGAGAGCTGGGAGGAGAGGGGAGAAGCCAGCGGCCCCGGGCCCAGGTTGGAGGGCTCGGCTCCCCAGGGGACGCTGTCACCCCTGTCCCGCAGCACAGACGCCTTGCCGGTGAGCAGGCAGGGAGCTCGGAAACCGAGGGTGCGGTGGGGCTCTTCCCCAGAGAGGCTATGGAGCACCCGAGCCAAGGCGCTGCTGACCCAGGACCCGGCCGTGCGGCTGGGAGCTGCACCGGCAGCGACCGGCAGCGACCGGCACCGGCAGCGACCGGCAGCAACCGGCACCGGTAGCGACCGGCAGCGCTCGCTGCAGCTCTGCTGTGCAGCATGGCACCAGCGCCTGATCTTGGGCTCGGTTTCACAGAGGGCACTGGAAATGCCCCTGTATTTGAGGATGGGAAGATAACTTTTGGAGCACTTGTAAAAAAAAAACCCAAAACTTTCACCCTTTGGCAAAAGTTTTAATGATTTCCCGTTGTTCTCTGTGGAATCTTTACAATTATTTATTCACAATATTCCTGAATATCTCATTGTGAAACTAAAATTAAAATATCCCAATAGACTATAGCAGAAAGGTTTGCATAAACCTGATATGATTTTCCCACAGTAATAAGTCCCCAAGGTAAAATAAATTACAGAAGAAAATGTTTCAAAATAACTGTTCCCAATTAAAACTTCACCCAGGGTTTACACTCCGCTACTCTTTTTTTCAACGCAACGAGCATAGGAATGACACATACCCAGCCAATGGGAACGAGCCGGTAAATCAAGCGATCTATTCACTCTGCCTGCTTAAAACACGGGCCCCAGGCACACGGGCCCCTCTGCCCCTCGCCTGCGCGATTCGCGCTAACGCACGCACGTGCTCTTACCGGCACGCTCGCCCGCGCGCAAGGCTCATACCTACGTGCGTGCACAGGGCACACGCGAGCGGGGACGCGCGTACGGTGACACGGCAACACGCACGCCACCCGGGCGCACGCAGGGACGCACAAACGCGCCCGCACACCAGGAACCCGTCCCCGCCGCCGTCACGGGACAAGGCTTTACCTGCAAAATCCTCCTCCCTGAGGCAAGAGCCAGACTGAACGACGACGTCAAATGCCCGTGCTTCCCGCCGTCTTGTGCGGGGGAAGCAAACAGGAAGGAAGGAAACGTGAAGAGTGATGTTAAATCATCTTTGCTGTGCCCTCTGGATTTAGGGATGGATAACGCAATGCTCTTCCTTCTCCGCGCCCTCACAAAGCCCAGCCTTCACCAGCTTGTTTTACGTGGAGCGGTCGGACCTGCCTCCCTTGCAGGGCACACAGAGGTCTACGGCAACCAGGCCAGAAAGAGCCCTTTACAGCGGGCCGTGGCTCAGCCTCGCGCGGCAACGCAGCACCAGCCGCTCGCTCACCCTCCCCCGGTGGGAGGGGGGAGAGAATCGGAAGGGTAAGAGTAAGAAAACTCGTGGGTTGAGATAAGAACAGTTTAATAATTAGGAAAAAGAGAAAAAAATTATATAATAATAATAATAATTTAATAATAATATAAAAAATGTAATGAAAAGAAAAACAACGAGAGAGAGAGGAACAAAACCCAGGGAAAAACAAAAAAACAAGTGATGCAACCGCTCACCACCCGCCGACCGATGCCCAGCCCATCCCCGAGCAGCGATCGCTGCTCCCCGGCCAGCTCCCCCCAGTTTCTATACTGGGCATGATGCCATATGGTATGGAATAGCCCTTGGGCCAGTTTGGCTGTGCCCCCTCCCAGCTGCTTGTGCCCCTGGCAGAGCATGGGAAGCTGAAAAGCCCTTGACTGGTGTAAACCACTTAGCAACAACTAAAACACCAGTGTGGTATCAGCATTATTCTCCTACTAAATCCAAACCACAGCGCTGTACCAGCTACCGGGAAGAAAATTAACTCTATCCCAGCCGAAACCAGGACAAGCGGCCACCCCGTTGAACCCCCACCCGGCGAGGTCAGGGAACGTCACCCCGCGATTTTCACATGAAGGTTGTACCTTCTCCCCGTGCCCCGGCGTAACGCAGGCGAGCTGCCCGCGAGAAAGGCGAGGGCGGCTGCTCCGATCCCGGTTACACCTCTGAGCCCAGAAGGACGCGGCACAACCCACCCAGGCTGCTGCCCGCCGCCCCGCAGCATCGCCCCATCCGCCTGCCGCCGCGGCGCAGCCGGCGGGACGAGCCCTGCCTGGCACGGCGTCGCCGGGGGCTGGCACGGCAGGGCCCGCCGGGGAGAGGGACGGGCTCCCCCCGCCCGTGCCGTAGCTCAGCCCTGCGGGGAAGCGGGAGAGGACCTGGAGAATGGCTGCACAGCGTCGGCCCCAGCAGCGACAGGGCAGCACCCGGCACTCGCACCAGCCCCGTCCCAGAGGCAGGCGAAGGAGGAGCAGCCCAACGGTCCCAACGACGGCGGAGCGGGAACCGCACGCCGTGCTCTGTTCCAGCTGCCGAGCTGGATGGCCAAACTGCCTCTGTCACTTCTCACTTCATTATTCCCTTGCATTTTTAAATTAATATCAATAAAAGATACATTAGAATTGCAGAAATCATGGAAATGTCAAACATCTCTCACTCGCTTTGGTAAGAACTTTGTTAAGTACCAAATGCAAATGTGCAGCTGGTGCCTTTGACATTTTGGTTCCTTTGCTGGCACAGGCTAATCAATTCAGTTTCTAATTTTAATTTTATCAGCAGCAAATCTGTTAGATTTTTAAGGCTCTGATGTAGGCCAATTAATTTCTCATCAAATTACCTACGTTCTGATAGGTTTCGCCTGCGCTCTCGGCAGCGCCGTGAATTGCAGTCCCAGGTCTGCAGCCCACGACCTTGCCGGCGGCAGACGGGAGCGATGCCTGCTCCGCTTGGCGAGGACGCGTTAATTAACCCATTAGCGGTGGTGAGGGGGCAGAGGAGGCCCCCCCCTCACCTGCTGCAAAAGCTCAGCCCTAAAATCGTGCAGCCCCAGCCCTTACCGTAAACGGCGCTGGGATCTCAGCCCCTTCCGCTGGCTCAGACCTGCCCTCGTCTGCCTCGGCGAGGAGCCGCTCGCCTCCCCTCCCGCCATCCCAACTCGGCAGGGCTGCGGCCGTGCCCCTCGCCTGCCATCGCTTCTGAGCAAGTACAAGTGTTTTTAATAAGCTGAACAACAGCGCTCGCCCGTGGGATCCGTGGTTATCAGCTTAAAAGCGAGGGGTCCTGCCCAGTGTTTCCAGGGCCCTGTGCCCCCCAGCGTCCCCCTGCCTGGCCACCGCCCTGGGGAGGGTCCCGGGGCAGGTCCCCTCCCGCCCGTGACCCGCAGCAGCAAAAACGAAGCCCCGTTTTCTGCCAAAAAGGGGCTCCCGAGCTGCTGTCGGAGGGCGAGGACGCGAGCACACGAGCGTGTGTGTGAGGCACTTATTGCTTAACTGGGGAAGTTTCTTAACGATAAAAAAATTGAGGTTTTAGAACTGCTAGAATAGGGAATAGAATTGGAAAAAATATAGTTCCTCTCGGTGTCAGCTAATTTGCTATTTAGATTCTGGTTTTAAAAAATGTTAGCAGGAGTTTGTATTTATTGTCATTTTAATTTTTTAAGCTTTTTTTATTTTTGCCTGCAAGTCTCTTTGACGAAGGGTGTTATTAGTGCGGCAATTAACCAACCCGGCTATCAAACTTGTGCAATGCAGCATTAAATAAATCTCAGAATTGATTGCTTTCCAATTTTGACTAGATATGTATGTGTCTATGTGTGCATATATATATATATGCAGAAATATCTGCGCCTATGTGTGTCTGCTTGATTGTCAAGTGGGAATGAATCACAGCTAAAGCTTGATTTTGCTTAAAGATACCTTTAAAAAGAAACACTCTTAAATATCAACATTATCACTTACAAGAAGTATTTCCTAGAAAAAATAATACACGTTTAAAGCAGGGACGGCACGCCGGGACAGACAGATGGCGGCCAGGGCTCCCGCTTAGGTCACTCATGCGGCCACAGGGACCCTGCCCCAGGCTGAGGCCCCTCTGCCCGCACCCACGCCCCCCCTTTCCGACAAGGACCTGTCCCCTGCCGACTCTTGGAGGCAATTTTCTTACATAAAATGGAATAATTTCTAGGGAGCGTTTTCAGGCCCATTTGCTCGATGAGTGGCAACAGCAGGAATACAGAGATTTGTTGTCTGATGGGCTAAAGCCGGGCTCGTTGTCTGCGCTGAGCCCTCGGCCACCGGCATCCCTTACACGATGGCATGGGATGTTTGCTCTGGAGCTGGCTTATTCCACGTACCGCTCCTCCCAGCAACGACCCACGGGAAGGGATGCTCTGGGGAAGCGGTGCCCTTCCTGCCAGCGGCACCCGGTCTTTCAAGGAGGAGGACGCGAGGGTGGGGTGACTTGCCCAAAGTTCAGGCAGTTTGCACGTCAGCCCCCGCGCTCACCCCGGGACGCTGTGCTCTGCCGTGGTGACGTGTCGAGCGGTGCCGCACCGCTCTGCACCGCTACTGGGGCGCAGCACCGGGCTGGCACCGCACCGCTCGCCACCCAAAGCCGCCCGAGGGACCGCTCCATTTCCATTGCGCCTCATCGCACACGGGACAAAGCCAGCGCGCGCAGAGTCTGCTCCTCGCCCGCCAAGGGAGAGTCCCTGCGCCCAGGGCAGCGTCAGGGTGGAGGTTGGTGACCCCAGCCGTGGCATCGCTGCGCCTCGCCAGGACGCTAGAAAACGTGCCTCCAGGATCCTACTGCCTCTTTGTGCCGAGCAAACATCGGCGTAACACGTTAAGGAACATGGGTACAGTTAAGCAACCCACAAGCAAACGGCATCTTTCAGGGCTGCCCCAGTGCTCCCAGGCGGCACGGAGCCGCTGCCAGGGCTGCCCTGCCGGGCTCCGGGAGCGCCCGGTGCTCGCGTCCCCCTGGGCTGGATCCAGCCCCGCAGCTGCCGTCCAGCTCTTCCCAGGGCTGCATTCGGCTTAAGGGCAAGGCAGGAGGCGGAACTGGGGAAAGTCTTACAACAGCTCAGTCTGTGGAGCAGAAACAGAGCAGAATAAGGGAAGGAGCGCTCTTCCTGATCAGGAGAGACACCAGCTCTTCGTAGGCAGATTAGCCTTTTAACCGGCTCTCTAGCAGTCAGTCAAACCCAATCCCGTCTCTCTCCTGACAGTTTTGCACCACCAGCCAGCTCTGCTCACGCTCGCACACACGCGTGCCCCGCTTGCTTCCAACAGCGACAGGAAGCTTTGTCTTCCCTCTCCTTTCCCCTGGCCGGCGTCACAACCCATTATACTGCAGAGCTATACAGGCTTTAATATCACTGGTGAAAATATCGGCAACTTGTCCGTTTACAAGCCAGAAAAGTAATGAGTTCCAGTCTGAAGACAATGATCAAGGTTGGTGAACATTTACCTCCTGTGACAGCTCTTGGAGGATTTTTCACGCTGGGATCATTTTCTCTTTGCCTTGTTGGCATGGCTCTTCTTAAAAGTATTTGTTTTCCTACGGATGCCAAGTTTTCAAAACCTGCCCTGGAATTGCATGTGCAATGTTAAGCGTGCATCTCTGCCTTCATGCATACTGGTCTACTCCCATATGCAATAATCTGCACGTGCAAAAACTGACATTAATGAAATCAGACGGGTTTGGGGGTCCAGTTCTGCCAGTCAGCCATGACGCTTCTGTCCAAACGACTTTTGCAGACGCTTTCCATGAGAAGCGTGAGCCGGTTACCTCTGGAGCAGCACCCCTCCACGGCAGCACCGGGAGTCAGCACTCCTGGCCCTTTCCCAGCGAGGAGGGAAGATGGAAGAAGAGATCATCCATTTGCCCGCTGCAGCAGGGACCCAGGTCCCACCACCGACGGCGAGAGCGGCGGCACGGTGACGTCCCTGCAGCGCGCGGCAGGGAACGGAGCGGCTCCAGAACAAGCGCAGGGAAGCACTGACCTGCTGCCTGGGGCACGTCTCCATCTACGTCACAAGCACCGGTCTTCTGCTCCTCCGGCCGCCCTGACCAAACATCCCTGCCTGCTAGGGCACACGCTCTGCCCGCCTGCAGCGCGGAGCAGAACCCCGGGAAAGGGCTTTAATGCAGCTCTCCAGCTTGCACATTCATTAACGTGAAAGGCTTGAAAAGCACAAGCTTTATTGTTCCAGGCCCAGAGGGAAGCAGTCAATAGCACATCCTGTCGCTGCTCCAGGTTTGTATCTGCTCCATCGCTATCTGCGGCCCATAGTAATCTCCAATCTTTATACTTTAATTTGTAAGTAAGACAAAGATTTTTCAGCCTTTCATGTGCTGAATGACAGGCTCAGCTCCCTCCCCCAGCATTTCCTCTCTGACTCACTCATTAGAAGCGATTTTACAATGTGCTAATGACAAAAAATATGTTTTGATCTTTACTCTTATGAGTAAATAAACTCCCCTTTGGGGTATTTAAAGCGATTTTTGCCTCCTCCCACCCCACGTCCACGTACCCCCCCCCCCCCGAGCCGGAGCTGGGACGTGATGCCCTGGTCGCTGCGCAGGGCGCTGGGGCTCTGTCCGTGCAGGAAACCTCACTGCCACGTAGGAAACCTCAGCTGCTTCTCCTGGGTGGCTGCGCTTGCGGCTGAGCGAGCAGCTACGATGCCGGGCCAAGGGCGCTGCTGGGGACACGCCGGCTCCCAGCGCCCGTGCTCGCTCGTCTCACAAAACGCGGGAGGGTAAAGCTTCAGGTGGGCGAGAGCGGGGCAGCCCCCAGCCCGCCGGGCAGAGCAGAGAAGCTCTGTCCCCTTGCAGCAGTGGCTGTTTTAATGGAACACCTTTCCTGGTAAGGGAGTCAGCGGGGTGGGACCCACACAGCTCTACTCTGCAGAAGGGCTTCAAGTTTCTACACGGCGACAAGCAAGACCCACCCAAGCTGTTCACGCAATAAAGTTTTCACTCCGACCAAGGTTAGGAGAGCAAGGCAAAGCAGGAGAACCACGTTACTGCTTTTATCACCGTGCAAGGAATTTTTGCCTGTTTTATGAGCTGTCCTGTTCAGAGCCGTTGCCCTCCTCCCTCTCTGTCTGCAGCCACAGACGCGGCGGAAGGAGGGGGAAACCTGTCTCCATCTCCCCAATTTGCAGGATAAGTAAGTGGAAGCACCGGAGCCAAGATGTTTAAATCACGCATCCTAATGCGACGTTGCTGCGCAACCACAGCAGAGCAGCAGGCGTGCCCGCGAGCGGGCGTCCCCGCGGGAGGACAACTTGCGTAACAGAAGTCTACTGACAGCACCGATGCGGTGCAGGCTTGTTCCTCCTCCCCGTGCCTTTCCCTCCAGGACAGCAGCTGTTGCTTGAGCGAGCCCAGTGCTTTTTTTGCCTCATCAATCTATCCTGGTGGGCCTTCCATACATTTCTTATTATTCTGCCTGACATCTGTTCACAATTTGTTTCTAATTCCTCACTCTGCTCCTCCTTGCCTGACTCTGGCCGTAGAGCTGAGATAAACTTCTTGCGCAGACCTCAGGCACGTGCGGCTTGCTGGGAGAAAACTTCCACTCCATCCGCCCCGTGCCCAGCGTGGGAGAAGTTGTTTTTCTCGGCAGGTGAATCTCTGCAGCACGGCCCCGCGCAGGGCCAGGGCGGTGGGATGGGGGGCGAGAGCAGGTCCCCACGGCAGCCTGACGCTCACCACCTACCCTGGACCACCGGGCAGCTGCTGCGTGGCTTGCCAGGGATGTCTGCATTTCAGTGGACAGCTAACTAGCCCTTAATATCAGCTTTTTAAAGGACAAAGTCAGCTCTGAGTGATTCTGGACGTACGCAGGTGCAAGTGAGAGCCAAACATTGCCCGAAGTTTGCAGGATGCTTTGGATCCTCTGGAACGAAAGGAGAGAAACTAATGGGTGGATGCCAGCTGGTAATGGTAAGCAGATGGCAGGAAGACTGCTGAGAGAGGACTGGTTTATTTACTTGCTTATTCATTTATAGACCGTATTTTGGGAAAAGAAAATTAACCTGACTTTGTACCACCCACTGCACTCGGAGAGAACGGGCACGGGCATGGGCCCCGGCTACCTGCGCCCCTCCCCGTCCCTCCTGCTGTGGGCTCCTGCCCTCTCCTGTTTATCTGCTGCTTACGAAGGCTGGTGGAGGGGGATCGGGTCCTTCCAGCCTTCTGCACAGCTCTGCAAAGCTGGGCCTGATCCTAGAGTGGGGCTGGGATGGGAAAACTAATAACGAGGACATCACGGAACTACAGAAAAACACACTGCAAGGGGCCACTTGCCTGCCTGAGGCAAGAGCGGCTCTGCTACGGCGTTCCTAGAAATGCTTATTTACTCTAATCGTAGAAATCAAGAATCCCACATCGTCTCCAGCAACCTGTTCTCACGCTAATTGTCCTTAAGTTGAAAATCTCTTTTGTTACAAGCGTTCGCAGTGAGGACTTGCTAGGATCTTCTCCTCTCCCAGCTTTGAGCCCCACTCTGCTTGTGCCAGCATGCGAGACCCTTCGGCCTCATTCTGCAATAACTCCTCTATGCCTCAAAAACGTCCCCAACGTGGGAAACCCTGTCCCACCCCCAACTGCTTTAAATTTCACCTCCAACACTGGGGTCTTCCTAAAACAGCAGGAGAGCACAGTGATCCCAGACACAATAAATCCCATACAAACCCTGGAGCAACCCAGATGCTCTCAGGGCAACTGGCCCCGACAGCACACTGAAACGGCCCGCGGCTGATGTTCAAAGGGACCTGCCCAGAAGAAGGGCCTCTTCTGGGTAAAACCTTCATGGCACACAGAGCTGATGCTAGAGGAGAACCACCACGAGTACCTGACCTCACTACAGCTCGCTCCCACAGAGCTGCTGTCTCAGTGGCAGGAACACTTTTGCCTTTCAACTTGAATATAATTACAAAATAATTAACTCAGCAAAAATTCAGGAGTCATTTGGCACGTGTGCCTGCCTCGTACTCTACTGCAAGAGCTTCCTTTTGTCACTCCGCTGGCTTTTGCTAGCTGTGCTGAGAAGTCATGGAGCTCCGCATCCCTTCCCCTTCTTGTTCCAGCTGCATTACGTTTCTCAGATCACTGGATAAAACCACCTCAAGTCCGATCTCAGGTTCAGCCATCTGCAGCCCCCGCGACCACCTACCCGATGCCTTTAGTCACTGTGTTTAACGGAGGGAGATGGCAGAAGGGATAGATCCAGCGCCCCAGGCTTCCCTGGCCCCTCTCCCTGTCCCTCCCGGAGCACAGGGGCGATGCCAGCGGGTTTTGCTTCGAACGTCAGGGAGGAAGGCGGCGATGCCCTGCCCAGCCCAGCCCTGGCACCACGTACGTCCCCGCCTCAGCTTACTCAGCAGGGAAGGGCCGGGAGCGTGCTCGCCATCGCTCAGCAGCACTAGTCCAGCTTCGTTTGCATTGTTGCTAATTGAGCTTTTCTTCCTCTCTCTTGTTTTTGCTGTCAGCAATTAGCATTAATAATCCCCCTCCCCTCCGCAGGGAATATGAAACAAATCCTCCTGCGAGAGCGCGCCGCCTCCGTGCCGCCCGGCCCTGCTCGAGTGCCACAAAGCCGAGGCAGCCTCCGCATCCCCGCGCACCCGCCGCCTCCGGCTGCTGCTTTGGGGTGCGGAGGGGAGGAACCGCTGGCGGGGCGGTGGGAACCCCCCTCCTCCCGCTTCGCCTCCCCGGAGGTGGGCAGGGAAAGCCAGGGCGGCAGAGCCGCCGGGAAGGAGCTCGCCCAGGAACTACAGAAAAGGTTTCAGGAGCCAGGAGAGGAGGAACTGGGGTGGGGAGGAAGCACGGAGCCTGGCGAGCCCTCGGTGCCCGCGGCTGGGAATCCAGCCCTGGGCCGCACGGTGCCAGGCAGCGCTGTGCGCATGAGCCGCCCTCTCAGCCCTGAGAGATACCTGTCTCCTACCCTGCTTTTGCTGTACCTTTTCCCCTTCTTGATGAAAAGAAGTTCTTTTCTGATTGAACTAATTACGCTGATTGAATTTCCTCCCTCTTTCTGTCTCTGAGTGTGAAAGGTTTCCTTAATTTGATGGGGGTAATTGTTATGCACACACTGTCAGATGTTAATGCAATTCCTTGATTGACAGGTAATCAGCACATCAGTTGTACAAAAAGAGCGAATAAGTCTGTAATTTTATTTCCCCTGATTCCAGTGTGTGGGATGGCAGGAAAATCTAAATTAGCAATCAGGGAAGGCAACCCTGCTCCAGAGCAAGCTGCTAACAGCCCGGGTGGATGGCTGGGGCTGGGATCGCAAGGCCGCACTCCAGCTCCGAGGGGCTCACCTGCAAACACGTTGCTCACGGGTGAGCCTCATACGGCTGCTTTTCACGGGAGCTCGTTCGGGGTTCAGACCTGCTCCCACCGGTGCCTGCGTCCGTGCTCCCAGGGCAGCATCTGCGCACAGCGTGCACGGCTCCAGCAAGAGCGGGAATGTGCTTCCTACAGAGAGAGGCAGAAACGTCCTCAGAAACCTCAGCTTTTTGGTACCCCAAAGTCCCCCTGAGAAACCTGTGAGCAACGTAAAGCCCCGTGGGCTTTGCTAAGCTGGAGGATAAAGTCGCGGGAGGATGCACAGCTCTGGGGCCATCCCCAGGGCGAGAGCACGCGCTGCTGATAGCTGCCTCCGGAGGAAGCAAGACCAGAGGGGGTTGATGGGGTCACGGCTGGCCCGGCGCTCCCCTGGGCTTCCCACCGCGGCAGGGGGAAGGGGAAGGGGAAGGGAAGGGGAAGGGGAGGGGAAGGGGAAGGGGAGGGGAAGGGGAAGGGGAAGGGGAAGGGGAAGGGGAAGGGGAAGGGGAAGGGGAAAGGGAAGGGGAAGGGGAAGGGGAAGGGGAAGGGGAAGGGAAGGGGAAGGGGAAGGGGAAGGGGAGGGGGAAGGGGAAGGGAAGGGGAAGGGGAAGGGGAAGGGGAAGGGAAGGGGAAGGGGAAGGGAAGGGGAAGGGGAAGGGGAAGGGAAGGGGAAGGGGAAGGGGAAGGGGAAGGGGAAGGGGAAAGGGAAGGGGAAGGGGAAGGGGAAAGGGAAGGGGAAGGGGAAGGGGAAGGGGAAGGGGAAGGGGAAGGGGAAGGGGAAGGGGAAGGGGAAGGGGAAGGGGAAGGGGAAGGGGAAGGGAGCAGCTCGGAGAGTTTTGCTTTGCACCGTCCTTTCGGGCTGGCGGAGCTGAGTGACAGAGGAAGAACGCGACCAGCGCTCCCACTAGCAGCTGACAACGTCTGCCCATTTCATTGACTGCTTGTCAGCCGCTGAGGAGCCCCAGACAGGCAGGAGGCAGGAATGCCAAAACGTAAATTTCTCCGGAATATTTTCTGAGGCTTCTTATATTCTTGCTTTTCTTTCTTTAGTAAGACCCTGATGTAATTTTTTGCTCGTCTCCGAGCTTGGATCCCAGAGATATCACTCCGTCTGCACAACAGCACTGACTTGAAACGCAGAGCGGAAGCAGGCGTACCCAGGGCGATTTGCTCTTGCTGTAGAGGCTGGGGCTTGCGTCTGCACACGCGCTCGGCGTACGGCCTTGCGCGTGCAAACAGAGCCGCGGAGGCACGCACGAGCGCACGAGCAATCGCACGGTGTCAGCTGCCCTGGGGCGCCCGGTGAGCCCAGAAACCTACCCGCAGCTGGAAGAGAGAAGCGCAGAACAAGGAAACCAGCGACCGTTTGCGACGCCCCTGACAAACGGGCTAATTTCCCCCTCCTCTCCCCTAGCCAGGCGAGACCCACAGCAGTTCAAACAAAACCCTGGGCCCCAGGGAGCGGGTGCTGCTGGTGCCACCCGCCCGGGCTGGCACTCGCCACCCCCAGGAGCTCCGGAGGCGAAGGCCCCCGCCGCCCCCCCCCAGACGAGGGGCGAGCCCTCCGGCCGCGGCTGGGGGCAGCCCGGGGACCCGCGGCGCAGGGGCTGGGGATCGCTGGTGGGAGCGATAGGGGAAATGCAGAAGCCAACGGGACCGTGAACAGCATCGCTGAATGCTTGCATTAACATAATAAAGGGTCAAATCCTACGTATGAAGAGCTGGGAGTGAATAGCTAGATTCACCATTAGGAAGATTTATCTGAAATGTTTAAAATCCCTTTTGGAAGGATTTTAGTCTTTAGCGAGGCTGGTTCTCTTCCCCGGAGCATGCATAAAATAGGCTATTCAAGGCAAAAAATCTGTGCTGATTCGGATGCACAGCACTGCCCTGCGCTTCAATAGGATTGAACAGGGTATAAACCAGTGAAGAGCTCTGCCCGTAACGGAGATGATACAGGAGACTCAAGGAGCTTAGAGCTTCTTAGGGAAAGAAACAGGGTGTGAGAGGAGAAGATCAGAGCAGGACCTCGCTGTAGTCAATAAATCCCAAGGAAAAGAAGAGATCGCTACGCTGGCAGAGCTCCCCTCATATTGTAGAACACATAAAACACTGTCTCCAGCTAAAAGGATGTTTGACATTGGAGAAAATTAGACAGATTTTTTTTTATCCAGTGTAAGTCACATGCAAAATAAATTGCAAAGGGCAGCAGCAGGAGCAGCTGGTAAAGACAGATTAAAACTCAGATTTAGACAAGCATCTTCAGGCCAAAAAGATACTTAGGATTAGGCTGCTAATTTGTAATCACAGATGGAGATAGGGCTGTGTTGTCTAGGCAGTGTAAATAGGCTGTAGGAGGAGCACCAGGCACGGAATACGTCGCAGGCAGGAGGCAGGAGTGGGGGAATGCACCAGGAGGGAAATACCCGCGTCTGCGGGGACTGTGCAAAGGGCTGGGGTCACCCGGGGCTCAGTGCTGCCCGGACCCCAGCAGCCCCCCTCACATGGGGCAAATTACCCCCTCGCACCGCAGCGTGGTGTTGCTCACAACAATAAAACCCAACACGTGAATCTTAGTTTCCTTTACAGCCTAGAATGAAAGATTAAATACTAATTAAGCCAAACCCTACAGTGTGCCGAGGGCCTGGCTGTGGGGCTGAAGGCAATGTAAATACGTGGGAGCAGCAGAGATCCACGTAGCTTCTCTTCCCCTATGTGAAGGTGATTTCCACTTCAGCACAGACTTCATTTGGTTTTTTATGACCTAATCAGAAATTTTCTGCTGATCTGTGCCTCAAATACTCTGGAATATTTGTGAATTGATCGAGGTCAGGACAGATTAAACAAATTGTCTCTAACTCTCCTGGTTGACACCTCTCCAGGCACCAGCAGTCCCAGGCTGGTGGGGCAGTTTATCTCACCGCAGCCGCGGGGTCCGGCACAGGGTCCCAGCCGGGGGTCTTCTGGCCAGCCGGTACCGCTGCGGCGAGAGCAGAGCGGCCGCTCGTCCGTGTAAGACGCCGAGGGGCTCGGTGCTTGTGTATCCGCGGCATCCAGAGAAAATGTGCTCAGCTGACGTGTCAGATGAGTCCTTTCCACTGTAATCACCGGCATCAGAGAAGCGACGCGTTGTAATCAAAGTCAATGCAAATAATAAATAATAACGAAGCAGAGGCAACTCCCGGTCCCAGACTCCGAGACTGCGGGATGGGGCTCGCACCCCGGGCAGGCGCAGCCCCTGCTGCCGGGCGCTGCTGTCGGAACGGGGCGCTGGGATGCCGAGGGGTCCCGGGGTCCCGCAGACAGATGGGGACGCAGCGCGGGCGCCTGCGCTCCCCAGCTCCTCTCTCCCACTGGCCCTGGCTCTCTTCCCAGCCTGGGAACGATGAACCCACCGGGCTTTGCTTGCTCTTGCTGGATTTACCAGCTCATCCCGGCCCATCGCATCCCCGGCAGCGGCAGGGGGTTCCTCCGCGGGGAGACAATATTGCCAAAATTGCTGCAATACTGCAGCTTTGTCTGCCCGCCCCGGCCCAGCGCAGGGCTGCAAGCGTGCAGCCGAGAGCGCAAGCGAGCCACGCCAGGCGCAGCTGGCGAGCTGCGGGGAGCTTCCCGCTGCTGAGCAGAAATGCGGGAGCAGGGACTGTAGGTGGCAATCGCATCTTGCGAGCGGGAGGGAGGGAGGGAGAGGGGGTGCTCCGGCCGCTGGCTCTGCCCGAGGGCAGCGAGCTGGGGAAGGGGCTCCGCTGCCAGGGAGCCCCCCGAGCCCACCCGCTCGCTTGCACCGCGCCGCAGGGAGCGGCTCTCCTCGGGCCGGCTCTTACACGCTTACTGCGCTCTAACAAAGAGCCAATGCTATTTTCTCAGCAGGGAATAATTTCTAGACAGGAGTAACTTTCCCTTCTGGATGCTGAGCCCTTGCAAGCTCTGTTTTCCAGCCACAGGCCAGGTCCCGGCCAGGAGCCCCCCGCCCAGGCCAAGGGCTGCTCTACCAACTGGATCGGCGCACTCGTGCGGGCTGACCCGCTGCATGCCGCGCAGCCGTGCTGGCAGCTGCCCGCGCTGACGTTCACAGCACCAACGCAGTCGCGCTGCATGGCAGAGAGAAATAAATATTATTCACCCACCTGAGTGCTAAATCATGTAACCTTATTCAGTGCTTTCACGAAGGAAGAGGTGTTTTAGCCACAGAGCAGCTGGCTTAGAGTATCTCCTGCTCCGTCCTTGCGCGCAGGCAGCGCGCCGAAGCCATGTGTGCAAGGCGGGCACACGCCTGGAAGGAGCTGAACTTTGCTTCCCGGCTCCTGCTGTGCAGCTGATCACCAAACACGTCAAACTGCCAAGAACTGGGACGTGCCCAGGAGCGGGTGCGGAGCTGGAGCTGGAGCTGGCGCTGGCCGGTGGCTCCCGGCTGGGACGTGGCAATCCTCGAGTGACCTGCGGTTGGACCATCGCTCTCTGCTGAAGGCGCTTTGATAGGGTCTGCTGAGACGATCTCGTGCGTTCAGCATACGCAAAGCATGAAAACTGGGGAGGGGAGCGCAGAAAAGAGAGGACAGACTGTTCAGCAGTTACCGGTTACCAAGCGCTGCTGGAAGCCATCTCTCGCTGCCGCCCGCCAGCAGCTGCCACCTCAGTGCCCTGCCTGGAGAGGGGCTGGGGACGGCCAGGAAGCCTCTGCACGGCACACGCGGGGCAGGACCGCGCGGGTCGGTGCCTGAGCTGGGGCAGCGCGTGGCACGGGGTCCGGCACAGCCGCGGCGGCACCGGCTCTGCCCCCCGACCCGGTTGCACGTGCCCAGGCTGGCCACGCGGCCGCTTCCCGCCTAAGTGCTCCTGTGGCCGTGACCCGCGGCTGCAACCTGACGTCCTGTCTTGACACGGTGCCCTCGCCGTGACAGCTTCGGGAGCGACGAGAGCAGCCGGGCTGGTGACAGGCTTTTAGCGACACTTTCCACTGACCCCACACGCCCGGGGGGCCGCGACGGCTCCGTGTGTCCCCAGCGCCTTCTCCCTGGGACGGATCCCACCCGCCAGCAGCCACAGCAGTGGCACGCTTGGCTGGCTGATGGAGGTACAGCAAGGCAATTAGGGCAACCGGTTAGGATGTCTTCCTTTGTGCTTTCTCTCACGTGCACACGTGGCGTTTGTGCTGCTTCTCGCTCTGGCACAGACACGCGTGTGCTGCTCCTGTCACGGGCACGCACTGCAGGGGAACCGTCGGGTTTTACACCTTTTACTCCCCTTCAAGCTCCTGCCCCTTCTCCTCACAGCACAGTTCATCAGCTACAGCTTTAATTTAAAAATGGAAACCCCAGATGTTTCTGAGCGTGGCTTACACTGGGCCATCCCACCGCTGGAGTGGCACACACAGCCCTCGGTAGCAATGAAAATCAGACCCAGGAGCTATAAATCACTCCTGTTTGTCAAGCTCCCCAAGCATGAAATAGTCTCGCAGCGGCTCCGAGGGCTGCCAGACCCCGCGCAGCGGGACGCGGCTCCGCCTGCACGGGCAGCCAACCTGCGCCTCCTGTCTCCAGCCAGAGCCGGCCCTGCCACGGACCCGTCCGGGCAGGATACCCATCGCCGCGCTGGCGTCACCCCTTCCCACGAGGACGACAGCTCTGCCGTCAGCCGCGCCGTTAGCCCATGGGTAAGCAGCCAAATGCCTCGGTTCTGATCCCGTTCCCACGCGTGACAGGAGAAATAAAATAATTTCCTCTGAAATTATTTGGAGTGGGTGGCCAAAGACCCTGAATTCTCCATCCCCCTTCCCTTATTTTGAAGATCAACTGACATCGAACGTAAAGGGAAAAGCAAACGCCCGAGCCCCCGTATCTCTGAGCCTGAGGAAGCTGCTAAGGAAAATATTGGGTTGAAAAAGTGCCAAGGGAAAATCTTCTGTGAGCGACAGCAGCACGGTGCTCATGTGCAAGGGAAGAGACGCAAATGCTGGAAGGAGCGGAGTGGAGCGCTGACAGCAGCCATGGGAACGTCCCGGCCGGAGCGGCCTGAAACCACGGAAGCGTTTGGGCGACACAAATCTGTGTCCTGGGGCAGCTTTTTAGCGTACTGGTGAACAGCAAAGAGTTGAAAGCAGGCCGCAGGGATGCCTGCCCGCCAGCGGCAGCTGCCTCCCAAGGGCAGCATCGCCGTTTCGGCCGCGGGACACCCCTCCGTCGGGGCCGTGCAGTCGTTCGGGGTTGGTTTACGCTGGATACGATGATCTTACCACGCAACGTGCTGGTCTCGCACCGCTGCAGCTCGACAAGCCCAGTATGAAGCAGCAAAGGCGGGGGAGGGTGTTAAGCCCTTTCCTAGCATTTTAATAGCATCGCAACGCTTCAACACGTGGATAAGAGCCTCGGGTAAGAGTCAAGCGTCATCCAGCTGATTTTCTCTGCCCTGCAGCACCTCGTGCCCTTTTCCCGCCTCGCCCCCAGCCCTCTCCGAGCTGACTGCCTCGGGCTGCTGATTTCGCTGCAGGCAGCTGCTTTTTGCTTTCCATTTCCCCAGCAGGAACCGGTTTACCTCCCCCGTACCTCTCCTCCCTGGCCGGGAGCGAGGTGCCGGCCACGGCCCACACCGGGTAGCGGCTCCGAGCACCCTTCTGGGGCAGGCGCAGGGCTCAGCAGCTGGAGGCGGCAGCGCCGGGCACGGGCCGAGCCGAAGCCGTGAGCTGCCCAGGTTGCTCCCTTCCGCGCTGACACGGTGGCGTGTTCGTTTGTGCTTAGCTTATGCTAATCAATGCGTGCGGGCTCCGTACAGCGCTTGGCGTTATCGACGCTAAGCTAAGAGTGACTCAGGCCGAAGCCAGATTCAGGTCTTCGTTTTTACACAACGCTTGAAATTCAGCGCTGGGTAAATTAGAGGAAAAAATGTCATACCAATAAAAAAACAGAAATAGAAGCAGAACTGAAGACCCTCTCCTCTAATCACTCAGCTAACCTGCCCTCTCTGAGGGAGGGCCCTGGACAGCATCCTGGGGTGAGGAGCAGCCGAGATTCATTGAAACCAGAACGGATCTTCTCCGGCGCGGCTCTCGCAGGTCCCGGCGCCGGTGCTGCGGCAGGTCGGGGGCACCGGTGCTGCGGCAGGTCGGGGGCACCGGCACGGCTCCCAGCGGGGAATTCTGGGTCAGAACTCGCAGAAAACGGAGCTGCCGAAAACAGAAATTCCTGGAAGCTGTCCCCTTTCTTCAAAATATTTAGAATTTTTGTCAAAAAAAAGGCTGACAACACCCAAACTGACTCTTTTGGACTGGCTTCTCTCTCTCTGCAGTTTTCAGCCAACATTTTTCACTGGGTTTTGGCAGAAAATCTTTGGGTTTTGACAGTTGCTCTTTTCTCAACGACAAGCTGACATCTTCCACTATGTTTTTTTTTAGAATACTTCTGAGTTTTGGTTGTTGGAATTTGACTCAAGAAAAAGAAACTGATTTTCACAAACCCTCCGATAACAGAAGTGAAATTATCAGTGGGTCCAGGACAATCGGACGCGGCGGGTCGCAGGGAGCCATCGGGAGAGCTCGGGCAGGCATCGATGGGGAAGAGGAATGGGGGACAGAGCACGACCTTCGCCTTCACGTTCCGTACGGCTCAGCCAGGAGAATCAGATTTACTCATCGTATTTCAAACGCTTGTGTCACCATTGCCTTCTGCCTCCGAGGCTGCGAATTCGCTGACTCCTGCCAAGGCCTGGAACAAAGCGAGCGGCTGACTCACGTTTCTCGGCCGCTGCTCCGGTTCTGGGGTCTGTTCCAGCCTAGACTGAGCATCACCGAGTTCCTCCTCGCACTGCCCTCCCTCTGTAAATCGAGAAGGAATCGGGCAACTCCATTTGAGAAAACCGTAGCCTTACCCCTCCAGAGCACTCACGGGAAAAGCCCTAAATGCACCTTCTCTGGTCCGGCTGGACGCGACCAAAGTGTCCGGGTTTGTTCCTGCAGCCTCCCAGGACTCCCCGGTCCCTGAGCTCCAGCTCCCCCGGACCGTCCGCCCTCACCAGCGGGAAGAGGATGAGCCCCAGCTCGGGGGGACTCGACTGTCATGCCTGCAAAATGTCAGCATTAAAGTTGCCCTGACATGTTTTTTACAATTTATTATATGCAGATGGACTCTGGGAACGTAGTTGTTTTAATTACAGTGAAACGCCAGGCAAGATCGGTTATGCAAGTGAATAAATCACTCGACTACACTGATTAAACAGGAGTAATATTTTGAATAAGTGACTGTCTCAGGAACGATCATTACTATATTACATTATCATTCTCCTCTACGTGTATATTGCAAACAAAATTAAATGAAGATTCAAGTTGCAACAGAGACTAGACGCTAATTAAAATGAAAGCAGCTAGGTCCTTTTTTCCCTTCCATGAAAGGTGAGACTCGGCAGCAAGAACCACAGCGAACCCCATCCACCAAGTGGCTTTTCCCACCGGTTCTCTGGGCTTTGACGCTGACCTGCAGACGCGGCCGGGCGGCTCTGCTCCGCTCCTGGGCAGCGTCTGCAGAGCAAGGTGACAGATGGAAGGAGGATTAGGGCAAACGTTCACGTTAGGCAGAAAAGAGAGGGATGTCCTAACGCACGTGAATGCTCTGCCCAGGGAAGGGGCCTGCTCTCCATGGCTGGAAGAGGAGCCCAACCCAAACACCAGTTAGGCTTTAGTCAACCGCCCAAGAGACGCAGCTCCGCAGGCGCACAGCTGGGTGAAGTCTGATGGCCCGTGTCATAAATGAGGTGAGGGTAGGTGATCTAGTGGTCTTCCCTAGTCTTAAACTCTCTGAAATTATGAATTATATCAGATATTCCAGGAGAACGTTATTTATTTGATCTGATTTTCACAGATAATTAATTTCTCAGAAAGTACTACTGGTGCCTTTAGGAAGCGTTGGCATTTTCATTATATTTATAGCTTCTTCCTAGGTAATTACTAATACATGAAGAATCTGATTATGGTCCCTGCAATGAAAGGCAGCAGTCTCTTGGGAGGGATATACCACTTGCCATCAAACGAGAGAAAAGCTGGTATTAAACCGATTTCCCAAAATAACTATAATGGTGCATCTTAGCCAGTTGCCAGAAAAGATACAAGAGAATACTATCAAGGTGAAATACTTTCTGATGAACGTCTTTTATGCTGCGGAGCCTCAGCCAGGTGCTAGAAAGCCTTCCAGCTGACCTGAAGTTAAATCTTGCATCAAACCGCGTGCTTTTGTTCCAGAGCTCATCAACTTGCTCCTGCTCTTCCAAACTACCCGGAACAAGCCGTGGGGCTCGCCTGACCCCACAGACCTCAGCTCTAACTCGCCCCATCCGGACGGCTCTGCCGTGCCCTCCCGGTGCTGGCAGTGCCCTGCCCGCCCCGGCCCTCGACTGCCTGGCGGGGACAGGCCGCAGACGGGGCGAGCTGCTGGGCACAGCCAGCTGACGCTCTGCTCCAGGCACGCGCTTTGTCGTCAGCCCCACTAAATTAATTTTTTAGCACCGGCCGGCAGATGGGGTGTTAAAAGTCAGGAGCGCAATTTGGGGAGTTTGCGGCAGTCTGGAATGTTTCCTTTATTTATTTTTTATTACTCCAGCTTTTCGAGAGTCCTGGCTGACACGTACGATAGTCGGGACTGTTACCGGGGCTGGTTGCTGCTGCCCGTTTCCTGGCTGCTTATGTTTTCTATACCACAAGCCTTTATAGGGGAATCGGAAACACACGAGTCGGTCTGATATGCCGTGGCTCACCTTCGCCGTTGTCTTCGCTGTCATCAACATCCGCATCCAGCCCTCCCTGCATCTCCCCCAGCGCCCCGGCCATCTCCCTCCCGTCCCCATCCCGGCTCCCTCCCGCCGCTTCTGCGGGTGCCAGGTCTGTGTCTCGGGATGTGCTCCTCTGCCCCGAGACGCTGCCATCGGTTTGAAACGCATTCTGCACGCTCAGCCGAGCTGGAGCGGAACGCTTCTGGTTAGCATCAAGCTGCGTTATCGATGAAAAGAGAGTTTTGACTAATAATTTGCCAAAAAATTGCTCTCTGGAATGAAAAACGCCCTATGCACTGCCAGCAGCAGCAGTGAGCTTCTCCTGCAGAGCTAGGAAAGAAATGCAAAACCGCAGGTAAAAAAAAGCCTCTCCCACATCACATTCATTAAAACAAGGTGAATTTTTAAGGTAATTTCTATGTCATTCATGTTGACTTCAGACCATATCTCTTTTTCCTTGAAACAGTATTCAGATACATCTCAAATGTGCTACATGCTGAGATTTCTAACATTCATTTCCATCCGTTTCTCCTTCCTTTTCTTTTGCCTTGTGGGGCTTAGAAAGAGCCAGGAACGTCTCGTCTGCGTTACAGGCTGGGCTCGCTGCAGCAAGGGCTGCGGTTTGCCGTGGCTGCTCCACCTGCATCGATACCGATTCCCACCTCTGCAAAATGTGGGGCAACCCCCCGTGAGCGGTGCACGCGGGTCGGTGCTGGGGCTGCTGTGAGCCCAGGAGGAGGCAACGCTGCTGCTCCTGCACGTAATCCGTCCCCAAATGGAGGCCCTGCCTGTACGGCACTGCCACAGGTCACCCCGGCGAGGCGCGTTCTCGGCGAGGAGCCTGCCTTGCACTGCTGACGTGAGAGCGCGTACGTACGAGTAGATTAAACGTTTGGCATCAATAAGAGAGCCATCGGCCTGATGAAGAACGTGAAGCTGGCAGGATGGCGAAGGGCGAGGGTTAAATAAGCTCCTGCAAGTATAAAGAAAAGAAACGACTTTCTGGAAAGTACAGGCAGATCTGACGGTCAGACCTGGCTTTGCAGAGGCATCTATCCACAGGAGAGGCTCGTTTAAGCTCTGCTGGTGCGAGATGCGGCAGCTTTAAAAACCTAAGTGGCATATTAAATAATTCACCGAGTGCCTGGCAGCGTGGTGGGACCCCTCGGAAGGACGTTGGGAAAAGAGGCAGTTCATAAAAGCATTTAGAGCCCTTCGCCAGCCAGGCATGGATCGACGCAGCAGCTGCAGCCGGGAAAGGAACAGAGGGAGACGCGTCCCCACATCGCTCGGGGCCGGATACGGCATCGAACCTGCCGAAGGTCGGCCCTGGCCGGGGCCAGCGGCGCGAGGCAGAGCACCCCTCCACCCCTCGCCACCGCAGGGGCCGCGTCACGGGGGAGCTGCCTTTGATGCCTTTTGTATTGCCTCCTACTTAATAGACCTTGGCTTACAGACCCTTGTTCTCTTCCTAATTGGCTTTTGGGGCTTATTCCTGATTATGTTAATCTCTTCAGGAAAAGCTGTTTCCTAGCCCGTTTGTACGGTTACACCCAAGCAGCATTTGGCAAAGCAAGATCTGTTAAAAGTGTCACAGCACCCGGGGGAAAACGTGGTGTGTCCTCGCATACAGCTTGAGAGGAGTTTTCTGGCTGAGAAAGGGGAGAGAGAAAGCGGCACGGCCAGGCCCTGCCGCGGGGAAAGCTGCCAGAGCCCCCCACCGCCGCAGCCCGAGAGCTCGGGGCTTCAGCTTGCGGAAGGAGATGGTTGTTTCCAGCAGCGAAGGCTAGAAGGGAAGCGAGCGGCCTCAGTCCTCGCAACAAAGCAGGCGGATCCGAGAGGCTGCCGTGACCCCGCTCGGTGCCGCAGCTCCTGCGGGTGCGGAGGGGTGCGATGGCCGGGACCGGGAGTCCCGTGGGTGACGGGGCAGGGGCGCAGCCCGTGCGGTACAGGATGCCCGGCATCTCCCTGCCTGGCCAGGGGAGGGATGAAACCTGCTGCAACCCAGGCAGGGTGGGAGCAAAGTCCTTGCGGGGCCAGGAGAGGGGATGAGCCGTGGGCTGAGCGTCACGAGGACGCAGGTCACCATTGGCGCAAGACGAGGCGGCACGGCCCCGGTGAGCCCGGGTCTCAAAACGCAATGGCACATTCGCCGTGCCAGGAGAGAGCTCAGATCTGTGCTCCCCCTCCCTCCTTCCCTCCCACCGCCTTCCCCTGCACCGACTCCTCTCCCTCTGCCTCCAGCTTCAGTTCTGCAATGGTTAAAACACAGATATTGCCTTTCTGCTCAGTGAACCAAGTGATAGGATTGCAGTTAATGGTAATTTGAACAAGTTTGGTCAACTAGAAATACATAACTAGATTGAAACATGAAAATGCCCTATGAATTTATACAACTGATGCATTTGAACGCAGTCAGCTGTTAACTTCATTGCAAGAAGAATGGTAGAAATAATTTGCAACAACCCACACATTTTTTATTGAACCTTTGCAAATGGGAATAATGTATCAAATGTACCTATATGTCTGCCTCACACCTACATACAGCATCACTGCTCAGATATTAGTAAGCTGCAGCATTCAGGATCAGATATAAGAGATTTTCAGCTACAAAAGATCTCTCTCTCATCTGACCTTGCTGCTTTAATTGCCAGAGCTCTCCTGGCAGCTGCGGGCACACAGTCACGGTCTGCTTCTCCTCCCTCCCGCCTAAGTTGGGAACCTCACTCTTAACTTTAACTTTGAGTTGCACAATGAGCATCAGGCCACCCTGCTCATCCATTCTGCCGTGTAAAGAAGACTCTGCTGGTGCCATGGCCACGCACAGAACAAAGGATCCCAAACCTCCTCCCCACCTGGAGCTGTCAACGAACCTGGCTAGGATACTCTTGGTTTTTCTAAGAAATGTGAGAGAGAAATAGAAGCCATGCCTGCCCGGCATCCATGAAAGCAGGCGGGAGCAGATCAAGCTGGGCTCCCCCCATGGAAATTCATTCCTGTGCAGAGCTGGAGGTATTTCATGCTAGAGGCGCAGACCTGGATGTTTCTGCCAGGATCTGTTCGCGGTACGGGTATCCAGGCCTCCCATCCCATCCCAGTGGGTCTCTCCTGTTCCCCTGCTGGGTCTTCTCCCTACCGCTTGTCGCATTCCCTGAGAGGAGATGAAGCTCTGGGATGGTCCGTCTGTACGGCCCTCACTGGAGGGTCCAAGGGGGGAAGAGAGAGGATGGAGTCGGGGCGATGCTCGTGCAGAGTCGAGCGATGAGGCCGGGGCTCCGCATCCCTCGCTCACGAGCTTGAGAGGCTGGAGCCCAACGAGTTGCCAATAAACGCTCCGGCTTTCCTTATTTAGACTTCACCATTTTCTCCTCTCATCTTGTTAAAGGATGTAATTTATGTTGTGTGTGTCCATTTACAAGCCATTATATCCTAAATGAAAGAAGAGACGAAACATATTCTCTGTTTAAAGCTTCCAAAATAGGACTGATTAATATGTCCAATTGATTGTTCAGCTGTTCTACTTGCTAATCTGCAAAAACTAATTAGGCAAGTGGGAAACCAAAATACTGGGTCATTTCCATCGTGTGCTAATGAATGTTCTTCAGTTTAGCAAATGTTTTGTTTCTACCATGGAAAAAGAATAACATTGGAGATAGATCTGGCTGCCATATAGAGAAAGCTGTGCTACCAGTTAGATCCATAATTGATAAGTCTGAGTACACTGGCCTGCAAAAAAATAAGTATTGACTCACTAGGAAGCCTGTGTTTTGGGCCAGACTGCAAACTAGCTTTCTCGGCTGAATCCATTCAAGAAAGGTGGTGCTTTTATCGGCTTCCAAGCTAATGGCCCTTCTTTCCCTCTCCCATCGCCACCCCAGCTAACGAAGTCTTGTTGCCCAAAGGATGCCCTTCTGAAAGTGTCCTAGAGGGACTTCAGATATTCTGGAAAGATCCTCTTACTCCCTATCAGAATTATTTCAGAGATTGTTTCCTTCAACTTTCCATTTGCAATTTGCTGCTGAATAAGTGGATTTGCTCTTGGTGCTTCAATTTTGGAGCATCTGCACATCGCATCCTTAATTGTCCCAATTACTAATGAGGCTGGTGGGAGCTGCATGATCTCAGGCCTTTGCTACCTTAAAATTGGCACCTAAAAACACGGCCACTAAAAATGGACGACTCCGAGCGAGAATGAGAAGGCAGAGAAAGAGAAAGCAGTGAGGGTCCGGGGAGGAATTTCTCTGCAACCCAGCAGCAATGAGAAGCCAAGTGCTCATCTCCAAGTTTCATTAAGCCAAGGAGAGTTCGTTGAGATGCAAATGTATGCACTTTGTAAACAACCCTTTTTACTGCAGGTTAAAAGCCAGTTTCTGGAATCACATACAGAGGAGACAATTAAAGCAACTCCCAGCCTGTGACTCGCATCAGATCGGCACGTGGAGCACGGCTCTCCGAGAATCAAGAGCCCTTCCTTGATCAGCTTTATCCTCTCTTGTTTGATCTGGAACTCACACACTGAGCATCTAATGCCAGCGTGCTCAGTGCCCGGCACTCCTTCAAACTGAATAACTGATTCCATTAAAAGGGCATTAGCTCTGTACGCTCATAATTAATCTCCTCAAGAGAACTAATAGTTCAAAAGACTTATATGGAGCAAGGACATTTTACATCACACAGCTCATTTTTCCTAATTGATTAATTTAAAGCGATCTCTAGAGCCGAGTTTTGTGGCACAGAACCTTTTCACCCCACACACGGGGAAAATAAATAGCTATCAGCCAGCAACTACACCAGTTCCTTGAGCCCTGGCAAAGCAGAGCACGAGCACAGCGTGCACGGAGTCAAGGAAAGGCTTTCAGGAGCCCTCACCCGCGCTGGAGCCGGCAGCGCACGGGGACAATTCAGAGCAGCAGCCGCCTCCTTTCATTCTGCGGCTCTGCTCCATCCCCTGGCATTCTCCAGCAGTGTTTCAAAGCACAAAGAGCATTTGAAATACCCTCGCTGCCAACCTTTGCCCTTTCACAAGCACGCTTTGGAGAGTAACAGCTCTTTGCCTGCAGACACGATGCAGCCAGATGCTGAGCCCGGGCTGGGGCAAGGAGAAGGCGAAGGTGACAGCTCTAGCTTGCGTTCTCTCTCTGCAGCACCTTCCTGCAATATTTGCTCCTTTGTATCTCCCTTCGTGACATTTTCAATGAGCGCCGTGTTCTTTCCCCGCTGCCAAGTCACAGAAGGTGCTGGCACACTTGGCAGCCTGCAGCCTCCCCGGGGGACCCGTTCCCCGGGGCCCGGGTACTGCAGGGATGCTGCACGCTGCAGGGGTGCTGCAGGGATTTCTGCTGCGCGGTCAGCAGTTGCTCTCATTTTCTGCTTGGGTTTCGTATCGGCGAACTCGGCGCTGCCTTGATCCGACCGTTTGCCAACGGTGCGATGAGTGAAGCGCATCAGGCGGCAGGTTTCCCAGGGTGTCCTACCGCAGGGGGATGCCAGCAGAGAGAGATGAGCGACCCCGAAGCAGCACCGCCGTCCCACCTGAGCACCGTTGGCTCTGCAGGACGCCTCTGCCCGCGGGCCCTGGCTCTCCCGTGCATTCTCAGCCCGCGCAGGGCCGCCGCGACAGCCGCTGCCGTGCTGGGGCAAGGCGGGCTTCGTGCCCACGCCGCCGGGGCCGGGGCTGCTGCCGGGGCGGGGGGCAGGGGGGAAAGGGACGCGGGGGGAAAGGGGCTGCGTGCAGACACCTCGGTTCCGCCGTGCCGAGGGCTGGAGCCCAGGCGCTGCGGGAGGATGTCAGAAACCCGAAGGGCTGGCTTCTTCCCAGGAGAGGATGACTTCTTTCGTCGCTCTGGCAGGTGGCAGGAGCGCAGGCGGGAGGGCACTAACGGTACCTGGAGATGCCAGAGGAAACATCACCCACAGAAGTCAGCGAAGAGGGAATTCCTCCTGGCGCTCCTCTGCTCCGGGGCTGAACTCCCGTTAATCGAATGCCAGCTTGCTCCGCTTCCTGCAGCTTGCTGGAGAAAACTTTTATCATGAACACAGAGCTCTATATAGCTGATTACATCAATTACTTTTCAGAACATGATTTTGATCCCAATGCTGCTTCACTGGATCGGTAAATAGAAAGCGCTCTCGGAGAAAAATGGCCTTTTTTTATAACTGGCAAAATGCTGTTGCTGCTGATGACAGAAACCACCCAGAGAGCACAGTATAGCACATATGATACATAACTAACCACAAGTATCATCTGCTAAATTGAAAACTGTAATGTTTGCTGCTAGAACCAAACATTAACGTGGCATTCTGCCGCGGCCGTGCCCCCAGGGGTGCTCACTTAGCTGGATGTTGCCATCATCTTTAAGTTATTTGATAAACTTCTTATAACCGGAATTAAGAAATGAATGGTTTTACTAAAAAGTGAAGGCACGGGAAAGATGAAAGCAACAAACCCAGACCCCCAACCAAGCCTTTGCCGCTGAGGAGACCCTGGCAAGGTGTTCCGGGTGGTTCAGCTGGATCCTGGGGGGATCCCCTGCCGGGAGCGGGGGCTGGGGGAGCGCTGGAGCTGGCGGGCAACAGGCACCCTCCCCCCCAGCAGCACATTTCCCCTCCGCTCTTCCAACAGGATGAAGCAAGTGCATTCAAATCGCAAAGAATTGGGGGTTTCGCTGCTTAACCAGCGAGGACTCGGATACTGCAGAACAGCACTGAAAGGGACTGGCTAAAAGCACCGATTGCCCTCGCTGCCCAGGCTCCGGGGACGAGCGCGAACCGTTACGGAGGGTGCTCTCCGCGAGCACCCGTGAGCCCGCAGCGTGGCAAACCTACTGCCTGGCGGCTGCCGCCTCTGCCAAGTGAAAGACCAGCACATAAATCACTTGCAGAAAAGTTTGAGCATAGTTGAAAAGAGGCTTTTTGTCTTCAAAGTCACGGTAGCTGCCTGACTGCAGCGCTGGGTGCTATTTATGTCATGTTGACTGTTGCATTTTCTGCAGAGCTACATTTGCTGGTCTCAGAAACCGTGTTTTAGTTTTGAGCTGAAATTGTTTTCTCTGCGTACCCCGCTTTGCCCGTGCAATCTGCTGCCGCAGCAGAGAGCGACAGGCTCCCAGCGAGGCTATTTCTGCTCCAGAGCAGGGCTGCGCGATTGGCGGTTATTATTACCCTCAGACGCGCTTGTGTGCCAAGTCCTGGAGTGAAATCTCTGTTGTACCCAGGTATCCCAGAGCTATAAATGAAACACCGGCCCCTCTCCCGGGGGAACTGCGGTTCGGCACCCCCAGCGCGCGGCCGCAGACCCTGTCTCGACAGCGCGGAGCTGTCATCGCACCGCGTCCTTCGGGAGTTCAGTTAAAACCAGAGGGGCAGCTCCTGTCACGCGGAGCTTAACGCCACCGCCTCTTCCCCTCTGACAGCCCGTGCGTGAACTTGTCGGTTCTACCCCCGACACCCCCGTTGTGAGGGTGGAGGGGTCAGTCCGTCCCCCAGGGACCCTGCGCAGGCAAGGAGCCCTGCGGGGACGCCGGCACGGCCGTCGTGGCAGAGCCGCGATGCTCCGTGGCAGCACTGAAAGGTGCTGGAACACGGCACGGGGGAGCCCGGCCGAGACCTGGCCTGGGTGGACGGTCCCACGGGGACAGGTCCCCCCCGGCGCGCAGGCGATCGCAGGGGAGGCAGAGGTATGGGAAACCTCCTTTCTCGCAATTAAAAGTTGTTTCAAATGAAACCGAATCGCTCGTTATGCTCAGAACCAGACGTCGGCTGAACACGGTGTACGCCGGGTTACAAACACACCTTATTTACAGTAGCGCCTAAAAGAACGGACCGTCTTTAATAGCTGCTGCAAATGCTACGTAATGATTTTCCGTTATTTAATTCTCCAAGAGGTTTGATAGCTCTCCATAAGTCAAGGTTTATTTGCCTTCCCTTGAATGTCACACATAATTCTTGTGGAAATGTTTATTTGCCTAATGCAACTTTTAGTGTCCAGGTTATTTATTCCTTCTATTTGTCAGCTAAAAAGAAAGCTACCTTTAGCCTCAAGCCTGATTACTTAAAGTAATACAGCGGCTCAGGCTCTTTCATCTTCTCACTGTGACTGAAATGCATTTACAGCTGAATGGTATCACAAACAAAAATCTAATTTTAAAAAGTATACTACATTTTAATACACTTTGCATTGCACATAAGTAATCTGTGAGCTAAAACCTGATCAGAAGTATTTATTTTGTTAACTGTGGGGATTAACCAATAAAGGGAACGTATATAGGGAAACGTAGAATGTGGGAACTACCGGTTTTTCACTAGTTATGGTTTCACTAGCATCGCGCCTCACCGCAGACACGGAAGGTACACACGCCTACGTTATCGGAGCGGTCCCAAGTTCACGCCAGAGCTGAAAGCTGCTCGGCAGCCAAACGATTTCCCCAGCACCCGATGTCAGGACCTTGCCCGCTTCACAGCCCCGGCTGCTGCCCGCTGCCCTGCCTCCGCCTCCTCAGGTTTTCCGCTAAAATTGCAAAGGCCTTTCCCAGGTCTGAGCAACCCGCCCCGCTCTCCTTCCCCCCTCCGGCAGCTCCCAGGCTAGCGGGTCCAAGGCAGCTCCCTTTTGCACTGTGTTTTCCCGTTAAAGCCCCTCCAGCTCCAGACGAAGCCCGGGCTCAGCGGAGGAGCCAGGGCCGGGGCTGGAGCCCAGCGGGGCTCCGCAGCCGCTCACCGCTCCTGCGGGCACACGCAGCCCAACGCTCCCAGGAACCCACCCGCTCATCGGCCTCCAAAACACAGAGCTGGTAAAAAAAATTAAAAAAAATCCTGCTAGAAAGAAATTACTGTATGTCAAAAATAATACTTTGCCCCCGGACTTTCTGCTCCCACTGACAATGAATCATCTTTCGGCATTAAGCAGCCACAGCTTTGTTATTAACAATCAATACCGTTAAAATACACCTAAAACTTGACTAAATGCAATTACGGCACATCAAAGATTAGCACAGCTTAAGGGGTTTCAAAGACTGCTCAGCGAGGATCTTGAATCCCCGGCCTCGGCTCCCCGCACCTGGACGGAGCGAGATGCTCGGTGGTGCCCAGTGACAGCGTCGGGGGGACCGGGGGCGGACGCGGTCACCACGAGCCAAAGAACCATCCCACCGCATCCGGCAGCGCCGCCCAGCACAGGCACCAGCCCTCAGCGCGCGGAGCTTAATTTAGACGTCCAACGCTGCAGAATTAACTCGGTGCAAAATAGCAATTAGCATAACAATCCTTCCCGCAATTAAGTAAAAAGGGGCTCTGTCCAAGAGGAAATTATAGAGTGAGGTCTTCTCGCGTTGTCGCCTGCGAGCGTAGGGCTGGCTGAAGGGCTCGCTGCTGCACAGCGTCCCTTCTTATTACTGGACACAGAGGAGGGCGTTTTGGGGACGGGGACAGATCCTTCTGTCTGTAGTCTCATTTTGATGTGTTATGTGTGCATGCATTAAAAACACGGCTTTGTGAACAGCGTGAGAATGAATTAGACTTTGCAAGCAAGCTGTCACCTGCTCTGAGAGGTGTGAAAAAATTATGAGCTGCATTGTACTGGAAACTACAAATAGTGCTTACTCCCAGGAATAAACACATACATTTGAGCTATGAAGTTGAAATTAAGTTGTATACAGAACGTAGATTTATTTGGTGCGTTTGCGAGGAATTGGCATATTATATAGTTTCACCTATGGAAATCAAGGCTCCTGCCTATCATTCATAAAAACGATCACATCTATTACCCTGCTTCTCCCACGGCTCCGGGTATTTGTGTGTCTAACCCCGTCCCCCCCTTCCAGAGATGACTTTAGAAGACCAGAGGGCACAGCCACCAAAGGGGCCTTCAGTGCGGCTGGCCCAGGGGCTCAGCCACTGGCCCGTCTCATTCGTGAGACCTCGGGGCCAACGTGTTGAAATGACGCCCCTGAAACGGTTTCGACGGGCCAGCTCGGGCCGGCCACAAACCCTGGTGAGCACCTCGGCCCCTCTCCAGCCCGTGCGCGAGGAGCAGCCCCGGCCGCCCCGGGAGGGGACACGGCTCCTTCCCCTGCCCTGCTCCTGCCCCGTCACCCACAGCCGCAGACAGAGCGGTTTACACCTCGCTTGCTTTCTGTGCTCTTAATGCGAGCAGAACAGATGGAGAAACGCTACCTATTTTTAGCCTCTTACATTGTATGTAGTATTTTCCCTTGGATGCGGCTGTCACAACACCTACTGCTCCCTGTGCCAGGTTGGGCGGCCACGGCTGCGGTCACACCAGGGACACCCAGAAGCACGCAGAGCTCCTGCTGGGACAGCTCTGCTGGGAACGTTCAACTGCCACGATAAATTCATCTGCCAGCAAAGTGGCCAGTTTACACCGGTTGCAGGCTTATTTTCTGTGATGCCATTCCCATGTACTGGAGTAAGAGCTATTTCTGTAGGGAAAGAAAAGGCAGAAGGCAACGTGTGAAACCACTGAAGGCTGATTAGTCTTTCCACAGAAGCCCGCAATCCTTCCTTCTAGGTGCCTGTTTTTCCCCAGAAGGAACAGTAACATTTTTCCCCTGGACAAAATTAAAAGACGACTCTTTTCATCAAGTCCGAGCTCAGCCTCGGGCTGCTGCTCCCCAAGAGCTCGTCGCTCCCTTGCTGGGACTGCGCCCGCATCCAACGCCTCCCCGCGGCATCTCTGCTGCAGCCCCGCGTCCTCCTGTGCTGGCGACGTCCCGATGGTCTGCAGGGAGAAACCAGGCGGATCCTTTTAGTAGCACATCGTACCGCATCGCTGCCTCCCTCTTCGTCCCGCCGCAGGTACGAAACGACCTTCAGCAACCTGGGAAAGAGCAGAGGGGCGGTGCGGGCTGGGCACCTCCTCTCGTCCTCCGCAACCCGTGGTCGTCGATGGACCCGGGCTCCTCCAGGCTTCGTCCCAGCAATAACGTGCCACCCACGTGCAATGGAGCGGTCAGCAGGGCCCTTGGGCGGTGGCAGCTGCAGCTTTTGGGGACCTTGGGGGCTGCCTGGGCTTAGGGATCTGATCCCTTGAAACTCAGCGGACAATTCAGAGTCCTTTTCAGGTAGCTTCAGAGCCGAGAGCAATTATCTGGCGTGACTCACCAGCACCCGGTGGCGTCTCTGCCTCCCTCCTTTCCCAACGACTGTTATTATGACCAGGGAAGTGGCCCTTTTGAAGGATCTGCTACTTCTAGCAGACGCTTAATTGCTCTTGCAGCTGGAGGAGGAAGGTCACAGCACCGAGGGTTTCCAGGATCTGTTCCTTCTAACAACTCATTACCGTAGGTGGGAGGACTCTCAGTTTGCTCCAGAAAACCCCGTTCGCGTCCCCGCGCCAGCCGGAGCCCCAGAGCCGCCCGCGCCGACGGGGGAGCAGCCGGTACCCGGCTTTACGGCTTCTGTTCAGCCAAAAGTCTGGCGGTAAATACGGGGAGAGAGGGACCCTGGGTGCTGCCGGGGAAGAGCAGCAAGGCCAGCGGAAACGTCTTGATTGTTTCTCACCGAAGGCATGGGAAGGGGAACCCACTTGTAGAAACCTCATTATTTTGATTTAAAATATTTATTTGCAGCTGGTCGGTCATGAAGGAACACTTAAAATTATTTTTTAAAGTGGAGTTGCTTTTCTCACGCCAGAAACACACAAATAATATGATGTGAATGTCCTGGGTTTGCTCTAAGAGTGAAATTGCTGAAATCAATCAACCAGTGGCAAATGCGCGTATCCAGGAGCGATCTGAAGGTTGCCAAACGCAAAGCATTATTATTTTTAAAATAACTGTTAAAAAATGCGCCATCTTAAGCATTAAAATTGCTTCTATTAATACACATCTTGTTGACGTGTTTTAACATGGATTATTTGCCTTATGAAATCCGCGTGAGCCCGGAGCTCAAACTGCCAGGGTTTTGTCACGCAGTTCGGATCAGAGGAGAGGCGGGGAGGGAAAACACCGCGCGTTCCGACGATTTGAAAATCCCAAGATAGAGCAAAGGCCCGAGAGCCACCGGCCCGGGAGCCCGCTGCGCTGAGGCGAACCTGGCCCAAACGTTCTCACGTGCCCGTCGCAGAGGCTGGGCCGCGGCTGCGAGGAGGGACCCCGAGGAGGGACCCCGAGGAGGCTTCGGGGGACCAGAGCCAGCCTCGCCCCTGCCTGAACTATTTTAAAGCACCCAATTGCAAACGAGGGGAAGGAAGCCGAGGATCCGCAGAGGGGCTACTATGTAATTAATCTTTAAACATTAAAAACTAAAATTATATCCTTCTTATTGAAAACAGGCATTTAAGAGCTCACAGTCCTGGAGGCATCTCAAGGGTAATGGCAGCCACTCATTAAAGCCGACAAAGGGAGCACGGGCTCTAATTTGTCTTTAGTCAACTGTCTTGGGCTTGGAGGCCGTGGAGCCGGTGAGAAACGCTAGTAAAGTAATGAAGAAATTAAGGGGCTTCTAAAATTAACCAAAATCATTTTACCTCGGTTGCACGAGGTTGATCTAAATATAAACAGAAAGGAAAGAAAACTCTATGCTACTTATCTAAAGCATTACGAACTCTTAAGAATTGATCCTTGCACTTTATTTTCTAATTTTTATTAAATAATTCTATCATAATGACCAAATTGATGACAATTTTCTTCCTATTCCTCAGTTTTTATTATTTTGCTGTAAGTATTTTATTTAAAGAGAGACCTCCATTCTCATCCAGAACAATTTACCTGTTACCTAAACAGGCCAGCGAGATCGTGCCACTTACCAGTTTCTTTGAAAAATTAAATCTTCCCACGAACAGGCACACCGGAGTTTTTGACAGAGTCTAGAGGTAAGACAGAAGCGCCCAGCCTGGGAGCAGCAGCAGTTATCAGCTCACAGCATTCACCTTTTAGGATTTAATGTTGGGCCTCAAGAAAGGCCACTGAAATCAAAGGATGGTTTCAGAGGGTTTTGGACTACTCCCCAATAGCTTCGAAGCCTGCAAAATGCTCGAGGGCAGGAGACCCCAGCGGGTTCTCCAAGGCCGGCTGCGGGGTCCCCCGGCTGCTCCAGAGGAAGAGCAGATCCTTTCAACAACTTCCCTGCTCCCCTCTGCCGGTGCAAGCACCGCACGGCCCCGTCGGCGAGCCTCCTCCTCCCCGCCGCGGGCGCCGCGCAGGACCCCTCCTCGGGCCCCGAAATACGGGGGGAGCAGGGTGCCCGGCTTTCAACAGGGGACTAGCGTTTTGCTCAGCACCCTTAGGGGAATAAAGCTTTTGATAGCTGTAGGGTTTAAAATGGCCTGTATGGATTTTCTATTCCCTTTGCATGTAAGGATGGAGATTACATGCTCATTTCTCAGCAGCCAAGGAGCTGCACACAAAAGCCTTAACGACGCCTATTGTCAGGGGAGAAAAACATTCCCCATCCATCTTCGATCAGCTTCATCCAAGCCCTTTGAAATTTTGATTATGCTCCAGTACAATGAGGAGTACATGATGATGGGAGGCGACATTAGGGACAGAATCAAGAGGTGAGCGTTTCATTACGATGAAAATACAGGATTTTTTGCCTGCAAAAAGCAGAGAGCTGCTCCTGCTCCGTGGGCAGTTTCCAGGGTGCAAATATCCAGGTTCAGGCGATTCACAGAAGCAATTTTTCCTCCAGACAGCTGCCTTTCATGGCAGCTCCTGGGTTCAGCCAGGACAAAGGACCTACACGGGAATGTGTCGGAAATCACAAAATGTTGGCTTTTGGGGCTATGGGAAACTCCCGCTAACCTTTGCGCCGAACGACTCGCAGTTGCTCCTGAAGCCTTTCTGTTTTCAGATGCGCTAACATACAGCTGCTTCCTCTGTGTAGATCCTCTACGCTGATCCCCATTCTTTATTTAGTGACTTACAGTGTACTTCTCTACCCACACTAACGGCATATTGCATTCACATTAATGCCGAGTTAATTCTTCGCTATTAGTATCCAGAGATTTCATGACTGGGTACTTACTTTAAAATAATTATTTTTATTGTCAGTCATATAAATCTAGCAAAATAACAAAGCATCAAGAGATTAGGCACTTGGTACTAATAAAACATACCATGCAGGTAATAATAATATAAACAAGGTATTGGAAACAATATAATATGTGAGAATTTATTTCTATACTTAACGCAACGACCTTCATGACTCTCTCCTGAGTTAGAGAATGACTTATTTCCTTCAACTGAGTAAGTGCGTTGTATTGTGGGACTTCTCTTCTGTCTTTGTCACCCCTTACTCTCCCTTCCCGGTGAGATACGATGCTGCCGTACGCCCTGGATTTAGAGAGCATGCTGCTGAGGCACAGAGAGCTCCACCCTAGGACTGCCAGGTATCAGAGATGCGATGATCCTTCCTACCGACAGCCACGAACAGAGCCTGGTACGGACGGTCACGTCCCACCTGCCGACGCGTTGCCTCGAGTAGAACACAAGGGTGATTCCTGCCGCCTTCTCACGGAAGCGCCAGCTCCTCTTGGCATCACCCTCCCGTCCTGGAGTCGCAGACAGGACTGCTGTCTGCAGCGTGGGTGCTGCTCTGCTCGGTATCAGACCACCGGTCCATTGAGTTCGGTCTCTTGTGGGTACCAGATGCTGCACATGAAAGCAGCAATTCCAGAGCGACGCCCATCTCTGCCAGTACCAGCAGTTCTTGATCCCGTACTGAGCCATGCGAGCGACAATTTGGGTACATACACTCAAACATTTGCGAAAGGTTCACCGGGGTGTGGGACAAACCGCTTCCAGCTTAGAGGTGCCAATGGAGATGATACTCCTTTAAGTGCTGTATAAGCCCCCAGCCAGGGACGGTCACCCCTCCCAGGAGCTCACAGTCTCTACGGGCAAGGTAGACAAAGTGCCAGGAAGAAAAACTGTTGCCAAGACGGACACAAGCTGCTGTGGATCTCCCTGCAACGGATGAGCAGATCCATCAGCACGCAGAGCCTTTAGAGCAGACAGAAGATGCTGTCAGAGCACAAATCCCATCCTCCTCCTGTCTGGGTCACTGCATGGTTTTGAGTCTCTCCTGAGCCTGAAAACCCACTGCGCTTTGGTTTTGTGCTGCTAAAATTCACACTGGTGACTCAGATCAAGGCCAGGCACCGCTTTGATCCTCAAACCCCGACTCCCAGGTCGGCCTCGTGCAGGAACGAGAAGATGCGACTTGCTCCCTTCGCAACTGGGGCTGCACCGGCTCCGCGCCTTCCCCTGCTCCCACCAGCGCAGCCCGTCTGCCCGCGCCAGCCTCCTCCCCTCCCCGCTGCCCTGCTCTGGGAGCGGAGCCGCCGCCCCAGAGCGCCCAGACCCCCAGAAGCCAAGCCAGGACCCATCTGCCGGACCAGGAATCACGCCGCGCCTGCTCCAAAGGCCGCTCCTGATCATGGGCATCTCCCCAAGGCACGCAGCTCAGCAGAACCGGTACCCTCGGGGCTGAGAGCAGCTGTTTGTTATTTAACTTTGCCGGGGAGGAGGAAGAGTGGGTGAGTGTCATTAGGTGACAGTTTGAGATTGATGAAGTGGATAATGAGAGAGGCAATGACATTATTTTTGTACCTCAAAAGGCTGCGTGTGAAGCGATCGCTTCTCCAGCACCTACTCGCGAGCTCAGTGCTGCGCAGCCGTGCCGAGGCGTGGGAGCTGGGCAGACCCGAGGAGAACCAAGAGCAGAGCCCCAAGTCTGCTCCCTCTTCTCCACGTGCAACGCTTGCGGTTTCTTTTAAAAGCGTTCGGTATTTTAGTAAATGACCAGACAACACAAAGCGCCTACCAAAACCAAACCGCTCTGCCGTTCAACGTGTTCCTGAATACCCCTCCCCAGCCCCCTGGGGCTCCCGCGCTGTGGCACCGAGGCCGGTGCTTTCTGCAGTCAGTGCACGGCACGAAGAGAGTCACGCAATTGAAGCTGGAACTTAATGAAAACCCAGGCGCTCCTCTTAGTTAGTATCATTCATTTACTATTCAGCTCAACCTGTGCGTTGGGAAATTAGCCGCAGAATGCATCTTCTCAGGGAACGTCAGTTCAAATCTCCTGCCCATTTCTGAGAAACAACTGTGCCAGTTAGAAGAAGCAGGAGAACGTTATTCCTTGAAAACGAGACGACAGGTCTCTCCCTGGCTCACGTTAACAGCACTCGCTGTAACCACAGAAGAAGCCGCGATAAACTGCTTGGGAGAATCCGTCCCAGCCCCAGCTGGGGAGCTGCGAAGCAGCCCGCTGCCTGCAGCAAAGCTGGCCGGCCCCCGCGCGCCCCGTCCCTCCTCCATCGCACCCCGCAGCACGGCCACGCGCACTCCGGGCCCCGATCCCTGGCCGACGCTGCTCGAGCAAACCAAAGGAAAGAGCAGCAAACCGCAGCTGGCAGGGCTGCGTCGCCGGCACAGAGATAGGCAAACACGACCCGCAGAACAGCGCGGTCCAGCCCCGGCCGGCGCGTGGCACCCGTGGCGGGGCGCAGAGAGCCGGCGAGGCTGCGCTGCCAGGCAGGGCGCGCTCGGAGGGGGAGCGTTACTGATCTCCTGGGCCTCCCCCGGCTTTTTGCTGCTAAAAACGTTCTGACCTGTTATAACCCGGGCATCCTTAAAATACCCCTCTCTCATTTAATGAGGGAGACTTCGCTGCAAGGAGCCTGACAGCCCCTGCGTTCCAGCCCGAAGGGGTGAGAAATTGCTGACCCCTCGAGTAAAATGCTTAAAATCAGTAGTGACTGCTTTGGTGGCAGACTATTACACGCAAATTTCTGCTCAGTGGTTAAATTAATCACAGCAAATGGTTCCACTGTTCGCTTTGTAGGAGTTGATAAAATAAGAGAATTCAGTTCTTTTCTGAGTTATGTTCTTGAAAAGCAAATTTTTAGCACAAAGTGAAAGTTTAATTTAATTACAAAATTAAACTCGCTTGTACTGGAAGAAGCAGGGCTTCCTTAAGAACGCCAGGAGACCAGCCGTGGAAAAGAAACAGCCCGGCGGTACCTGGGCTGCCAGTCCCAGAACTCAAGCCTAGAAAGGCGAGCATCAAATAAAATGAAAATCTGTAACCGTTCAATAAACCTGAAGTCTGTTCCTGCTACTTACTCATCAGTTTAATATGACTGAACAAAGGAATAAATAAGCTGTTCCTTCATAGAAATCTCTGTAGAGGAAAACTTTAATTTGCTGGATAAAGCACACCTTACAAATTGTTGCCCTGCACCATTTCTTTGAAATACAGTATTAGTTTCGTTCTCAACTTACGAAGAGATGGGAGCACTGTACGATCAGAATTAATTGTGTTCTGTCATACTAAAGGCGTGGACTGGGAAGGGGTTGCAGGAGCCCTGGGCAGCTGGGCCAGGGGAGCAGCGGGGACAGACGCAGCGCGCCCCGCGCGCTCTCGGCAGCGGGCTGTCCGCGGGGAGGGGGCCGTGACCCGGGCAGCTCGGAGGTGTCGGGGAAACGGAGCCCCGGGTACCCGCTGGCAGCCCCCCCAGGGTACCCGCTGGCAGCCCCCCCAGACGCGCGGCACCTCGGGGGCGCTCGGCCCCTCCCGCGTTTCCGAGGATGGGGAGCGCACCCCGTTGGGGAGCCCTTGTGGAAACTGGGCGAGGACACCAGAATCGGCAAGGCTCTCGGCCGTGGGGTCTAACCTGCGCCTGCGTCTGACAAGTGGCTCCCAGCGCTTCTGTCCTCTGCCTCCAGTCAAAGAGACTTTCTTTTCTTTAAGGGCATCCAGGCGCCTCCTTTTCTATTAACCAAGCTGATGATCTGAAAGCTTTTAGCCCTCCACAGGCCAGGAAAGCTGCACTCCTTCCAAAAATGCCTCAGAGCGACATAATACCATAATCAGAAAAGGTATAAAAAGTCACAAACAATTATTTATCGACTCATAGTTTAAGAAAATGTTGTTTCCTTTCTCTAACAGAATAAAAGGAGATCCAAGCTCTAATGCTATTTCTCCCACTCTTCAATCAATAACTTCAACAATAATTCAGCCTCTCTCACCCCAGCCCACGTATCCCAGCCTCGTTTCTCAGAGCTTTTGATGAGTCTGGGAGAATAAAAGGATGCTGAATTACGCCAACCGTACTAGATGCAAGCGATGTGAAAAATGCTGCAAACCCCCGTGCACCCAGCTGCTCGCTCAGTCAATACATTCAGCGGTGGTTTCCGCTTTATGCGAGTGCCGTATCGCACCTGGCAAAGCGCGGTTTCCTTTTGGTAGGGCAGACGTCTAACGGGAGGCAACGGCTCCTCCGTTACGGTAAGGGGCACAGGGGTGCCGCGGGCAGCGTCCCTTCGCGCTCCGTGACAGCACTATTTCAGCACCCCCAGTTCAGAGCTGCGTTAGGAGCCGTCGCAGTCCCCGTGCTCGGCCTGAAGCAAAACTTTGCTTAACGGGAACCCTCAGCCCGGTGGGACGGCGATTTCCCACTCCGACACCTGGCTTTAAACCGGCTCCGCAGGGGCGTCAGGAGAGCACGGCCTCGGCAGGGCCAGGCTGGTGATGAGGCTCACCATCGCTAAATGCCAACGCCGCTCCCGCTTCGCTTCTCAATCTCATTTTCAAGCCTTTCACTTTACAGCAGGCTCTTGACTCGCAGTGACATTTACAGCCCTCCACGCCTCCGTTACACGTACGTTTATTTCGGTGGTCTCAGTAATCAGCTGTAGGATTCACCAGTTTTCCCCTTGATAACAAAGGGCCCATAGGGAATGGCGGGGAGAAACCCCTCGTTCCCCACTGCAAAGCTCATCTTTGGAGATCTGTCGGGGAGATCACCGGGGCAAACACGGAAGCCAGTAACTAATAAGTCATCCCAATAACTGAGATTTTTCTGAAACAGCGAGCTCTGATTTTGGAAGGTCTCGAAAGGCTCCCAAGGCTGCGCCGAAGGCACGGTGACGCGGCGGATGCTCAGCACCCGCTCAGACAGGGCGGACAGCCCCTGCCAGGGCTCGGCCACGGCACCTGCGCCGGCCGGCCGGGGTGGCCAGGCTGCCAGCTGAGGTTACATCGCCTCGCCACCCAAACCTACACAGCAAGGCAGAACGGCTCCTCGTTAGCCTCGTCATCGTCTCCCCTGATAAGCACTCACGCCGGATCTGTCACCGCGTTATCTCCACACCGATAGCCACAACATCGCCACGTCAGACGTCACGGCACCCTCTAATGAAAAGTCCATGAACACCCGAGCATCGCTGGAGCGGCTGTGTTTTACAGAAAGCCGCGTCCCCCCCATCCTTATTAATATGATTAATAATTAGGGGAAAACGCACCTCAGCTTGGGATAAAATAAATATGTGAATAAGAGACAGATCTAATAAACCTGGACAGAATTTATGATTTTCTCAGACATCGCTTTGCGAGAGATAATGTTGCACAGTAATGCTGATTTACTGGATGAGAACCTTATAATTTATCCTGTCAGTGAACATAAGAAATCTTATCTATGCAGGGAATGACTGATGGTCTCATGAAAACTGGCAGGGACGCAAATAAAATAATTTTGCCCCTTAAAAAATATCTAATTATCATGTCCTTGTTTACGACAATGCATGAGGGCGACGACTGTGTCAATATCTACAACACAGATTTCTGGTTTATGCTGAAACTTTCTTTTCATTTAAAAGTTTTAGGATTTTTAAAGCTAATAATTATAGCTGTTAGTTCTTTGCTCTGCTGTAAGCTCTTCTTCACAAGAGCAGCTCAGATACCTGAACCGACACAGCTTTCCTCAGCCAGATCTGCCGGTAACTTACCCACGTCAGAGCCACAAGCTCAGATCAGCTCAAAATTATCAGAAACCCGTGACACAGCCCGGGCCCGTGCTGGAAGGGCCGGGAGGGCTTTGGGGCGTGTTCTTTCACACGCCTGTGCAAGTACTCGCACGCATGGACATGGGTGTTTGGCTGTTCCCACCACAGATCTCGACGGCTTCTGCACGCTGCTTGGTTTCGCACATCTACGTGTCTGTCTGTCTGTCCGTCCTGCTCCCCGCGCCATCCAGGCATCCATCAGTCAGGCGCCCACCCCTCTGCGCCCCGCAGAAACCACGACGCCGGCAGTAATTATTAAAGCTCCCTTCGGCAGATGAGGATACGAAGCAGAGGGAGACGAAGCAGCTCGGCCCAGGGGGAGCGGGATCCCCCGGCTCCAGGTCACCCCTCCCGGGTCCCGGGGGCCGCCCTCGTGCCGAACACGGCGTAGGCAGAGCGGTGCCGTCAGAAGGTCCCCCCTTCCGGCAGAACGCCACCGGGGGACGCTCTCAGAGAAAAGGGGCAGCAGCAGGTAACCACGCTGCGCCCGACTCCGCGGGGCAGCAGCCCCCGCCGCAGGCGGCACGCGTTCCGCCTTCTATCCTTCGCTTCGGCGACTGCGCGCACAAAAGCACGGTTTGCCTCTGCAAAGCGTTATTGCTGCGCGTACGGGCGACGGCGTTAGATCCCACGGCCGATAAGGGTTGCTGCCTGCACCCGGCGCTCAGGGCTGGAGGAGGAGCGGGCAGAGGCGATGCTGCGCAGGCCAGCGGGGAGAAGTACCGGCTGCTCCTGCGCTCGCACGGCCGCAGCATCACCCGCGCAGAACGCCTGCTTCCCCTCTTCCTCGGTGGTTAAAACAGAGCTAATTAACATTTTTCCCTGGGGAAAAAAAAAAAAGTCCCAGCTGAAAGGAACCTCTTCCACAAAAAAAAAAAAATACTGCTTTGGATTAAAGTCAGAGAGCTTTGAGGGAAATTAGCATTTTGTTTTGTTTTGCTTTTGGATTAAAAAAGATAAAAAAATCTGTAATTTGATATTGCTCTCCCCAATTTTCCCTTCTGTTTATTACTGAAAGAATACACTACAATGAAAAGGGTTAGAGGGAGAAAAAGGAGGGTTCCCATCCATTTTCCTTTTTCTCTACAAATTTAGAAGTTATGAGTAGGAGAAAAAGGCAGGAGAAAGCATTTACGCGTTTTACGTTAGACTGTGGCAAGAGAGGGAAGTCATCATCAACAAAATCCTGACAAATCTTAAAATAAACCTGCTGTTTCTTTTTTAACTTTCTGAAATGGGAACAATTTTTAAATTACCAATGTTTTTCCATACAGTAACGTTTCTAATTTTCACCTAGCGCTACGGACCCACGGCAGGCTCCTCGTGCAGATAAACCCGCAAAACGTCAGCGGATTCAAACCTCCAGCGACTCCTGCTATTTTGAGGTAAACCTGGCAGTAGACACCGAACGCCGCGGCGCTTCCCGTCTACGCTTCTCCCGAGCTTCCACGCATCCGGACGCGGCGGCGCATCTCTCCCGGGGCTGGCGACGGGTGTGGAGGTGCTGGTCCAGCACTGCCCCAGCCACCGCAAACCCCTGCACCGGCACACCATCCCTGGGCTTCTGGGTGTCCCTCCTCCCCCCACCATCCTCGTTTAAACTCAGGCTTGATGCAAAAATATTATTGCCCTATCTCAAGACGTGGCACCGCCAGTACGGCTCCGGCTGATCCACGGCCAACATGGGGGTTATCTGGGCTGTGGGGGGAGCGCCCGGCGCCGGCTCCACAGCGTGGGAACCGGGGCCGTGAGATGGTCCCGAGCTGGTCCCAGAATAGCGTCACACAAGAGGGAGAGGAGAAGGAAAGTAAACAGAAACAGAGAAGTCAAAAAGCAACATGCTGATGAGAAGAGCTATAAAAATCACTGTTTGCTGAAATTCTGGGAAGAGAAATAGAAAATACTCTTACATCTTAAAAGTCACTGCAGTTAAGAGCTTGAAAGGTCACAGGTTTTGCATTTTTCTTGCTGCTGGAAGGCCTGCTAATCGCTATTTAAGCAGGGTTCATCGGTGAGGAATGGTTTCAGTGGCAGGGCTCGTTCCTCACCGGGAAGAGCGAAGCTAGGTTAATAACACCTTATTTTGCAGAAAATTCCACTTCACTGGAGCATGTGTGAAAAGGACTTTGATTTGAATGAGGATTGATATCAGTCCTGCAAAGCAG